>NC_062213.1:44588740-45188740 GCF_902686445.1 Sciurus carolinensis
ATAAATCTCCTGTTTCTGTTTCTTTAGAGAACACTGATTAATATTGTAATGATTCGTCAAATAGGGTGTATATACTTAGAGAAGGTATAAGATGTTTCCCTGAGATGCTGTAAGAAAATATTGGTACTTCTATCTACTGTGAAGAGTTTTTATTACTTTAAAGAAATAAAAATAAAATCAGTTTTATCAGTGTTTCATATGAAGATTGACCCCAGAACCTCCCCTGGATCCATATACCATATGGTCATATTTCACACACAAAACTTGAGGATTTATGGGCTAGAAGGAGATGTACATAAAACACAGGATTTGCTAGTGGTATATGCACAATCAGTGATTGAATATAGTGTATTCAGACACTTTACAACTTGCCCATGGAGGGTAAGATGCTTTGATGGATAATATTATGTTTCATATTTATTTATTTTGGTGCTAGGGATTGAACTCAGAACCTTCAGCATACTAAGCATGAACTCTACCCCTAGCCCTATACTATCTAATTTTAGATAAACCAATCCTGATACAATGGAAAAATGGTTTCTGAGTTTTTGCAAACATTCCATGGGTTGAAGTCAATGTCAATAATGAAATTACAAATGAGAAAAGGAAACATCACAGCAGACACGTTTTTATGCCTCCAGTGTAAATTCTTCCTCTTTATGTGAGGATAAAGACTGAGATTGGAGACACTTCAGTCAGACATGACAAAAAGGCAGTCAAAGCATTTCTCTAATCATCAAGGAGACTATTAGAAAGGTAGTTTTACATTTCCTTCTCAGCTAAGTTTGCTTTACTGTGTCGTTCTTTTCTGTACATTCTGAGATCAATAGTTGACATACATAGTTCCTCCTGATCCAATTCTCTTGCCTACTTCCTTTATTTCCTGATGTTATATAAATAGATAGAGGATTCCAAGATGACTTTAGAGTTTTTGAATCCTGGGCAAATGGTTAAGTTGTATTGTGGAAAGTTGAGAACTAAATTGTGGATGATACTCATTTATGAACAAGGTAAGTTTGAGGTCAGAAGACATTTGAGAAAAAGTTGAATTAAACACACATATATTAGTAAATACAAAGACATATACTTAAAGAAAGAATCCATTTTGAGTATCTTGAAAAAATAGATTTGTAAACTCAGATATCTGTGAATTGCAGTGTCATTGCCACAGCATGCTAAAGCTATGTATTATATTATACTTTAAAAATATAGATAACAATCACTGAATTCATTTATAAGTAATAACACATTGTGAGGGGAAGTTTTCTGTTCCAAAGTGGTGGTGCTTAAAAAAGTACAGCCTCATGTTGTTTTAACTGGACATTTTGCAAACAAAACATAGCATTTTTTCAAAATGTTGTTTGTTACTTGTTTATGAATTTTATAAATCTGATTTTAATCTGATTTTTTTTTCCAGGATGCTTCCTCACTAGAGGTGGACTTGAGAGAGTATAAAATGCCAATACCAATGTCAGCTTAGTGTGGAGAGACATCAAAAAAAAAAAAAAAAAAAAAAGGAAAAAAAAAAAAGACTGTTGGGAGAATCACCACGTCTAAGCTAAGTTCTGTGCATTTCATTACCTGGAAATATACATTATAAAGCAACACCTTGTGGCTGAGGCAAAGTACCTCGTCCCCTTTTCCACCAGTCTCTCCAAACTTCTCCCCTGCTCAAACTCTTCACTCTGCAACACATATATATACTGACTGCTCAATACTGAGTTGAGAAGCTTTTGACCCCATGAGAGTTCACTAGTTCACTTTCATCCTACTCATTTAATTTGATCAAAATTCTCCAAATGTCATATAGCAGCAAAGAGGGTCCAGTGTCCTATAGAACACTGAAAGCATGGATTGTGCAGTTCCAGCTTAAAAAAAAAATAGGAAGAAGAAGAAGAAAGAAAACATCCTAATCACACAGTAGTATGAGGCAAAATATCTGATTACAGAGTCTAAAACTGCTTTGTGTATGTAATTTTTGAAGAAAAAAAAATTACAAGCCAGCAGCCATGAAGTGCTTAGTGCAAGATTTCAGTTTTCAACCTTGCAGCTATTACATTTCAATCTGAGCAGCAGGAATATTCTGCTGATCCTAAACTAAGGAATGTCAAGAAGGAAATGGCTTTCTTTCTTCTTTCAGCAGGTGGTTATTGTTTTAAAAAACGGAAGAGCCTTAAACCTGGCTCAAGTCCAAGGCATGTCACATAATCCTGATCTAGAGATATGCAGTGAGAATCCCCAGCCCCCAAATATTTGATTAGAGCATATGTAAATCGTCCTGCGCTCTTGGCATGGGCTGAATCAAGAATGGCAATGTAGATTATGATGTTCTTATGCAATCAAAGGTTATTATTACTATTTTCCCCCCAAAGGAAGTAAAACTTGTTTTGTTGGGACATCTGATGCTTCTTGGCATGGGAGATGATTTCTGCTCACATTCAATAAAGAAATAAACAATGAATGGAACAGTTCATGACATTCTATAAATATAACTTAGATTTCTTGAAAAGTTAATAACATAGCTAACACTGAAATGTGTGGTTTACTCAGAGAAATATCAGCAATTTTCTTTATTGACCCCAACTTCTAAGGGCAATAATAACCAAACCTGAGCCCCTTGTTGGAAAATTAAATTTCAGAGACTCAAATGCATATCAAGTCTATTTAGAAATAGTATTTCAGCGAGAGTATGAAACAGATACATTTTCTTTCTGTACAACTAGTTGACAAGGAATTTCAACATTTTATCTGTTCTGTGTATGAATCATCATTGGAATAAGCAAAAATCACAGTAGTACTAAATGCCTCCATTCAAGGCTTTGCAGAAAATAGTTCCATTCTCTTGCTAATGTCTCTGGTTTGATCCCAAGGATCTGGCTGTACCCTAACCCCATTCAAAACATGGCTAGACAAAGTTAGGTAAGGCTTCTCTGAGAGTAGTGATAAAGGCACATAGGAGACACAAATTTACCAAGAAAATAATGTTGCTGCAATTTAGCACAACCAGAAAAATGGAATTTTATGTATATTTAATATAGTTAGCCATCTATAGGGAATTACTCTATATCTAGAAAGAAAATCCAGGAGATATGGGTATTTCATATACATCTCATGCATGAGTCAGATAACAAGGAACATGTTTTTATCTCAAAGTTGTCCATTTAAAAAAATGCAGGTGAAATCTTTCCTATTTGCTTCAGAGGTAGTTAAATTATTGAATTAAAAGTGTTTCTTACCCGTAAGAATAGAGAGGGGGAAGGGAGAGAATCGGAGAGCAGACAAGAGCCAGTCTTGCCTGGAGATAGAAATGTATGCGATGCCTCAGCACAGACAATAGAAAACTAATGAGGTAAAAAGTCTGGCATGATTGTGATCTGATTTTCACAGATTAAACTAATGTCAATGAGGAGAAAAGAAGAGTGAATGAGCCTAAATGGCTTTGAGACACCTGCAAATAATTGTCTTTCCAGGGATAGATTGTTTGAGCATTGTCTTATATAGCATTTAACAACAGAAGGAATGGAATGGGGATTTGGAGGATGTATTCTTTTTCTCCAGCTCCTTTCCACTTCAGGGTTGCCCCCTACCCTTAATTCCCCATCTCAATGGATGTCACAGGAAGATGTACTGCCCACTGGTGCCTCTGTCTGTCTTTTAAAATCCTACAATTGGATTGATAAGAAAATAAAATCATGTATGCTGGAAGCTAAGAAAATAAAATCATTTATGCTGGAAGCTGCACCCCAATCTTTAGAAAGAAAGATTTTTAGTTCTAGCATTTATAGCATGCTATCTGTACAGTATATGGGTTTCAATTCTTGGCAGAATTCTAGGGGCTATTTTTGATTCATTCATTTTATTTTCTCTTCTTTAGGCCCTTGATCAGATATTTCTGGGACATAATTTACTCAGAATTCAAGTGAGGTCCTCTTGTAACCAATTGAAGATTTTGACTGACAATCCCATATGAAGGAACATATTCCCTTTCCTATGGGCAACGTCTATAAAACAGAGTTATAAACAATTCTCTAAGGGCTAGATTAGGATGCAGGAGAGGTACAATCTATATAACTAAGCTTACGACTTGAATCTTTTGTACCATTTCGGAAACAATAAAAATGAAATGCTTATTATCATTGTAAGACAATTACACATTTTGTACTCTCTGGAAATTAATCACTGATGTGGTAGATATGTACTGAAAACTTTATTTCAAAGTTTAACCATATTCACTTAAGTGTTTGATCAGCTTAATATAACTTCATCTTACCAGAAAACACTTTGAATTTACATGGAAATACAATCTGATGTTAAAAAAAGAATTGCAATCCAAGTCGAGAAACAAATTTATGTTGACTTTTCTGATTCTGTCCATCTTCTGCGTATAATAAAATTACCCCCTTTGAGTGTGAACTCTAACAAACATGTGAAGTCGTGTAACCCTCACCAGCATCAAGACAAGGTGTAGTTTCTGCACTTGCAAAATTTTTTCTTGCTTCTCTGTATTCAACCCACTGTTTCCCACCTCCAGCCCCTGGCAATTGCTGATCTGTTTTCTGTCCTATAGTTCTATAGTTTGCCTTTTCTAGAATGTAGTATACATGGGGTCATAAACTTTATAGCCTTTTGAGTCTTCTTCATTTAGGATAATTCACCTATATCACTAAGTGTATCAGGAGTTCATATTTATTGCCACATAGTATTCCATTCCATATGGTTCCACTTTTAAAATAGGAACATATTTTCTAACTGGATCTTATATTTTGGTTCTGATGGAGGCTGAGGCAGGAGGATCACAAGTTCAAGGCCAACCCAGGCAACTTAGCAAGACCCTGTCTCAAAGTTAAATGATAAGGGCTGGGAATGCAGCTCAGTGTTACAGCACCTGCCTAGCATTTGCAGAGCCCTGGGTTCAATTTTCAGTACCGAAAAGATAAAAAAGAAGAGATGAAACAGGTCATTGATTGATTAAGACATTACTTTCCAAATAACAGTGTATGTATTTATCCAGCACTTCCTAATATTTAAAGTACACAATGCTTTCTCATTGAATATGCACAGCAATCCCATGAGATCAGTGGGGCATATGTCATCTATAATGTACAGAAGAAAAAAGCAAAAGTCCACGGGCCCAGTGGCTTGCTCAAAATCAACCGGTTGGCAATTATCCTCAGTGGTTCAAGTCTGAGACTCCTGGCTCCTAAGGTAGTGTGAACTGATGGGATCCAATTCTGGTTCATGAATTTAAACAGCAGTAAATATTGTCAGAATTTAATATTTAGTTTTGTAATGGCTAAATTCAAAGCAAAATTCAGTCATGAGTCTCTAGTTAATTTATAAAAAAATTGGAATATTTTAAAGAATACAATCTCACCATGTTATTAGGTTAAGCACTTCTAAAGCAAACCAGTAAACAACAACGTATTGTAAATTAGACCATTTTGGAATTTGTGCAATTTAAATGGTTGAGTTATTTTATGTTAGGGAAGTGACTGCACAATATTCATTAGCTAATTTTCATGATGTTTTGTTGTTTTTTTTTTTTAAACACATTGGGCCAAATTACACTTTCAGAGATGCCCGCAGAATTTTAATTAACATAATAGGTCTAAATTCAGCTCTTTATGTAGTGGCTTCCTTTCGATTCCAAGAGGTGTTGAGGCTAGTAATTTTCCCTTTTGTAAGGGAAGAAAATCAGTGTTAGCAGACTGAATTAGATGCCCACCCAACCTGGCGATGAGCGAGTTCGTCAGAGGTGTGGGTTTTACGAAGGTGAAATTCCAGCCCTAACAGTTTGGCCAATATAGTAAAATTGTTGACAACCACATTATTCCTATCCAATTGTTTAGTTATGCTGCCTTCCCTGGACCCCACCTGTTCTCTTTTTGTCCTGTGGAGATATGAGAATCACAGAAAGAAAAAAGATCTGAGTATATGAAATGAATTTGTTAAATGTATACTCTAGACAATATTGTGACCAAAACAAAATTTTGTTGTTTATGTTGATATGGCAGCATGTCCCACCAAAGCTTTTGAAGGCTTCAGCATTAATTGTCACCAACCTCTGGGATAAAAATAGTAGTATTTATAAGCCATGAGACTTATTTAAATTTAGTTTTTATATGATTTTAACTCAAATAGCTGGCTGATAAAAGCCATACTACATAAAAAACGACCAATCCTATATCATTTTGATGTTTGCCAGCTTCAAGGATTGTGTGTAATTGTGTGGCATCTCACAAACTGCATTCTAGGGTTACCTTTAATATCTAAGAGCTATTATCCCTCGTCTTATCGATCTATGACTTGAGAAAAAAATATATTAGCAGGAACTAGGGAGCACTCAGTATTTAACATAAGCAGCTGCTAATTATAAAATAGTAGTCATTTGTATTTTACTAAAAATGTTGATATGCCTCTCAAAGAATTTTAGGAAGACATTAAATCCCTTTCATCTCTGTGTTTGATTTCTACATTTGCTACCTTCTTCCCCCTAAAGAATGCATAGTCTCCCTTCAGAGCCCTATCAAGAATCATAAAATCAATAAAGTATCTTTTTGGAGGAATCCAAAATGTATTTGAAGGAATTAGGGTTGATTTGGGACATGCAATGCTGGTGTTATAGCAAATTAGTCCTGTTAAATATGAGTAGGATGAGTGTTCTGCATATTGTTCTGCAATAAAATACATGTTTGTGTGTGTGCGGGTATACTTACATAGAAAGCAGCTGCACCTATCAGTAGGTATTTAATCACAGTCATGCTGCACTAAAAATAAAAGATTGGCCAAGGACAATATATTATATGTTTATTTATTTTTTATAGAAACCGTAGATACCAATGCACTGTAAGATATATTTCTTGTGTTTAAGTCCATTTTTTAAATTTTGTTTATACAACAAAGTTATTATGCTAATTAGCTAGTAATAAGCTGCCCCCGAGGACTTTCTACATCGATAGTATCTACTTTAGGATGCAGATTTGAAGCCAATATGTGATTATTACTATTTCAAAATGAGATGATCAGAATGACAGTTTTGCCTTCTGAGGGAGTTCTCTGACTCTTTATCACGGGGTGTGGGGTTTACCAACAAATAGTGGAAAAATTCAGGTGAGATTGGGGGATTTTTTTCATGCTCTTTTAAAAGAATGAGGGTGGACAGCATTTTGGACAGAGTCAAGGCTAAGACTGTGTGTGTGTGTGTGTATGTGTGTGTGTGTGTGTGTGTGTGTGTGTGTGTGGTGTGCAGCAGAGTGCTCACACGAATGTGTGTGCAACCTCACTAGGGGGAGCTCTTGGCTGGCTGTTCAGCAGCCTGACCATTGTCTGTAGGAGACAATTTTTCTTTGTTTGAAAATTTACAAATCATCAATGAAAATGCCACAAATATGGCAGAAGTTTGGGCGCAAAGCCACTGGTTCCCAGTTCTGGCTTCAGGTGGGGTTGGGGATGGTGATGTGTTTTCCTCCTTGGTCCCTCTGCCCAGCAATTCTTTCCCCAGGTCATCATTGAACAGATTTCAGAACTACTTAACTATCTCTTTTCACCCAGAGATAGGGCCTCTCTGAAGCCCGTACCTTCTGAAAAGCTCTCCATTGAAGCGTGGTGATAACAATGATGAAGTATGCATTTTCAAAAGCCCAGAACTCAGATCAATTAATTAAATGATGATAGAAACGTGATTGCCATAAGTGACATTGCAGTGCTAGTTTAAGATTTGGCAACTTCGTGAGTACAAAGGCACCTGATTGAAAGAGATAGGAGGGGGAAAATAATCACCTGCAGAAACGGAAAAATTATTCGAAAATCTTTGTAAGGTAATTACTTTTGGAAGGAAAAGCGAACATGCCAGTCCTAAGGGAGTGGTGACATTGTTTTGGACAATTCTATATATTATTGTCCTTACTTTCCAAATTTTCTTTTTCCTACCCCTTGCCAGTGTGTGTGTGTGTGTGTGTGTGTGTGTGTCTTTTTAAATTGGAGGGAAAAAAATAAAGCAAAGTGCTTCTTTCCTACCATGTTCCTTTCCTTTTTTCTCTACTCTAATGACATTTGGCAGGCTCGGCTGTGTAATGCTTGACTGGTTTTATTGTTGTCTGTTCCCAGTGGGGAATAGTTGACACTGCTCTCTGTTTTCAATTGATATCCATTTTCAACAATATTGCTTTCTATTAGATTCCTGCACAGTTTGTGCCAAGCAAACTGAATATTTACTGGGCTGACCTCAAAGCCTTCACATCAACAAACACTAGAATAAGCAAAATATGCATTTTTAAGATCAAATGTTTTCAAATGCTCTTTTCAAAATTATTATTTTTAAATGCACTGTGAACTGCAGATTAAATGATATTATATTGCCACCCTGTCAGCCCATTTTTATTTATTTATTTTCACACAATAAATAATGGGATTAAACATTGAAAGAATAGGTGGATCTGCTACCTAGGCAAGGTTAAAAGCAATTCAATTTTTCCATATTTAACAATCCCTCTTTCTAAGCAATCAAGCTTTTTTTGTTGCCCGTTATTATTTAATGTAGACATAGTTCATAATATCATATTGAGCAGAATATCTGAGTCTCATAAACCAAAAGACAGATAACCATTTCCAGGTTTCCTTAGTGTCAGGGGGTTCTGTGTTAGAAATGAGGGGTAGAAGATTGAATTTAACCATAAAGGAAACCAAGCAGCTAGTGAATTACATGAATTTTTCTAACATTTTCCCTTTAATTTCCTAAGCGAAGTTATCAAAATCCTAACTGCACACCCTACCTCCTACAGAGTGTATCAGGCTGCAATGGACATGTAGAAAAGAGAAGTGTTTTATTTTGGGAGATCAAGCAAAGGAGTTACAAAGAACAAGATTTTGTTTTATGATAAGCATTCATGAACTATTGCAATATAGCCAAATATGTTTAGTTACTTTAAAAGCAGCTTGTCATTCTTTTACATTAAGGCTAAAACCAACTGTCATAGAATATGTCTGCATAAAATTTATTGGTTTGGTGGGGGCAACTATTAGTAATTCAAGTCAAGAAGTCTTAACAGTGAGGTGGCAGTTGACTTACATAGAGAGGGCAATATTAGCTAATGTTATGGCTAAAATACACATTTTCAAATGATATTTAAACTACCAATCCTTCCATATTACAGAAGATAAAACTATCTTACAAGACTCTCACAGTCACAGGAAAAGGATACTGAGTCCAAATTTTCTATTTTGAAAGGTCTCTCCTTCCCTCACTTTTTTTTTTAACTTCCTTTTTTCATGTGCATTGAGTTGACATCAGCAGCCTCATTTCTTTTAAGGAAGAGACTAAGTTCTGTGTTACCATATCTTGTGCCCATATTGCTTGCCTCTTCCAGGAACCAAGCACTTTCCATATATGTTTGCCCCCTCACAACAATCCCATGCTCTGCACCCTTCATTCTACCACCTCTCATAGTAGGTGTGTACAGTTGCTGAAACACAGCTGAGTAGATTCGAAAGCTCACCAGCTCTCTGAGGCACCTTTCTCAGAAAATGTGGTCAACTGGAGATTGTGCAGGCCTGGCAAGCAGTGCTGGGTCTGATATGCTAGTGGTTCTGGGAAAATCCCTTACTCAGCTTCATTTTTTACCATCTGTGTCTCAGTTTTTCTATTTGTAAATCAGGCATAATTAAAACTGCCCACTGGGCCTTTCACAGGCATGTTGGGAGGATTAGCAATAGGCTACAGACTTTCCTTAGCTCATTGAAAGAGAGGTACTACAAGAAATTCAAGGCAGGGGCCTTGCATGTAAGATGTTGGATGTATTTACATTTAAACCTCCATTTTCCTAAATTAAATATGGCACTCTTTGGCTTGGACACAGAGCATAATTAGTCGGTAGAGTTTCAATCAAAAATACAATTTTCATGGATTCCAGGAATGCCTGGAAGCTCACGGCCAGTATGGAACTTGCATAATAGATTGATGTGCTGCTGGGTGTTCTGGATGGCCATTCTACAAACTTGGGTTCCAATCCAACACTGTCACTAACTAGCTGTGTCAACCTTGGCAAGTGACTTCCCATCCCTCTACTTTCTCATTTGCAAAACTAATGCACTTTCTGACTGCTTCACAGAGTTGTGAAGAGAATAAAATGAAGGAATGTGAGAAAGTATTTAGAATGATATCAGTCATTACTTGTATGTAATATGTGCTATTAGTGTCTTTTAAAACTAGGTTGAGATAGCCCCAAACTTTCCTATTTGGTTAATTGCAATTGCCTAAAAAATGAATTACAAATTATTTAAAGAGGAAAGAATCCCACTCTCCTTATTGTTCCTTGTGTGACTTCCAAGTCATTGATTGCTGACTGTCCTCCTGGTTGAATATTGAGGCAGCAATAGCTACAAGGAAATTATTTCTCCCAATGTTTTATCTTGAAAAGTACCCTGAGATGAATGTGTCACTGTCATGAAAAATGTGCATGATGTGATTTGAGAGTTTTCTCTCATGAAATGTCCAGGAATCTGAAGATTAAAATATATAACAGACTAACCATACAAAATGATTTTCTTATTGTCCATTGCAAATCTTAGTGTTATCACATCTATGATCATATTTCCCAAGTGGTATTGGAATTCAATTATGTTTTACTTGTTTCTTCCTTTTGTAAATATGAATTTTTTTTATCAAAGCACTGGGTATACAAATAACAAAAAAGAAAAGATGAATTTTGTTGACATCTCCTACATTGGTGGATAGAACTCAAATTGGATTAGTAAGATAAAAGCTCCATTTTCTCTGCATGAGTTGCAGGCCACCATTAGAAAGTAGACTTGAAGCAAGGTTACCAGGTAAAGGTGATGTTGCAAGGTGCCTAGGATCTTCTTGGTGATGGATAATGTAGGTGTATGGTTGCAAGTTATTGCAAGGATGTAAGGACAACAGAAATGTATCAGGTAAGGAAATATTAGGAGAAATCACAGTGTGTTCCCTTAATTCCATTTAGGTAGAATTCAGGTTAAAATGAAACTCTATATCCTAGGAAAAGAAAAGGCCAAAAAACAAGTTTAAAGCCAAATCAGGTTAAGGTAAAGGGGGAGAGAGAAAAAGACACTCATATCCCACTCCTCATCCTTTCTTCTGCATGTGCAATGTTCCCATTAGTTAAATAGTAGAGATGAATCCAAGGTATAGAGGCATGTTTCCAGGTGTGTCTTGGTGGCATTTAGGTTCTGCAATTCTTCCTTTACAGTATTCAGGACCTGAGAAGGATCCATGGCTGGAGTACCTCAGGATGACAGGGAGCTCCGTACCCCCGAGAAACCTGAGTAGAATGGAGAAGTAGGGAGAGGTGAAGGCAGAGGGTATAGAGACAACTTTGGGGCTCAGGATGAAGATGTAGCCTGTGGTGGCAGCAGAGGTTAGAGAAGAAGTCAGGCAGCTGTGGGACTTGACACAGAAGGAAGGAACAGGAAGGTGACCTTATGAAGCAACTTGGTGTCACATTGACTAAGTGGATAACTAAACTGTCAGACAGCCAGGTACTTTATCTCTGGATAGGAAGTTAAAGAGAAAAAGGTGGACTTTTAGGAGAGTTGGAAGTAACAAATGGGATGGCATATGGGAAAGCATTTTGTCCACATTGTTCAATAATGTGCACACACAAAGCTGTCTTAGGATCAGATGACATTGGTACAACTATAGGAGTAAGAAGGGCAGCCTGAAAAGGCTCTAGGTCTGCAGTTGTGACACCCTTTTCCTGCCCTTGGTCATCAGGGTTATGTATGAGCGGCTTGCTGTGGGTAGCCTAGCATTCCCTTGGCAGGTGCTAGCTGCGCACTGGGTCCTCAGTTAGTGAGGAGAGAGGATATAACTCATGCCGAAAACTGCTAAGGGGCAAAGCTTTTGAGATCTTACCACAGAACCTCAGCCTCAAGAGCCATCCAGCAGAGCATGCCACCCATGAAATGTATTGAGCAGAAAGACACAGACTAAAATGTCTTCACAGGAAGAAAATATCATTAGCCCAGAAGACAGATTCTGTAAAAGCATAGTTCAGTGTCTGCGGTTGGGTGGATTTCATAAAATGAAGAAAATAAAACCAGAGGCCTCTTTGCGGAGTTGAGGCGTGATTGCATTTTTAGTTGTCTTAACTAAATAAATCCATCAGTTGACAAAGAGAAGAGTGTAATGGATTAGACAGAGAAGGTGTGATTGAAGACGTGAAGGCAGGGTCAACTTGAGACCCATTGATCACAGTCTCATTAGGCCCAGAACAGAAACAAAAATGAATTTGAAATGTGGGAGAGGGAGAGGGAGGAGAGGAAGGGGACCAAGGGAAATATTGGTGCATTTTCCAGCAATATGATTCATAACACATGGATGAACTCAGACACTGAGAGACAAAATTCATTGGTTACAGACACTGGGCCAGGGTAAATGTTCTCGTCATCCCATCTCTCTTATCTATCTTAGTAAAGCACCCTGAAATAATTCTTACAGCACAGAAAAGGGGTTTTACTCCTGAGAAATAATTTTAATGTTATAAGACTGACAAATAAATTCCAAGAAAAGTCAAATAAAGTAGGGAAATCTAATAAGAACCCAGGCCCATTATTACTATTGATAGGCCATTTCTCTGATTTAGATATAGGAAGCATATATTAGCAATAAGAGAGATCTATAAAAGAGCCGATTGCATATTTCATTAAATTGGAAGTGGAGCTGATCATAAAAATTATTATTAGGAGGAAGTGGAATAATTGGAGCAAAATTAAAGTAACCATTATTAAAAACTTCAATTTAGTCTTCGAGGTCCTTCATCAGCTAACCCACTATCCTGTCCCTTGGTGAACTCCTTCCTTCATTATTTTTCATTTGCTTGAAAATTTTAGTTAGTTATATTCCTCAGACCAATCTTGCTTTTCCTGCCAAGAGGATTTTTTCTTTGCTCATGCTGCTGCTTCTGCTTACCTTCTCATTTCTACTTTTATTCTATTCCCTTTGTATCCAGAAAACTTTCTTAGGCAGTTCTCCTGGAGTAATTGATCCTTCTTGGGGTTCAAGGAGCCCCACAATGAACACAGCTCTTCCCTGTCTGAATTCTGCACCAGATAGGAAACACACAGAAAAGAACAGAGGAAGGCCAAACTATGGCTTTTATTCTGATAAACCAGATGTTGGAGAGGGTGACAAATTAACTTTATAAGTCAGAGGGGGGAAATCCTACTGTCCCCATCGGGGCAGAGCAGGCCCACCACGAGGATCTGCCTCTGTCAAACTTATGAGCCAGAGAGAGGCAGGAGGGTTTCACCAGTCCCCCTGCCCTCACTGCCTCCATGGGGAGAAGTATTGGGGGTGGGGAAAAGTGCTATTTCTCCAGTAGTTGATCCCATTTAAAAATACTTCTTCAGTGGCTTGTCCTGTCTTATTCTTAGATGCCTTATTCACTTGGGGCTCAGTCAAGAAGCAGAAATACAGTGCATAATTATGGAATAAAGGTCTCTTGTAGAGATTAAGCCTTATACAACTGTGGGGAAAGTGAGCATGCGCAGTCTCACTGGAGGCACTGAGGGCTGGCGAAGAATCACGAACTCAGGTGAGTGGACAACCTAGGAAGGAATTCAAGAAGCCAGCTCATCCTGCTGCCAAAGTGAGGCCAGGAGCACATGGAGAAGCACATCTGGGAAACTCTGGCCTCTGTGTAACTGTTCTGTGATTCTGTAGTTGGATCACCAAGAACCAGATGATGGACCTGGGGCTGCTGTGGTCTTAGTACCACCTGTCAGGGAGAAGAACTGAACATGAGGCAGAGGAGAGTGAGGACATGATGGAACCCTCCTGACACCTCTGATTAGTCTTTCACTTCATCTGATTGAAAACCCTGAGAATAATAAATGTTGCTTCTCTTCCATCTCTTTGGTTAACTCTAGTTGGGAACCCTGTAGGGGAGGGGATTCCAGGAAAAATAGTACCTCGCTTAAATAAGTTGACAATAGGACAATCCAGTACAGACAACACCTTAATAATTTCATATCCACACACACCTCTTTTAACCATGTTAACTTCACAATAAGGAGAAAAGTCCTGCTTCTGCTTTACGTGATCCAGTTAAGAACAACTCTAACCATTCACCAAAGGAGGATTCAAGAATTTTCATGTGTCAATTTTCTCGTTGGGGGATTTTCATTATTTTAGTTCAATTATACTCTCCCCCTTGTTGTCCTATGATTTAAATCATGATATATAATGTCAACCACTATCCATACACCTTACAATAGATATTAGGGGAATCAGGAGAAAGAAAAATATGTTTTACATCAAATTAAGGAAGAAATTCTAGGAAGCATTACAGTTCCATTTTTTGCAAGGGGTCAGATGGTCATAGCTGTTATTTCTTACTTCCTTATTCCAGTTCCATATTCCCTTTGCCCAAGCAAACACCTCAAATCATCATGGTTCCTTGCCTGGTGGTGGGACAGGGACCTAAACCTTTGCTCCCGAAGGATCTCTGCCATTAACAATCCTACCTATACTGGGTTGTTGTTGTTTTATATTTATTTTCATTACACACATAATTGAAACATTAAAAGGCTTCCACCTCCATTGTGTATATTATAATATAATAAGAAAAACATTTGGTCTTTGTCCCTAGTTTCTGGCACAGAGCTTCTAGGTCCTTGGAATTTCCCAAGTTTTAAAGGTGATAGGAGCATTTTCAGAAGGTTGAAACTTTGGCCCCACTTTCCATCATCTGAGATAGAGACTGAGATCACCAATGGCCAGTGACTTAATCAATTGTGTCTACATAATGAAACCTTCCATAGAAACCCCTGAATGACAGGTTCTGGGACTTCTGTGTTACTGGACATATTCATGTAATTGCATGTGTGGGTGCATTTGAAGTCCACTGCTGCATTTGGGATCCTTTCAGACTCCCCCTAAGTAATAATTCTGGCTGGGTCTTTGGTTAGTGAGGACCTTTATCATATCCTTTATAATATACTGAAATTAAGTATTACATTTTTCTGAGTTCTGTGAGTTGTGCTAGCAGATTCTTGAATCTGAGGAGGTCAGTTATGGGAGCCTGACTTCATAGTCAATTGGACAGAAGTGTGGGTAAGCTGGGGAATTGTGACTAGAGTCTGAAGTGAAGGTACTTCTGTGGGATTGTAGAGCCCCTAAAACCTGTGGAGTCTGAAGACTAACTCCAGGTAGTTTATGACAGAATTGAGAATCGAATTGGATTTTAGAACACCCAGCTGGTGTCAGAATTAGTTGGCAGAAGGAGAAAATCTCTCAAGTGGCAAAACAATTCCCTTGATAAGATCAATCATCCCAACCAATATAGTAACATCCTTCTTTGATTATTGGTTTACTGCCATGAAGAACCCACATGTCCAGGTGGCCCTCTTGGTCATTAGTTTAATGGAACCATTTCATTTTCTTTAGCAACACATCTTTTAAACTAGCAGAGTCCAAAGTTGTGAGAAATACAAAACTTTAGACCATTAGAGGCAATATGAGAGAAGTCACTTTATTTCTCCCCCTTGACTCTCAGACTTCTAAATCCTCTCAATGGGAAAAATTATACAATACCTTAGTCATTAATTTGGAACATCTACTGCATCCTAAAGGATATCATATCAGCCTTGAAAAATATTGGCACCCAGTTGGCACCAGAACTGAGTCTTCAAAGGCTTTTCCACCATTCTACCAGGCCAGAGGCTTCAGGAAGATGAGGATCATAGTAATCTCAGTATATAAGCCTATGACTCACTTTATTTGCTAAAAAAAAAAGTATCCTGGTCTAGAAAGATACTATGCATAGCACTGTGATATTGAATAAGGCATTCTGTAAGTTCATGATGGTGATTTTTGCATAAGTATTATGGAAGGGAAGGCAAATCCATATCCAGAGTAAAGTGTCTATTCCTGAGAGAACAAAGTGCTGCCTTTCCGTTACATGGAAGTTGTCCAATGTAATCAAACTGTCATTAGGTGGTTGGCGGGTTCCCCAGGAAATGGTGCCATATCAGGGGCTCAGTGTTGGTCTCTGCTGTTGACAGTTATTCAGCAATGACTATAACCAGATCAGCCAAATCAGCATGTGGTTGGGCCCAGTACAAATTGTTGACCCACAGAACTATGAGCAAATAAATGTTTAAGCCACTAATTTTTGATGTAGTTTGTTGGGCAGGAAAAGCAGAAATTGGTGTTTTGATGTAGGGTGCTTCCATAACAAAAACTTAAAACACATGGCCCTGGCTTTGGATCAAAACAATTGGAAAATTATTGCATGTAGTTTGTGGAAGATAGAAAATATACCTAATAAATTTGTGGATATGGTTAAAGAAGTTTCTAGGCAGAATGTTAATAATATATAGGAAGAAGGAATTAACTAAAAAAAAAAAAAAAAGAACTACTCACTTTGCAAGCAGAAAGTAAAAAAATATAGAGGGCTCAGAACTTTCTAGATTAGAAAATAAAATCATTTTTCATTCTCAGTCTCTCCAGTTTGCAAGATTCTTATGCAATCTAATTAAGAGGGTGACTTTAAGGCCCTTGTGAAGACCTCAGAAAGATGTATGTTACTAGTAGTTTCTCTCAACTGGAAAAATAACTTCTAAAGATTTAGGGCATTAACTTGCAACATCCTGATACACTGCTCAAAGAAGAAAGGAGACTGAAAAAAATTTGTACATGTATCCACCTATTGAAATGGACTATGGCTTGATACATAGGAAACCCACAAAATTTCAAGTGGGGAGGGTTGTATAAACTTCATTAAAAGGCACCAAGACAGTTCAAAACTAAAACATGACTTAGGGTTCCAAAGTGTCTGTGGACAGGAAGTAGGATAAGAAAAGCTAGTTATCTGTGAAAGGCTGTTTCTTATGGTAATATGTACATGACTATTCCTAAATTGCTATGGACCAATGACACGTATATACTTCTCATTTCTCCTTTTTTGAATAGAATGTCTATTATTATTATCCTGTTGCCATTTCATCATTGTCGGTTGGGTATGGGAGAGGAGGGAGACATTTTGCTTAATTCACAGATTTCTCAATAAAGAGAAACCATGTGCAAGGAGTTATAACTGAGGAACCTAATCCACCCGTGGGCCAGATGTGGTTCCTGAGACTGAACTCTAGGTTTGATCATATAATTGGATTTTAGGAAATCTTGGAAGGAGTGAATTTATCTGGCATGGAAGAGGAATATAAATACATATGACCAGTGGGTAACTATAGCAGATTAAATATATTTCCATATCCTTTGCAGTTTGTCCCATAAAGAGATGGAGTAGACTTATCCACCTTTGAATTGTAGTTGACTCATGCCCTTGATTTTGCCAAGATGTTGTGGCATAAATGAAAATAACCAAGAAGGGAATCTAAGCCAGCAGAGAGGCCCACAGCCTTCTCTCCTTTAATTTGTTTGCTTTCTGAATGAGACTGAATTTTTGTCTAATGAAGAGTAAGATCCAGCCACCCAGATTTGCCAGCTGAGGTCCCCAATATGAAAATGAGCCCAGCAGATACTAAGTAGGACAGAGAAAACATAACTTATCTGACACCAACCCAAATTACCAACCCATGGAATCATGAGTCAGTAAATGGTTATTTTAAGCCATAAAGTTTAGGAATGGTTTGTTTCTTATTTTCTAGGTTCGTTACCTAGAAAAATCCAGTTGAAACACACTTATATTTGCACACATTTCATATATGTATATATACATATTTATGTGTGTATATATCTTATATATTTCTACTGAGATTGTAGAAACCTTGAGGGCAGTGGCAATATTTTATCACTTTTGTGACTTTCATAACTTTCAGCACAGGGATAGGCACACAGCGTTGCTTTTTGAATGCTTTCCATGTGCCTCAAGCTCTGTTGATAAACACAGTTGGAAAAGTAAAAGAGTATCAGAAGAAAAAGTTTGGGTTGGCTTAGTTGTGTCACAGGATTTTTTTCACTCTCCTCCTTATCCCCAATTTTCAAAGGGGTATGATTTTCAGTTGCTGGTCTTCAAGATCAGAAAGACCCAGATTTCTTTTTTTTCATTTATTTCTCTGTTAGACTCTCAATGGGTAGTAAAGAAATGACCATTACTTAAAGAAGAAAAGAATTTAATAGATAAGATGAGAATCAAAATTTTTTTGGCAGAGTGGAACATCGGGTCCAATTCTGAACCTTTCAGCCAACATCTCTGTTCATTACTGAGTCTAATAATCAAACACCCAAATCAAAATACCCAGATAAGTCAAAAGCAGGCCAGTGAGAGCCAGAACAATTGCCTGGAATCATCCTGCTTCCTTCCTGATTTGATTCTGTTCCTATTTCCTCCTGGATCCTGACCTCTGGCCTCATTTCCCATTTGCAACCTACCCCTTTCCTTTGAACTTGGCATTGCTACTAAGTTTTCCTGGCTTGGACCATTAGTAATTTGTACAGATGTTGGCTCAGAGTCACCCTTTAGATCTTTCCCCCAGAGCTGCCTTAGAAAGGACACCCTGACCTCATTTCACTGTTCACAGACTGACAACCTATCCTGAGTTTTCCCCAATGATGAAGAGAAGTTGAGACTAACAGTGGTTTCCAGAGACAAGATGATGGGCAGTGGTGAAGGGGAAATGGGCCAGAAGAGGAAAGAGTGGGAAGTCCCTGGTCACATCTGTTGATTTGGGCAGGGCTCCAGCTTTTACCTGGGACCCCAGGGAAATCCCCTCATGTGAAAATTCTTAACACTGCAGTGATTGCCAGATGAGGCCTCTTCCTCTCTTGCCCAAGGATTATTGAAACTCTGAAGGAAGAGATTCTCTTCCAGGTCTCTCTGATTGATTCAGGGAGGGGACCCTCCAGAGATGTCACTAAAGTGAGCTGCACAGAGGTGGGACAAGGACTTCTTGGGAATTGATTTCTTGAATTTTCTATGTCATCAGGCTTTGGAAGTAGTTGGCTCAAGTCAGGCTGGCTAATCAGACAAAGGGAAGGAAATAAAATACTCAAACATTTAAAAAGTAGGAATGTCATGATGTCTTCATGAAATTATTTTATGGAATAAATGATGCATACTGTATACACTGGGAGCTGCTGGAGCTTGGTGATCAGGTTCTCAGGCCCTGTCCACCTTAGAGCAGCAGGTGTGGGCAGAGCTGTGCGGAGAGCGCCTGCTCTCACGCCCACAGACAGCTTGGCTTCAATCTGCTTTAAATGTGAGTGATGCATAAAAGCTCCCTGTAAAGGGATTCTGCTGGCCTGGAGAGTTCAGTGAAAGGCTTTAGATAACAATTCACATCCTCTTTATTTTCATGCCTAGTGTGAGAGCTCATCTTAAGAACTTGTGCAGTAAATATTTGTTGACCAACTGCCTCCATGTCTCCTCGCTCTAATGGCAATCGAATTATTTTAAAGGCCTTAATTATAATTTTTAATTTTGTAACAATTTGGAAGGTGGCCTGCTCCCTTTATGCTTATTTGAAGAGTCACACATGAATCTCCAAAGTAACAGTTACTAAAAATGTGGGTGGGCAAAGTTAGCAAATTATAATGCTGCCTTTTTACATATGAGGCCTCATTAATACTTCAACATTCACCTAAAGAAAGAAAGGTGTGTGTCCCATCAATCCCCTGGCCTCCTATTATGTTTGTGTTTGATTACTGCAGGTGTGCAAAAGCCTTTTCTGTGAGAAACCACATGCCTCTGCATAGTAGCTTGGGGTTTAGGAGTGCATTTATCAAATGCATGCCAGCTCCTGCAAACTCCCTGAGAAAATTGTAGAACACCTGCATACTAATGGTTTTTATTGTTGGAATTATTTTATTGCACAATCAAAACCCTACAATTGTATCATAGGAACATGCTACATGACTCCAAGTGCAGCGACTGGCTGTGAACTTCACTGTTGATACTTTATTTCTTGTAATTAAACTTTTACTTTTACTTCACCTATTTTATCGCATAAACAGGGAAAGAAAATAAAACATATGGAGGGAACCATAGGGTGTTGTGGTTTATTCCACATTTTGGTGTTTTTAATTGTTCCCAATGAACTTACAGGTCTGAAATTTGTACCCAAAATATATTTAAAAATAAATTAAGTAGTTAAGAAATATTGAAGAGCTGGTTATAGATTAGGTTTGGAGTCTTCTTTACTTCCTTGTCTTGCAAAAAGCAACAGCTCACAATTACCTGCATTTTCTTTCCCCTTCAAAACCACTTCTGCTCCAAAGACCATGAACCTGAACTGAAGAAACGACTCTTTCCTGCTGGTGTGAGATAATTCAGTCTCCATGATGTCTTAATCCTGGGCCTCCCTTAATTGACTTCTAACTGTGCTGAACTGTGGCTGCTAGGAGTTGCAATGTGGATTGCAATTTACAAGGCACAGGAATCATTTCTCGTCTTCAAATTAGTCCTGAGCTATATTCCAGAAAGAAAGAAAAGGAAAGGAAAAAAACATAAAAGAAGGTTTTACCCTTCTGGCTGCCTTGCCACCTCAAGTGAGCCTCTCTTACCATCTCAGAATGGATGGTTGCCTTTTAACAACTTAGTTAAGGACAGAAAGGAAAAAGCATTAGGGCTATGGATACCTCGTCAATTTTATCTTAATAAAGTTGCCTCACCTGCCCTGTCTTGTCCTGGGGAATTAAATAACTCCTGATGCTTTTAGGCTTTCCTGAGGGGTGGTCATTATTTGAAATCCTATTCTGTGGGGAATCCAAGGTAGAGCAAGGATCATTTCCTTTTCTTTCTCCATAGATGTCCATAGGATATATTTAGTAATTAAGAAGTTGCTATGGTTTGGATGTGAGGTGTCCCCCAAAAGCTCTTGTGTGAGACAATGCAAGAAGGTTCAGAGGAGAAATGATTGGGTTGTAAGAGTCTTAACCCAATCAGTGAATTAATCCCCTGACAGGGATTAACTGAGTGGTAACTAAGTGGTAGGGTGTGACTGGAGGAGGTGGGAATTGGGGTGTGGCTTTGGGTGTATATTTGTGTCTGGCGAGTGGACTCTGTCTGCTTTCTGATTTTAATGTGAGTTGTTTCCCTCCTGCCACACTCTTCCACCATAATGTTTAGCCTCACCTCAAACCCTGAGGAAAGGAACCAGCCTTCTTTGGACTAAGACCTCTGGATTTGAACCCTCAAATAAACTTTTCCTCCTCTACGATAGTTCTGGTCAGATCTGTTAGTCACAGCAGTGAAATAGCTGACTGAAACAGAAGTGTTCTAGTCCTAAACAGTAGGAAGAAAATCCTAGAAGGAAGTTATTCCTTCTATGGCTTGTTATGACTCTTTAACATTTATTTTTAGCTATGCCTCCTAATTTCTTCTGTTTCATCTTGGGGCTCCAACACATGCCAGTGGGCTCAGGTACTCTGTTATGCCCTGAGAAATGATTCCTGTGCCTTGTAAATAAACGAGATAAAAGAGATGTGATTAGAATCCTCAAGCAATTCATAGTCTAGAGGGGATATAAACACATAAATGAAAATGACAACGCAACTTAGAAGAGTCATGTGAAGAGCATCTCTGGGAACCCTGAGGAGGGGTACCTATCCTAGGCAAGGAGAGCAAACAGCAGTTTTCTGGAGAAGGTAGCAACTGAACCAATGCTTTAAGAATGTGTCAGAAACAGCCAGAAAAGAATGCAAAGAGGGGATTTCTAGGTCGCTAGGACATGCATGTGAATGTGACATGTAGTACAAACAGGAGTCACAAGTAATTCTAAGTCAAAGATATGCAAAAAGGGAGGTGGGTGACAAGGGAGCATGTCAGGTGAGTGAGTAGGAGCTGGGGTCAGTTATGAGTGGCCTTAAATGCCATACCACTGAGCTAGGACTTCATCAAGTAGAAGACGGGGCGGCGGCCATTAAGCAGGGATTGAAACTGGTCAGATTTGTACTTTATATGTATTGTTTGGGCAGCTATGAGCATGATGACTTTGAGCAGAGGAAGATTAAGGCCCGGAGGCTGTTGCAATTCTCCAAGACAAAGACTTGAACTAGGGTAATGACAGCAAGATAGAGAGGGGTTAGGGTTGAGATATAGCTAATGGATTAAACCAGCAGGACTTAGATTGATGAAGTGCATAGAAGGTGACTTAGAGATTCATTAAGCCATGGAATTGCCACAGAAAGAACTGACTCCAGAGGGACTGGATATTCCATTTAAGACCTGAAGATCCTTGATTAAATTTGCAAGCAGAATGAATGTCTTTAATTGTGTGGTAAGGCTGGCAGGGTTGGCATGAGGTAATCTGAGGTTGTGGGTGGGCATTCAGATATGAAATCAATCCTTATAAGAATTCCATGAAGCCTGACCCTTCTCATACTCAGGAACCTTGGGATAGCTGTATCATAATTATTATAGAAACCTGAGAATGAATGAGACTGAGATCAGTTTTAACTAAGAAGCCTAGGATTTCCATTCCTACATTTCCTGCTTGAGAACCATGTCTTTGGTCCTGGAATTGCCGCTTGGTTCACAGAGTGTTTCCTCAAAGCTTGTAAGAGAAAGCTTTGAGTCCTGGGCTTGCTATACCAGGTACTTTGATGGCTTGGCCTCATCTTCATTTTTGCTTACTACATGCATTTTTTTCTCCATGCCTTGCCACTTTAAAACTTTATGAACCGTTGCAAATATTGTCCCTATTTCTGAACTTTTCTCCCACAATTTTATCTAACACCTTTTATTCACCCTCCAAAAATGTCTTGTTCTTTGGAAACTTTTCCCAAGTTCCCAGTCTCATTTACTTCTCTGGCTCCATGCTGAGCCTTATCCACACCTTATTTTTGTGCTCATCATACTGCTGGGCTTTCTGTAATTTTCTTGTGGCTCCAATTATGTAGTAAGCCCTTTAAAGGAAAGGACTGCATTGTGCATTTGTATATGTGGGTGTACTTCTAGCGCTTGGCATAGTTCTGAGCAAATAGGTTTTTTTTTTAAACTTTTTATTGGTGCTAATGTGCTCTTATATATCATAATGGGATTCACTGTGATATATTTGTACCTGCACATAGAATAATTTTTGACTGAATGTTAGCAGATGCATTTCTCTTCTCTTATTTCAGGTTCAGACTTGCCAGAGATTTGTAAATCATAAGTATAATTTAAAACATACAGTAATAAAAACCCCTGAGAAAAAGTAAAGTATGTGGCTTCAAAAAATGTAAAAACAATTTGCTGAAGTATAGTATTATTGCAATGAATGTCATGTTTGTGCATTTGTTCATTTAGATAATACTAATTTGGGGAAAAAAAAAACTGTGAGCAAAGCAAAGATAGAACAGTTAGGACATGTTTAGGAGACTTATGGATTGAAGTCTAGATCTTCTTTGAAGAATCAAAGTTCAGGTATGGTCTTGTTTTACTCACTCCAGTATACTAGAGTGGTTAACTGTGGTAGAAAGCAGTAGGCCTGTTGGGTGGGAGACCTGAGATCAACCTAGCTGATTGAGGGAGTGAAATAGCTTTCTGAGTGTTAGCGTTTTCATCTGTAAATCCCAGGTAGTGTTACAAACCTCTAGGGTTGTTGCACAATTCAGAGGACAGGAACTGATGGGGGCATGGAGATACCTGGCATCAGAGTGGGCTTCATGGTGCATGATGGGTGTGCTGGTTCAGGGCCCGGCCTTGGTTGATTGCTCTGCTATGATCATCTTGAAATTCTCCCTGACTATTGAACAAGGAGCCTTGCACTTTCTTTTTGCTCTGACTCCCTGACACATACTAGGCACATAATCATGCTCTCCAGAAAGCCCTAAATTCCAAGTCTGGTATTAGAAGAGAAGCAGAGGGGCCACTTCTAATGAGTATGGGCTTTGACTGTGTCTCCATTTTGCTGTTTCACAGAAGGTGAGCTGCAGCTCCCTCTATTCCAACACCTGCTTACCTGCTTCCTGTGGGGCATGTAGATGTTCAATTCTGCCATCTACTTCTTCTCCTTTATTTAAAAAATCTGTACTGAGTTCATTCTTTTAACTACTATTTTTATCCTCAACCTGCCCCCTCTGCCTACCAAGATAAACACATTGGCCACCAACTGGACATAAAATCAAAACACAAATTCCTTTTGATTTCACCAAGGTTGGAGCTGCAGATTTTTTTCCCAATGGCATTAAAGTACTTTCAAAAATGTAATTTAAGGGAAAAAAAGAAAGAAAGAAATTAAGTCACCAAGATAATTTGAATTTGGTTCCTACCATATAACTTTAAGATTTTAATATCTTTGTCAGTTATAAATTGACTATGAGTTTTGCTCTGATGAAAATTACTTGTGCCAGAAAACTACACTAGGTTGAAGCATTCTGCCTCAGTAATCCCTATGGATTAGAGCATATGAAGCACAACCATGGGAAATAGAATGCTTCTTTTAAACCACTGAGCCAACAAATGAGGTCATTTAGTGCTGAAAGACTGTGAGCATCCACAAAAGGGCTGGTTCACAAGTGACTTTAAGCTGGTTGGGCTGACAGGTCCCTTGCTGGTGGTGGGAATAATGTGGTTTATTTTTCAACCAACCCCCTCTTTTTTTTTTTTTTATTCCTCCAAATTGCAGTTTATAAGATAATAAACTTATAAAGCAAAACAAACAAAAAATAGGTGGCTGAATCCATATATAGCTAAAGTGAAGTCAACTTTTTGTGCAGATTCTCTCTACTTCTAAACTTTCTGACTTAAAAGGGGCCATACATGAGGCATTCTAAATGGAGGAGATTTCAGGTGTCATTTCTAAATGACAATTTGGAAGTATTTACTTTGCATTCACCCAAACGCTCTGAGATGGAAAATTGAATGAAAAGAAAAATGGGAAACAAAACAAATTGGAATCATGCCTGGCTTGTTTACTTTAGGAAATCTCTTAACACTCATTTTAATCAATTGAAAAGAGATGGTTCATCAGATCATAGAATTTTAGAGCTGAGACGAGCCTCGGAGGTTATCTCATTCCATGCTCTCATTTTATGGATGAGGAAACTGGGATCTAGTGAGGAGAAAAGGCCTTCCTAGTGGCTAATTAGCAGCTGGGCAGAGAACCCAGGTCTCCAAATGCCCAGCCTGGAGAACTGCCTCATTTTCATACCAATTTAATGACTTTAAGTATTTCTAAATCAAAAAGTAACTTAGGCAGCATAGAAATAATATATATTTCAGTTGAATGAGATCTTTTAATTACATTTCAGAATATTGCCTGAACTGGATATTTATTGTGTAGACAATAAATATTTGTCAACTTATAGATTTATTCAGATAAAGTGAAGTTATTTTTTTAAAAAAGGAAGAAACTCCATACACAAATAAATTTAACATCACACAAAGGAAAAATGCTTATCCCTAATATCAAAGAAAGTAAGTCTGAATAGAAACTAAAATCCCAAAGAAAATTTTGGGTGTCATTACCAAAAATAAAAAGAAATCTAAGCAGTAAGGTACTTGTTGACTTTCTCTAGGTTGCAGATCAATAGGGTGGAGTATATTAACTTATTGTCCAAAGGGGGACATTTTTGTAAGTCATTACACACCATTTTTCCAGGGGAACTTGGATATGTGATTCATCTTACATGTGGAAAAACAGAAGTGTTGCATTAATCAAATAGCTACTATTGCTAGGCCAAAGACTTGGGGACTTTCATACATTAGTCTCTTCTTTACTGACTGGGTAGGTGTCACTGGCCTTCAGTGACATTGTATTATAAAAACTGCAACTATTATATTAAGAAGTAAAGGTGTGGGATCTCATAATTTTCATTTCCTATAACAAAAGGTCCAGAACTCTCTTCTCTTACCTGGATATAAAGCAATAAACTGTTTTCTGCCTTTCTTACACACTCCATCCCACCCCACTGCAATTTCTCCCAGGTCTCTTTGTCCACATCCATAAGTGGCAAAAAAAAAATGGAATTATTTGGCATTGAATATTTCTCTGAACACAGATTCCTGGTGAGGAAGGTTTCATTGTCCTGACAAGATAGCTGGCTGCTGAATTTGCTTTTCTCACTTTTGGTTGGTTATAATGGGGTTGTTGAAAGCAACAAGCAGTTTAGAAAAATACCCTTGGTACTGTGGAATAGGGACTATTTCCAAAGTTTGTTCAAAATCTGATTATATTAACAAGTTCTCAAATCCATTGTATTAACTTTGTAATTTGCTTCCATAACCCACAGTCTATTGATGCAGCCAATGTCTTTTTTTTTTTGTAAAGGAAGTGAAAAAAAAATTTCCATTTGGAAAATACAAGCTTGGAAGAACTTGGAAATGATAGATTTCTAGATTGACTGAGAAAGTTGGGATGCTCTTTCAGGTTTTAGACAGAGGCTTAAGTACACCCAGGAGCTGTACCCTGAGTTCTTTTTACAGAGGAGAGATCTGAAAGCAGCTAATGTACTTATTGAACCTAGAAAATGTGCCCTGATTTTAATTTTCAATGTTTTCCTTATGTTTTCTCATTATTCAACCTAGTTTTCAGGTAAGGAAGCTGAGACTTGGAGAGGAGGCCTCACCAGCAAGTGGCAAAGCTGAAATTTGCAGGCAGTTTTGTCTAGCTTCAGAGCTGTACACTTGGCTCTTAGTGATCACCCTGTTCAGCTCTCTTTGAAGAATCTTGGATTTATCTCATCTTTGAAAGAATTTTCTCCAACCAGTCAATGATCAGAACAATGCATGCTAGTGTGAGTTGGCTTGAGTTGTGACCCCTTAACAAGATATGTGGAAGTTGTAAACTCCAGTGCCTCAGAATGTGACCTTATGTGGGAAAAGGGTATTTACAGGGGTAATCAAATTAAAATGAGGTCATTGGTTTGAGTACTAATCTAGTGTGTCTGGTGTTTTTATATAAAGTGGACATTGGACACACGGAGAGAGAAGGCAATGCAGAGACTCGGGAAGAAAATGAACATCTACATAAGCCAAGGTGTTATGGTTTAGAGGAGGTGTCCCCCAAGAGCTCATGTGTGAGACAATGCAAGAAGGTTCGGAGGAGAAAGCATTGGGTAAATTAATCCCAAATGGTATCAACTGAGTGGTAACTGGAGGCAAGTGGGGTGGGGCTGGAGGAAGTGGTTCATTGGGGGCTGTGGCCATGGGGTATATATTTTGTATCAGGAGTGTGAAATCTCTCTCTCTCTGCTTCCTGATCGCCATGTGAGCTGTTTCCCCTCTGCCATACTCTTCTACCATGATGATCTACTTCACCTCAAGCCCCAAGGAATGAAACTGTCCTTCCATGGACTAAGACCTCTGAAAACATGAGCCCCCAAATAAACTTATCCTCCTTTAAAATTGTTCTGGTCAGATCTTTTAGTCGCAGCAGTGAAAAAGCTGACTAAAACACAAGGTTACCAGCAACCAGGGGAGAGACCTGGGAAGATCCTTCCCCAGTACCTTCAGAAGGAATCTGGTCCTGCTGACATCTTGATTTTGGTATTTTGGCCTCTAAAATAGTACAATTTCTGTTGTTCATGACACTTTACTACGGCAGTCCTAGTAAACTAATACACAGCTCTTCCAGGTTTCAGTAGGCGTGGACTTGCCCCTGAGTGGTCCACACTACACATTGTTGGCTGTGGCTGGTGCAAGGAGCAGGGTGGAGGCCAGATCCAGGCTAGAAGTGCCTGAGATGAAGCCCTAGCCAGTTGTGCCCATCTCTGGGCCTCAGGACTGAGGTGGTCCTCCACAGCTCCATCATAGACCATGGAAGGAAAAAGAGGAGGTGGTCTGTGGGTTGGTTCTGATCTTCCCTCTCAGACTCAGACAGAAGTGGTTACAAGAAGACTCCTTCTCCCACTCCTACCCCCAGTGGCTTCCAATTCCCTCTAGTGACATTAATTGATGGGAGAACAATGTGGCACAGCTGTTGAATAATGCACACGCTGATGATTTCTTTATAACTTAAAAGCTCACATGATGGGGTGAGGAGAAGGAAGAAAAACATGTCCCACCTCCTGCAAAGGAAGAATGAAAGCCTTCATTCAAATCATTCACAGGAGGACCCCTAGGACCACCAGGTGGGACCTGGTCACTGACTTCAGGGGAGGTAAACCTGTTTTTACCCAACTCACCTCGACCTTGAAGCACAATCAGAAACACAACACTACTATTAGTTAGAAATAATAAAATGCTCAATAAACCCCAAATTATGAAAGCCCAGCCAGGGCCTGGCAAGTTTACATGTTGACAGCACACCTGGCAAGTATTTTTACAGTAAAGTATAAAGTCTACCCTTTTAAACAGCACAGAATTGGTGGCAGAGCATACTTACACACTTCAAGCTGTAAGCCAGAGTTTGCAGCATTAATAAACTCCTTATAACGCTTTGCTATAATGTAAAAGTTTGGAATAAAAAGAGTAGTTTGACCTGTTGTAGAGGTTAAAACACACAGCTTCTATTTCTTGTCTGAAGAAGAAAAAGCTAAAGAATCTAAGCCTTGTTGTGGAATTGCTTTGGCCCAGGGGGAAAACCCTGTAAAGACAATTTCAGTCACATAAATTCCATCTTCTCTTTGATTTCTACTTTAGAGTCGAGGACAAACTTCTAAAGGGAAAAAACCCTTTTGTTATTTAAGGTGTCAGAATAGCAGTGGACCACCTGAGGCCAGCATTTATTTCATCCCACCAACCTGGTTGGGCCAGGTAGAGAGACCCTGGGGCTCTGTTTCTCAGTTTGTGTTTCCATGACAGATTCCTCATATTTTGTAGGCAGTTCTCTATTTTGGGATCTCTCACATTGATGCCAACCCCTTCCATCCTCTGCCATTCACCTCCTGGTCCACTTCTGATTCCTTAATGACATCCTTTGTCATCATCACTGACCTGGGGAGCATGCTGAGTACCCTTCACTCCCTCAGTTCTTCTCTCTCTTCTCTCCAGACCCTGGTGGTCCTTCTTCCATGGCAACACACATTCTCTTAACACCTCCTTTTCCAGATTGGAACCTGGGATGTGAGGATGGAGACTGGTTGGTGTCTTGGGGTCATCTCCAATGTGGATCATGGGAAATAGGATGGGGCAGAGAGGAAAAAGATCCTGGTGCTGCCAGTCACAGCCAGAGACTCTGAGGGTCCCAAGGGGAACCATAGAGTTGTTTCCAAGGGAGGCAAGGGACCAGCTGGGCCTTTGTAACTCCATATTGAACAGCACTAGAGGTGGACAGACCTGGGAAGGAGGATGATCTTGGGGAAGACAGCTTCCTTTGACTGAGGGCATATCTTATCTGGGGACTAAGGTGGATGCCCTTAGCTGCCAAGGTGATTTGCAGCTGGGAAGATGAGCTTTCAGTTCTATAAAAGTAGATATTGTTGGGTCCCATTGCATTGGTAACACTCTGATTCCACACTGGAGGAAGAAACTTTCTCAAGAAATGGAGGTTGTAAATAAAGTTAAGAGGCAACTCTGACTACTTTTGTACATTTACTGAAAATCCCAGTGAAATGCATACTAAGTATCAATGCAATTTTATACACTGTAAGTCAGTAATAATAGTCTGTAATGACTTTATTTACCATTTATCTCTTTTAGGATTTATCATCCTTATGTTTGAATAAGACTGATGTATTTTTCTTTGTTACAAATTATATAACAAAGAGTACATGTTATATTACAAATATAATACTATTTTATTCAATCTTCATAAGGCCTTGTAAGAGGATACCATTATCACCATTTATGGATGAGGAAAGAAAGGTTTTTTTAAAGAGACTTGTCCAATTCACCAAAAAACGACAGAACTGGGTGTGAACCAGGCTGATCCTAGAAACTTGACTCTTCTAACTCTATCAAATGAAGGCTTTTATCTTAACAAACCTTTTACTTTTCTTTTTTGGTTCTCTTTCCAAATATCCAATGCTTCTCTGATTTCTATTTCACTCCAAGCTAGGAAATCCATTTCTGGAACGTGACTGTAGTCCCAGAACTAATGACATGGAAGAGACATTGGGATCTGGCTCCTCTATGTCTGGATGCAGGACCCTCTCTCTGGCTTTTCCCCAGGCCCTGAATCTCTTGAGGTTTCCCCTCAACAACCTCAGTCCATCCTCCACCATTCTCTTTGCCTTCCATGCCCAGGATTTTGATTCTTGTTTTCAATAGGAGAGGTTACTGATCCTCACAAATTCAGATCTAAAATTCTTACAGCATCAGAGAGGGAAGAAATCTATACATTCCCACATCCTAGAATTTTAGACATAGGGAAGAGTAATTTGGAAGTCACTACTGTTTGTCTCTTTGAGCCATCTTTTATCAGCATGTTTTCGCAGCTAAAACCACCTCTGTCAAAACTAAATTTTTCTAGAGTTTGACAGTTTAGATTAACACAACCAAACAAAAAACCTCCCTGCTTAACCATCTCAGAAATTCAAATTTAAAGAGAACCAACTTTCTCTCCTTCTCTCTCTCCACACACGCATATGTATATATTACACACATAAACTACATTGTATGTCTATATCATATCGTATATCCATTACATTTGTTAAATATAAATCTACCTACATATCCACATAATTTGTAAAATTATAACAACAAAAAAAAATCTTATCCAGCTAACCCCATCCCAACTTGAAATATACCATGTGGGTTTTAGATAAGTCAAGATGAAACGCTTCGCTGAGGCCTTTTTAATACCAGAATGGTAAAATTACAATCTCATTTTTTGAAATAAAAGAAGAAGAATAGATTTTCATCTGTCTGAGATAATTTAATATAACCTACCTGGAGGCAGAGGAGAATGGAGCAAATGATTCTTCCAGTCATTTCTAGCTCTATAATTATATTTTCAGAGGGAGAGAATAAAGATTCCTGCTGCTCCACACATTATTATACATTTTGAAGAAGATTTGGAGTTTAATATTTGTCATTTATCCACTTTCCTAATTTTATGTCTAATTAGCCAAGAAATTGAAGTTTCAAAAACATTCTTGATTTGCTAAATTCCCCTATGTATTTCAATTCAACAAACATTTATTATATTCCTTCTAGGTACAAGGGACCAAGGGAATGAAGCTGAAAGAGGAGGGTGCAGGTGCATCTTGGCAACTCTGGAAATGCAGCGAGGAAGGGGGACATTTGCACCCAACCAGGGTGAGCTGCTCATGTATGCATGTCATTTAAGGGAAACACAGAGGTGGGCCCTTCGAATGCTGTTAGATTCTGGGAGGAAGATCAAGGAAAGCTTCACAAAGAGCTGATGTAGGAACTGGGTCAAGGATGAGCATACTCTACCCAGGGCACAGGAAGGAGGAAAGCAAAGAGAGGTTCCAGGAGCCACCCCACGGGCTTGCTGCAATTGACCTTCATCCATCGCACCTGCTTTGGGGAATCTGAAGGATCATACATGGAAGTCCTGAAACTTTTCTGGGGTTCATTTCAGGCTCTGTCATCCTTGCTCCGCATCTGTACTTCAGATTAAGAGGAGCAGGAACTTTGCCCTCCCAAGTGATTCAAGAGCTTGTGTGTGAAGGCTCTACTCTGTACTCCCATTCTGTCACAGCATCGTCAGAATGCAGCTTCCCAAGGAACCTTGGCACTGAAGTGGTTTCTTACTGAGGATGTTTTCTTTTTTCTTTTTCTTTATGTTTTTTTTTCCATATGGGATGTTGAACCCAGGGTGTTTAACCCCTGAGCCACATCCCCAGCCCTACTTTGTATTTTATTTAGAGACACTGAGTTGCTTAGTTGCCTCACCATTGCTGAGACTGGCTTTGGATGATCCTCCTGCCTCAGCCTACTAAGCTGCTGGCATTACAGGCATGCGCCACCACGTCCAGCCCGTTATTTCATATACGGACTATTGTTTTCTGCTTCCTGATGCTAATCTTGAACCTCACCATCCATATGCCACACATACCATCTATTCACCACAAATTTGATCATGTCAGAACTCTTCAAGGTCCCTCATTGCTTAGATCTGGAAGAACTATGGTCCATAGGGCAAACCTAGCCCACCATCCAGCTTTATTAAAAGTTTTATTAGAATACAGCTGTTCTCATTCATTTATAGATTGTGGGTGGCTACTTCCATGCAATGACAGAGTTGAGTAGCTGTAAAAGAGATTATAGGGCCTGTAAAATTTAAAGTATTTATTACCTGGCCCTTTACAAAAAAAATGTTCATTGGTTCAGAGTATGAGTCACATCTTCTTACTATGGAACCAACAGCCCTCTAACACATGTTCTTTGTTGCCTCTCCAGATTTGTATTCTTTTTTTTTTTTTGGCAGTGTTGGGGATTGAACCCAGGGTCTTTACCAACTGAGCTATATCCCCAGCTCAAGATTTGTATTCTTTAATCCCCTCATCAATAGCAAACAATATTGAAATTTTGTGTGTGTGTATGAGTGTGTGTGTGTGTGTGTGTGTGAGTGCGCACGCGCGCGTGTGAGCACGCACATACAGGGCTGTGTAACAGATGGTTAAAACTGGGACGTGTAATCAGATACCTGATTTGATTCCAGCTCTACTACTAATTAGCAGTGTGATCCCGGGCAAGTTACTTACCCTCTCTGTGGTTTAGTTACCCCACACATAAAATGGAACATATTTGTGTTCCATTTTTAGGCCAGCTATGGCTGGCAGAGAAGTAGTGGGTGAGGCTTAATAAGGTTATAGTTCAAACTTTTCTTAATTCAGACAGCTTTGAAAATGTATTTATTGTTTCACAGTCTCATTTTATTTATCTATAATATAGATCTCACATAATAAAGTGCTCAAAAGTTGTCTTTTGGGTGAAAGTTCATGGGGTAGGTTATATCAAAACGCCTTTCTGAGAGCAATGTTAAGCATATCAGACTATTCACACTGGAATAAATCAACTTCATTATCTCAACAGACTTATCTGATATTTTGTAGGAACAAAAATCATATGCCATTGCAAATAACAAAGATTATGAAAAAATAAAATTTTAAATTTATTTTAAAAGAGAAAAAATACCCCAAATGTATGTAAGTGCTGTTTCAAGTTAGAAGGATCAAAAATATGTAGTGTGCTATGTATAGACTTAGTGTGCACCCATTTCTGATTCTTTTATTTAAGTTCATAGGACAATGAGATTATTCACCCTCTTACAGTTGGGAGGGTCGTGATGAGCTGTGCCATTTCTTACTTCCTGGATGAAGGGAAGCACTCAATTACTGATTGGAGACTTGTCCTTTCTTCCGCTAAACAGAACTAGGAGGGCAGCGTGATGGTGGTGTCTCTGTTGGCCTGGGTTACTGAGTCACTCTATGGGGGCAAATTGCTCCAGAGTGTTGCCTGGACCTATGTGGATTTTCTAACTATAAGAAAGGAATTTTGCTGATTTAAATCACATTGATTTGGGTTTGTTCTTATTGTAATGGGAATAACCTGGCCTACTTTGATTATTATTGAATAAGAGAATAGCACTCTCCTCTCCTCTCCTCTCCTATTCTTAGTAGGGTTAACTGGAGGAACCTAGATGGGTAGGTGGACAGAGCAGGATTCCCAGTAAGGAGCCTTGCGTGGTGGAGGCTTGGAAGCTGCTCCATTGTTCTATGCTGTGTTCAACTCCTGGTTGTTTTCCCTCTTTTAATTAGCAGTTTTTGTTATTGTACTTGTAAGGAGAAGCTTTAGGAGCAAAGGCCACGGCTTTAATGATAAATGCCTCCTCAAACATTGCCAACCTGAAAATAAAATAACATAAACCCTTGCAAATGAATGTGGTAGCAAGCTGCAAATGTCAATTCTGCCATTGTATGGATTTAAAATCAAATGTAAACAATGCTTGAGAAAACATTGACCTGAATCCAGTCTTTTCTTTTTTTTTCTTTTTTCACACTAGTAATTAGTTCTCCAGCAGCAGGCTTTCCTGAGAGCTGGGTCAGTGCCCCTTTTCCCCAAGAAGCTGAGAAAATTCTCACTGTGGCCAACTATGAGATGGGGCCCCTGGGGACATTATCTGCTGCAGTTGCCACTTTGCCCACTTCTGGTAAAGGGCAGGTTTCTTGGCAAATGCTCCCCTACCTTGACTTGCAGAGAGTGAAAAGTGTGGGCAGCAATTAGAGGAGAGAGGCTGGAGGAGTGTTGATGGAGGCATGGCCGTGAATCAGCTGAAATGCTCACAATTAGATGGCAGACTTAACCAGTGCTGGGAATATGGGAACTAAAGAGATATTTTAATTTAAAAAAAGTGTAATGGCCATTACACTTTAGATACCTTCTTCTTCTTCTTTTCATATTCTGGGACACAGTGCTGACTATGAACCCAAAGTACCTGATGGTTTTGTGTTTTGATTTTCATTTTACAGCTGCTTCAGTCATCAGAACTTTTAATGACACATTTTCCCGATTCAGGATCTATGGATAAAATTTGAGACTAAATTCCTGGTTTGAATTTCCCAGGGTGAGCACTGTCACTTGAGGCCTGAGAAACAGATGTCAAGTGGTGTATGAAAAGCACAAACCAGTTAATAAATGAGAACTTGAGTCCCTGGAACTGTTACTCAGAGCTGTGTACAGATTCTGATCTGTCCTTGTAAAGGTCCATATCTATTAAGAGCTTGTTGGACATCCTTTTGTCAGGAAAATACTCAGACCATAAGATTTTTTTCCCTCTATTTCAAACTCAAAGAACTAAAGGAAAGTAAGACTCTACTTAATGAGGTGGAAAAATCATTTAAAAATCAAATAAATACAAAAGATTTTAGTATTAACAATTTATTATTCTAGTATTCACTAACCTTAGGCAGGCTGGCTAGAAATGTTCTCTAAAGTGCTAAGCAGAAAGAATTTAATGATTTCAGTTTAATTCCCTGTTGTACAGAAGTCCATTCTGGAAAGAAAAAATAAAAACCATCAACATACATTATACTAAAGGTCTGAGTCTCAAAGGCAACTCTAATCTTTAGTTGGAAAAAACAAAGTATCTGAAAATGTGTCCTGAGTCTACTAAAACTTCATCATGATTGAACTAGGCTAATGTTATCAATAGCTGGCACCCCTGTTATGACAGTAAATTAAAATACCATTCTTTGCCTTAACAAGAAAAATGAATAAGAAGAATAAGAAATTTAAATGACTTTGTCGAATCAATTCTTTAGCTTGCTTTTCCACAATTTCTTCCTTTGCTGAGGCCTTAAATCTGATACCCTTCAGCTAGGAAAGACAGAGAAGAAAATGGCTCTTACCTGTCTGCAGCATTTTTCTCTCTTTTAATCCTTCTGGACTTTGCTCATCATTTTTTTCAGGTCATTACATCCCTTCTGGATTAATTTCTTTCATATCCCATTGGCTGGGCTGCCAAAACTCATTTCTTCATTACTGTTCTTTGCTTAAGGGTGGCAGTTGCTGAATCCTCTGCCACATCCCCTTTGATCTGCCTTGGATTTTATTTTTTTATAACATCATCTATTTCTTTTTTCCTTCTTTGTTTATCCCAGTGGCAGAAAAAGAGGATTAATTATTTCTATGAAGCTAGCACTTCTCTTTGTGTCAAAGTGCTGGCAAACGGAACACATTTACCTTAAGAAAGAGCATGTCTCTGTAAGTTGTGATTTGGGTTCTATAAATTGGTTGTTGGATTCACTGAGAATAGGATCCTCTCCTCTGTTTGGAAATTCTCTTGGAAGAGTCCATCTAACAGTGACAAGTGTCTGGAGAGCTAAGTCCACCTACTAAATCAACCTGATTCTCATTCTCCCTGATGCAGTATCCTGCATTTGGTCCTATTAAAATGCATAGGGATCCCAGATTGGGAGCAGTCTTCTCTGAGCTTTTGAACCTGTATTCTCTCCTTTGGAATGCACTCCTTCGTCTACTTGGGAAACTCCTCAAAGTCTTTAAAAACTTGGCCCCTCTGTGAACTTCTACCCATTTTGCCAGAGTCCCGCAGCTTCATTTTCTGCTAATCCATTGCACTACTTTAGGTGTGCTCACCACGTCAGTGCCAGTGTTTATTTGCCTGGGACATCTTCCAGGTTTGAGCTGCACAAGGACAAGATCTCTTATTTTTTGTTGGGATCTCCATACCCTATTAAAGAGTCTGGTGGCTCAAAAATATGGTGTGCTCAGCTAAATTAATGAATAAATGAATGTGTTGTAAAATAACTCTAGACTTCTCATTAGTTGCAAGGCATAAATTATTAATCACTCTAGTTTTATTTTTCTTTTTGGTAGGCAATAAGAGTATTCTCAGATGCAGGTACTTAATAGTTGTGACTGTAGTCATTTTAATTAGTTAAGACTCCTGGCTTGAACAATACGAATTGATTATTTATACAGTCTGTAATTTTCAGAAATCTGTGACTTCTTTTTTGTAATTTTAGAGAGATTCTCATGTTTTTCCTTGGTAAGCCTCACTTCTGTTGATTTTCTGGAGAGTCAGGAGGATTTAGATTCTGTTCACTTTTAGTAAGTTCTTTCTTAAGTCCTAAAGGAAAAGTTGTATCAGCAGTCTGAATTTATCAAGGAAGTATTGGGTTAAAAACTGAAGTCATATTATATATGCACAATAGTTCCCCCACATTTCTCTCTATTTTATTATGAGCATCGTACTGTATTATTAAATATTCTAGGTAACTAGTATCATTTAGTATATAATAATTCTTGTGTGGGTGTGCCTGTCCTCCATTCCTTCAATTCTTTAATCATTGCTTATGGTTTTAGTCAGCTTTTTTCCACTGTCACCAAAACATCTGACAAGAACAACATGCAGGAGGAAAAGTTTATTTGAAACTCACAGTTTCAGAGGTCTCAGTGCATAGATGGCCGGCTCTACTCCTCTGAGCCTGGGTTGAAGCAGAACATCATGGCAGAAGAGTAAGAGATACCAGTAGAGAAAGCCGGTCAGGATGTGGCCATTAGGAAGCAGAGAGAGAAAGAGTCCCCTCACTTCAGACAAAAACATAAATCCCAAAGGCATGCTCCCAGTGACCCACCTCCTCTAGCCACACCCTACCTGCCTACACTTACCACCCACTTAGTCCCTATCAGCAGATTAATGCATGATTAGGTTAAAACTCTCATAATCCGATCATTTCACCTCTGAACTTTCTTGCCTTGTCTCACACATGAGTTTTTGATGGAGACCCTATATCTAAACCAAAGCAATTCAAATTGAAGGTAAGTATCATTTTATTAAACTTCTTGTTATGGTTTGGATGTGAGGTATCCCCCAAAAGCTCATGCGTAAGACAGTGCAAGAAGGGTCAGAAGAAAGATGATTAAACCAGTGGTTTAATCCCCTGATAGGGATAAACTGAGTGGTAACTGAAATGCTGGAGGAGGTGGAAATTGGGTTGTGGCTTTGGGTATATATTTGCGTCAGGCGAGTAGACTCTCTCTGCTTCCTGATCACCATGTAAGCTGCTTCCCTCTGCTACACCCTTACACCATGTCATTCCTGTCTCATCTGGAGCCCTGAGGAATGGAGCCGGCTGTCTATGGATTTCGACCTTTGAAACTGTGAGCCCTCAAATAAAGTCTTCCTCCTCTATGGTTGTGCTGGTAGGGTCCTTTAGTTACAGCAGCAAAAAAGTTGACTAAAACACTTGTACATGTGTAAATATGTGTGTATAATTTTCTGTTTGTACTATAATGATGTTAAAAGAACAACTTATAATTGATCAAGATCAAGAGAGTTTGAATACCACTTACTTATTTATAAGATGGTTATGAAACTACTTATTCCATGTAAGATTTCTCTTACAAGGGCAAACTAGGACTTGGAAAGGTTTTACAAGTTTAAGGCATGTATGTAAAAGTTAGGATAGTCCTACCATAGGATACTTAGATATGTGATAGATAAACATAATATGCTCAATTTTATCAGGTGACTTATGGAAACTACTTAGTTTTAAACTCACTGTCCTGGCTTACATTAACCTCCTGACTTGCTCTACTTCCCTGAGTCCCTGGTCCCCTGACATTTCCTATAGCAGACTGAATGTCCCCTAAATGAGGGACTCAAGGCAATGGATTCAGTTCAACATTGTCAAGTGTTGTTTTCAACCTCTGATCTCCCCGCCTGGATTTTCTGCAGTCATTCCTACTGTGCTCCATCTATTGTCAGCACTGAGCCACTTCTCAGAGAGGATCACCTTCAATTAAAGAACTCAAAATAATGGTCCTTGCTTTAAACAGTTTCAACCTATATTTGTGAACAGATATATGATTATTGATATAGAAGATGAATATCTTGAGAGTGCTTGAATTTTATTTTGCTATAATAACATCTTGCACACCTCACTGACACATGGCCTGATATCTCCTCTTGCGTTAGTTTTCCACAATTCAACTTTGTGATTCACCATTTCTGATGTTAGTAATTTACAGTAATGAGCCACGGACTGACACCCAGGCTGGGTGAGACAGAGGCAACTTTCAATCTACAGCAAGTGGCAAAGAGTACTTGAGGGATACATTTTCTGCATTCTGAAAGCATCTTAATGATACTAAGTGGTTTGGATATTTAGAGGAAGTTCAAAGGCACTGAATCAATTGTACATCATTAAAAAAATACGATACTGAAGACTTGGGAGCTGAAGGAATGGTATCTGTTCTCCTGTTTCATGGATTGAAAAGATGGAGGAGGTGGTGGGACACAAAAATGTTGCAGTGATGGTTTTGCTCCCTGGACACATGGGTAAATGTATGTTTTGCTATACATTGATGACTGGATTCCACAGGCCACCTGGGCAGGGGTGAGGAAATTCAGCCATGTTGGGAATCATGGGACAGCCCAAATTATTTTTTCAGATGAGTTATATTTAACAAGCATCCCACATATTTGACTGAACAATACTTTGTATTTAATTTTTGAATTTATACATATATGTATGTATCAGATAGAATCTACATGTTTCTAAAGGCTTTTCTTTTTTTAATAATGGGAACTGTATCTTTTGTAAAAAATTATTTCTTTTATGATAATGACAATGAAAACCTATAGTTATTAAAGCATATATCATCACTGTGCAGATTGAAACATTTCAGAAGACCAATTACTTCATATAAGAACATCAGCTATCAATTTGATGAATTGCATTTTCTTTTTTCTCCGAGTGAATTGCATTTTTCTGTTTCTTCAATATGGCTTCATTATTAAATGGAATAGGGAATTCTAGTGCCAGGAAACTCCTGCCAGCTATTTGTAGATCCACATCTATGGTTTTCTCTAGCACCCACAGAAGATATCTGAGTATCTACTTAGTGGAAGAAACCTGGCCATTGGGTTCAGACAGAACGGAGATGAAGTGTGACCCTGTCCGCCTGGATGGCTCAGGATAAGTCACTTTGCTTCTCTGAGATCTATTTTTTTCTCTTGTGGAAAGAGCACAATATTGTTCCTGTGTGCTTGTGTAAATTAAAAGTCTACTATGAGCAAATTACCCAACACAAGCCCTGTTGGGAGCAGAGGCTCAGGAAATAGTAGCAAAGAGCCCAGAGATCTGCTGAGGTCACACTCCTTTGTGATCTCTACTTAGTGCAGGGCCCAGTGCGGAAGGTGCCTTGCTTCCTCTGTATTGGGCCCTTGTCACTATTGCTTTGTTTACTAGTTCAAGACTATTGCATCCTTTCCCTTAAGATGTCACACAGACCTAAAGGCAGCTCAGAGTCAGCTGTGACCCCTTGATAGCTACACAACAATGCTGTCTTCTCTGAAACCTCTTATCAGAAGTTTCCTCCTTTGCCTTGTTATGGTTTCCTTGGTGTACTTCACACTCCTACCACGGGCATTGGTCTTTCTCTTCCTGTGCTGAAGGAATTGGGTCCTTTGTGTAAAATATATTCCCTTTCCTTTTTGCACTGATTTAATGCCCATAGGTATTATAAGGACAAAGAAAGTATGGAAGCCAGAAATGATCATGTCTATCAACTGACGGACAGCGGAAGGAATAAATGTAGAAGTAGAATACTGGTGGAAGTCTCTCTTGCCTACCTGTAAATCAGTCTTGTTATTACAGATCTGGTGTTGATTCCTTTGTTTGAGAGATGAGAACTTGAGGAAATGTCATTCTTATGATCCTGTGATATGATATGAAACACACACACACACACACACACACACACACACACACATTTCAGTGCTGGGGATCAAAACCAGGGCCTCATGCATGACAGGACAGCACTCTACCACTGAGCCACATCCCCAATCCATATGATGTGATAGGAGTCAGTCCTTATTCACAGAGTCAAATTTGTGAATTCACCTACTCACTGAAATTTCTTTGTCACAAAAGTCAATTCTCCCAGTGCTTCTTCAGTTATTCACAGCCATGTGCAAAGCATGAGAGAACTAAGTCTCCCTTAGTACAAGTTATCAGTTGAGGTTAAGCAAGATGTCCCTTACTTATCGTTTCCTCTCCCACTGAGGTGACCAGAGGATGAAGACAGTAGGCGGAAGTTGGGGTAGAGCAAGAAGTTCTGGCTATAGGGCCAGTGGTATGGGGTTTGAATCTCCACTCACACCCTCACACCTGTGAGTGGGGCAGCTTCAGTCAGGTCATGAAACATTTCTGGGCCTCATTTTCTTTTTTTTAAAACAAAGAAAATGGAGTCTACCTACTGAATTGTTTTTAGGATATGATCTCTTTATATATAAAAGTGTGTAAGTATTAATGAGCATATATGCATACACACATATGTAAAACATTCATCCTTAGGAGTAATGGTTCAGTATTCACTCACTCAGTGCTTCAGTGTTCCTAGACACTTTATAGAAGACCAGGAATAATGAATAATGAGAATCAACAGTTATATGTATATTTACATGCATTTGTATTTGTATATATGTGTACGTAGATAGATAGATATCCCAGTGGACACATAGGTAGGAAATAATAACTAGACCTTGGCTTCAGTTTTGTTTCCATTAATAGGGTCCACTGAATGTGTAAACTGAGACAAATTATCTTACCTCTATGCCCCATGATTCCCTAATGGGTAATGTTGGGGTCAAGGTGTTAGTCTGTTAGTCTACTTTTGTCACTGTTACCAAAACACCCACAAGAACAACTTAAAGGAGGAAAAGTCTATTTTGGATCATAGTTTCACAGACTCAGTTCATGGTTAGGTGATTCCATTACTCTTGGATTCAAGGTGACAGAACATCATGGTGGATGAGTGTGACTGAGGAAAGTTACTCACCTCATGGCAGTTGTGAAAGACAGAGAGAGAGAAGGAGGAGTCAGGGTGACAATATCCTTCGGCATGCCCCCAAGTGACCCACCACCTCCAGCCACACTCTACCTGTCTACAGTTACCATCCAGTATAGTAGTCCTTTCAAATTATTAATCCATTTAGTGGATGAATCCACTGATTAGGCTACAGTTCTATTATTTTACCTTCTGCATTAACACAGGAGCTTTTGTGAAACATCTCACATCCACATAACAGTGTCAGTCTTCTCCACAACCACTTCTTATTATGGGAATAAAATGAGTTTAACAGATATGAACTTTTAAATCTCTCTGATAGTGAAAGACATCATTACCTGGCTCATGTCCGGGCAGCAGGAGCAATCAGAAGATTCAGGTAGAAAGTCTGTAGAGGTTCTAGTATACTGTGGGATGTTTGAATCTACTGATCATTCATTGACTTATTTTCCAACCTTTCAACAAGTCTGCATTGAAACTGATTGTGTCTGACCTTATGCAAGATGCCCAGGATACACATGAGGAAGCAGGATCCACTTCTTACAAACTGTACCAGAGAAGGAGGTAAACAGGCTATCTAAATTCTAGGATAGGGGCACCCAAGGCTTCTAGTCTTCTGTCAGACCCAAATTCTTCACATGGCCTTAGGTCTACACCACCTGATGGTGTGGGCTCTTTTCTGTTCATGCCAGTTGTGTATTGTGTTTGTGCATGTGTGTGAATGGATATTAGTGTGTCCAGAGATAGAAAAGGGGATTAATGAATCTTGTACTCACTTCATGTAGTCTCCTCTACAGTCCTCTTATTCATACTCATTTCCTTAGAGTCTCATGTAAGTGTAGTCTTTCCCCTGGGATCTTAGTCATATTGCCTCATGCCTAATATACCAGGATGTGGAAATTCACACAAGTCCAGATAATTCTTGAGAGTTAAGTGTTGGCTGAACAGATACATGCACTTCAAATGCACTCTGCATGGAGCATGCTGAACTCTTTTTGTGTCTAAAGATCAGTGGTCCCAGCACAAATGAACCAACTCATATTATTCCCTCAGATAATTATTTATCTAGCAAATTGTCTCTGGTATTATATGAAAGCAATGCTTGGACAATGAGCCAAAAATAATGTTTTAAGGTGTTAAAATAGTGCGACTGCATTTTCAAATGCCCTTAATGGCATATGTAAAGTAGGGAGGATAACTGCAGACTTTCCTAGAAATTGCTTTGCCACAAGATTTAAAAAGTCATGGAATCTGTCTTAATATAGCCATAAAAAAACTTAGTAATAGTAAGTATGTGCCAATCTTTTCCTTACATATGAGGTCTAGAGTAACAAAATAAATTCCTAATGTTTAGATTATTTCTACAAATATGAGGCAATTTTGTTAAAGTGCAATCTACTTCAGATCTTGTCCCCTTAATTCCCTCCTTTGATTCTCGCCTTATTATTTGAGGTTATTTTTGCATTCATTTTTCTTTCATGCATTTGTTTATTACTATGAGTTGGAAGCTTACTATGTGCAAGGTATTATCATAACTAAAATTCCTTTCCTAGAACATGTTCATTTGGGATAAAGGAAGTAGATAGATATCCTGATGTGAAGTATTTTCTGGTAGTTTTTAGTATTAGATGTTTGTTAAATTCTAAAAAGTTATTTCACTGTTACTAAACGTATAGGATGTTTTTCTCCCAGTCTCTAAAATGTAAAGTGCCTTGGCCAAAGTTAGTTTGACTAATACCTGTTAGCTTTAAGATACCATCTTCCCCTGATTTCTGGCAGGATAGTGAGAAGGTTAAAGGTTTGGGCACTGAAGACAGACTTACTGAGGCTAAACTCTGGTTTTGCCACTTTCTACCTGGAAAACTAGGTGAGATGTCTAACTCCTGTACACCTCTATTTTACTGCTTATAATGTGGGAACAATATTTGTTCAATGGGGCTCTTCTCAGTATCAAGTGAAAAGTCTTCCACAGTTCTTAGAATAGCACCTGGACCACTTGAAATATTTAATAGATGTCAGTTGTTATCATTGGTACCATTAGTGTTCAGTTTCTTTGATTCTTGGGTTGATTTGTTAACATGTTAAATACTGTTTGCAAAAATTTTAGATTTCCACTAATATACTTGTTTGGATAATACAGAGTCCATGAATTAGTTATTCTTGAAGACTTAGATGCCAGGATAGGGCCATAGAATTGATGAACTTTGCCTCCACCAATAAAGGTTGGAAGTGTTACCTATGGCAGCTGTATCTCGAGGAACAGATAGACTAAGCTACAAAAAGTAGGTGTGGAAAAATGGAAACAAATAATAAAGTATGTTCATATTCTTATATTAAGGAATGTAGCCAGGTGCAGTGACATATGCCTATAATCCCAGTGATTTGGGAGGCTGAGGCAGGAGGATTACAAGTTCTAGACCTGCCTTGGTAAATAAATCTTAAAGGGCTGGGGATGTTGTTCAGTGGTAGAGCACCCCTGGGTTCAATCCCCAGTATCAAATAAAAAAGAATACACTAACAATTTTTGCAAATTTAGTATTCTGTCAGAATCCCTTGGGAGATTTTTAATGATACAGATTTCTGCATTCCAATTTGGACCTAATAAATTAGAATTCCCTGGAATTTCTATTCTAACTACCCTTACCCTTGTATTTTGCATGTAGCTAGCTGAACACCAGCATTTGAGTACTAACAGACAGTGTAGATAGTGGTGGAGGTTAAAATGCCATTGTTAGGTAGATGTGCTGGACCGGGGGAAGAGAGAATTTCCTGTTCCATCTGGTCTGTATTGAGTGTGCCCTGGGGCCCTTGTGCCCTCATTTCTGGATGTGAAACATCAGAGGGCTGAAAGGAAAGAGAGAAATTGTGGGGCTATTGTAATTTGTATGATGACCCCTGGTGAATCTCTTGAAACTTTATCTTAGAGCTCAGAAGATGTCTCATCTCTCACTGAAACAACAGTTATAGCTCATGGTTATGGAACCTGGTTTAACAAAAAACACTGGGCAGCTAAAACACAGAAACAAAAAATTTAAAAACCAAAGCAAATCACCATTGCCTTAAGAAAAAATTTTGCTTGAATGCCTTATTTTATTCCATAGCTGAGAGTGAATCCCTTTGGCTTTGACTACTCAGAAGCATAGAGCCAAGTTTATAGCTTATTTTTCACAAGTATAGTATTGGATAGTCTGCCAGGCATTTTATGTATTTGTTTCACTCTTGGACTCCATGTCACTTTTCTTACCTTTATTTACTCTATGCCATGATTTCTTCAGTTATGTCTTTTTAATTTTAATTTCATACTATATATAGTATGAAACTTAAACTCATGTTTTGGAACTCATTTTTTGGGTTTTGAACTCTGTATCATTAAAAATCTCCCAAGGGATTCTGACAGAATACTAAATTTGCAAAAATTGTTAGTGTATTCTTTTTTATTTGATACTGGGGATTGAACCCAGGGGTGCTCTACCACTGAACAACATCCCCAGCCCTTTAAGATTTATTTACCAAGGCAGGTCTAGAACTTGTAATCCTCCTGCCTCAGCCTCCCAAATCACTGGGATTATAGGCATATGTCACTGCACCTGGCTACATTCCTTAATATAAGAATATGCAATTGGCACAGAAAACATTATTGAACTTGTTAATATAAGAATATGCAATTGGCACAGAAAACATTATTCTTGCCCTAAAGACTCCACAATTTAGTGACTAGAGACTCACAGAAAAACACACACACAAATGCAATGCTGTTTTATAATTGTTGTCAAGGTGGTGAGGGGACACAGGGTTACAAGGGGCACAGCTGAGGAAGCCTCACCAGTTTGTTTGGTAACACTTATTCTGTGCCTGTTCTGAGACACCAATTCTTGGAGGAACTTCTACAGATTCAACTTGACCTGATTTGCAGCCATCTTGATTCATAGCTGCCATGACTGACCCTGAATGATGCCCGTTGGTTTTCCTCACATGGTTCCCCAGCACACTAACAATATAACTAGAGTGGCATGTGGAGTTCGATGGTTGGGCCCTCCTGCCATCAGTGCCAGGAATGTGCCTGCCATCCTTGATGTTCACTTCAAATAAACCAGGTACATTTTGGCTTGGATGCAGTTGCTTTTGCCCTGATCTGGCTCAAAGTGGTTTTGCAGCTGCCAGAACCTCACTTCTGTCTGTCTTCAATAAATTGTACTCTGGGAAATCCTGGATCTTTCTGCCTCTTACTGCCATCTCAGGGCATCTTGGGGTTGGTTTTCTCACCCTGGGACTGGGTTATTCTGGAACAGTCCTAAATATCATCCTGCCTTAACCCCAAAGAACTTAAGTCTATGGGAAAGACAAATATGTACATGGAAAACCATAATAAAATGTGATTCATTCTAAAACTGAGGCTATAAAAAATTCTGTGAAAACACAGATGAGGGGCAATTAATTATAACTGGGATGGGAAGTCTCAAGGAGAGAGAGTTACAGAGAGGTGATGACATTTCAGCTTGATCTTATGCATAACAAATGACTTCCTATAAGATATTTTCCACCTGTTTTGAATTAACTAAAATGATTAGGCCTTAGATTTGTATAAAGGTCATCTCTACTAGAATGGAGAAAGTGGCTCGCTCTTGTAAAATAATCATTTAAAATTCATCAGCCTGATTTTGAATGGCTACCAGAATGAATTAGAGCTAACATTCCTAAGAAAGAAGGTTTTAAAACTGAGATGGGGACAAAATGATCATGAGATTGATAGAAAATAGTGTAAATAAATAAATATTTATACCCAATGTAATTCATATAAATAATAAAGCTAGCGTCCTACCACACTGCATTGCCTTGTGCTTGACTGACTTAAGTCTAACTATAGGAGGAAAAACACCAACTAATGACATAAACGGAAATTTTGCTAATTAATTCTGTGTTTCCCATTACCCTTGTTATATCCAGAATGGGCCAATAAAAATCTCCCATGCTTGATCTTTTACTCTCTCACTTCCCCTTCCATGGGAGCTCAGAGGTCCAGTGTTGAAGACAGTGATGTCAAGGATGGGTGAGTGTGAGTCCCTGGGGCTCTCTCAGAAGGGCTCCCTGGGACACCTGTTTAACCAGAAGCACATGCACTGGACTTTGCATCATTCGAGTGAGGTGTCATCTTACATTGCGGAAGGCCATTGGAATTTGGGGTTGCTTGTTCAAACAGTCATTCCACATTGGTACACCCCCATGAAATGATGTACAGACTTCTCTTTTATATTCATCTTCTTTATCTCTCCTTCCTCTATCCTCTATAACACTGTGGGTGATAATCGTATAACACACCATGGGTAATTCAATAAATGTTTGCAGAATCCAAATTCTCATTCAGACATTGAAAAAGGTTAGTATTGCAACTTCAATCTATCACATGTGCAGAAAATAGATCACAAAAGTAAGAACGAGATCATCTGTTTCTCATCACATAGGTCGTGTGTGAAGCATTCATTCATGTAACACACATGTGGAACACCTGAGCGTGGTGCCCGTGCCAGACCCAGGACACGCATGCAACACCAGGGATCATCTTCAGCTGTCATGGTGTGAACATTTGGCAGAAGGCCTCCTAACATGGAAGGAATGAATCAGGCTACTTGGCCTTAGTCCTTGGAGGTCTGGATTTGTTTGGCAGATCAGTAGGGCTTTTTAAACAGCTGTTTCCATTAGTGAGTTACAAAATTATTTCTATGACATTCTAATGGACCTGAACAACTTATTCAGCCAAAAATATTTCACAAATATCCCCTGCATGTCAATGAGGCCCTGCTTTAGTTGTTGGGAATGACACAGTGAACAAGACAGACATGAATCCTGCCTTTGAGAATTTTATTCTAGGAGGAGAGACAGATATTTAAAAAACAGTGATGGGTGTTATGAAGCCAGGGTATGTTGCATTTATTTTCAGCAATTCCTCCTTTTTCTGGACAAAACATTGTGGTTATATTTCTGTTGTTTAAATCAAAGTAATACCGAAAAGAATTTCTCTATGTGCAAAGTTAAATTCAACTGTTAAGTTCCCCAAATTTGTTTTATATCCTTGGTCATAGTGAATAAGGTGTGGGCAGGGAATTGGGAATAAACTTTGGAAGTGGAGGGATAGTTTTGTCTTAAATATGCTGATTTATTAGTGCTACAATGGGACTGTGTATATGCATTAATCTGTGAATAGGTAAATATTTCTATTTAGGCAGCCATATACATAAGAATTTCCTTTTTATACCTATCACTAAGTTGCTTGGTGGCTAAGGCCTTTTAAATTCTAAGTAAATTCCTTAATAAGGTGTCAAACTTAACTAGTGAATTATTGAACCTATAATTATTGAACCTGGTTTTCTTGCATTCCAATTCCCATGCCTGCAATACATTCCTCATATTTCTATAAGATTAGTTTCCTTAAAGCTCAACTCACTCTACCTATTTACTCTGTTTAAACACCTTCATGGGCTCCTGTTGCTTAATGTATTATATCTAATTCCACAATAGCATTTCAATGGCCTTCATTGTTTGGCCCCATGTAGATTTCTAATCCCATCAACAGCATGCCCCTCCCCAAATTCTGAAGACTCCCTCAGTCCACGTAGCCCTCAGTGCTTTTCCTTACTCTTCATCACGGTATCCAGAAGCTGTCCTGTGACTCCTCACTCACTGTCTTTCCTGGGCACTAAGGTGCTCTGTTGTCAGGGGTTGGAGCTGAATGGCAGGGTTGCAGAACTCAGCACCCAAGGATTGGTCACTAGAGGTCACTGCAATACACAGAGGGTGTGTGAGGATCTTGATATTACTGAGGGTCAGGGAGATTTGCTTCTGTCCCACTTGTCTGACATCCCCTGTAAGGCCCATTCTTTACAGCCAACATCTGATCTGCTTTCTTCAGAGGAATGAGTGAATGGGGACAGAGACTGGGACAAGGATGTCTAAGGAGTCAGAATCTGCAAGTTCAGCCTCTTCCTATGGCTGCTCTCAGTCACCTGCCTCAGCATCATCCAGATACTTATAAAATCAGAATTCCAGGTCGAGAGGAGACCAACTAAGGCAGTATTTCCAAGGGTGGGAGTAGAGCTCATGCATTTGCATTTTAAATAGGTGATTTGCATTTTACAGGTGATTCTGCTCCACTGATGGACAGAAAGATCATGAGAAAATTCTGTTATCAGTCCTGTTGCTGGCCCCATGAAAATAATGATTAATTTACTTCCATTTCTTTGGTTAGACCATAATAATGTTAGGCTTCACTTATAGAGAGTGGAAGGATAGAGTCCAAGGAGTGGAGAAAAATCAGGGAGATACCTCCCATGGGTGCCATCTTTGATGACCACAAGGAAAGGAGTAGAAGATTATTGTGGACATTTGTACTGCTGGTATCCTTAATAGTTATTCACTGTTTTTTTTTTTTTTGAGGATTAGTTACTAGGCAGGCAAATCTAAAATGTCCACAGTCCTCCGTGCCTCTCCCTTACTGTCCCTCACCCCGTCCCAGTTCTATTTCTATAGCCCTTATCCTCATCTCTAAATTTTGATTACATCACTATAATTAGTGATGAGGAATATTAAGGTCTAAGTATATTTACTTATTATCACTAAGTGTTTATTTTTATGTGTGTTTTATAATGTACAGGATTCAATGCATAATGGAGTCTATACATTTAAGAATGAAAATACTCATATTCAGACTGAATGCTCACTTTTCTTTAACCAATCTTACAAACCTTCAAAGAACTTGCTATCAACTATCTTGATCATGGAGCAACCTGATCCTCTAAGCATTAGCCAATGACTGGCTCCTCTTTTCTGATAGTGAAGGCCTGGGAATTCTGTGCTCTAGACTCTCCCAGGGCTCTAATGAATTTCCTTTTGATGCTCATCCAATGGAACCAGCATTGCTATTTGACATTTTGAATTTCTCATTTCAGTATGTGACCTTGTAGGGTGTTGTTTTGAAGTAACCAAATCTTGATCTCAATCTAGTGAGCTTAACCCTTGTATGTCTCTCTGTCAAGGTCATGGGCAATTAAATACATTGGTTATTCATATAATGTACCAGAAAATTAAAGCTGACCCTCAGTTAAAAGTTCATTCTCTTTTACCTATGACCTCACTCAGATTATTTGGTATGGCATTATGAATTTGAGATACAGAATGTTTATATTCTTAGCTTCTTAAAATTACGCCAATTAAATGTGTCAGAATATCCAGCAATCATTAAACAGCAAAAACTTGTTTATACATACAAAGTGCAGTAGGTATGGGGATAACACAGAGTCACTTAATTTCTTTTTAAGTTGAACTCTTTCAGGTGCAAGGATGATATTTTAAATAATAGATCTAAATTTATACCAGTTGGCTACTATTTTCAGGACAGCATTGTCACTGCCATAAATCATCTCATTTCAGCAGCTACAGTACATAATTGGGCCCCTGAGACATTGTTTTCCATCTTCTCTGCAGAGAGCGCCCCACAACCTTTGGGTTCTCCCCTGGGTGTGCAGGGTGATGGTGCTGTTGCCTCTGGCCTTTTCATTTATTATTTATTTCATTTATTGCAGGACTCAGAACAAATTGGAATTGGCAAAAAAATGGAGAAAGAGGCTGTGGAATGATAATAGCCAAGGTTCTCATGATTACCAGAAACTGCAGGGAGGGCAGAAAGGGAAGAAGAGAACAAGAGAAAAACAAAATAAAATGTTTGAATCAGGATGTTTTTTCTTTTCTCTCTCTTTTTTAAATGCTTGTAACTTAGTGAATTTTCAGATCTTCATAAACAAAAGGGTGGTTTAATAAAACTTTGGTTTTGGTGAATCAAAGCACAACCTCAACTGGCACAAGGCTGAGGAGGGCTGGAGTGAGGCCAAGAGTAGAAACAGATTTGCAGTGTTGCTCACCAGGGGGTGAAGCTGCTCCTCCCTAGGCCTCAGTTTCTCTAGTAGGGAACACCAGATTACTTTTCTTAGTCCCTGGATTATAAAGGGGTCAGCCCCTTACAGGTTATAATAAGTCTTTCTCCTTGGTTTCTGCTTTCAAACCTTTGTACAAAGATTAATTTGCTGCAATAGAACTTGATTACAATTCGGAAGGCTTTATCATACTCATCTTGGACCAGTTCTAAAAGCAAGGAATTTTTAAATGGTATGATCCCAATTGATGTCAAGTAAGGTGTTTTATTCAAAGACTATCTAAAATATGTTAAGTTTTCCTCTAACCCATTTGCCAATAAAGAGTTGGTACTCAATACACAGTGTGTCTCTTATCTTATGGTTATAGATACAGATAAATATGTAAACACACACACACACACACACATATATTCTGTCTTCCAGAAGTTTAGTGTTTGCTTATGGATCCTAAAGGATCATGTATTCCTGTGATGTGTGACATTGGGTACAGTAATGGATGAGCACTGTTTTTATCCACATTATTCAAATGAGGAAACTGAAATCTGGAAAATTGAAATAAGGTGGGGAGTCACCTAACTTAGAGTCTTTGTTCCTAACCACTATGTGAGACTGCCTCTCTTAGGTCACACTTAACTCATGCCATTCATTTGAAAGTATTATCTATTGCTATGTAACAAATAATCCCCAAACTTTAGTGACTTTTTTTTTTTTTTTGGCAGTTTCTGTGAATTAGAAATGCAGGAGTCTTTTTTTTTATACTTATTTATTTATTTTTTTGATTCATTGTACATGAATGAGGTACAACTTTTGTTTCTCTGGTTGTACATGAAGTAGAGTCACACTGTTTGTGTAATCATACATGTACACAGGGTAATGATGTTTTCTCATTCCATTATCTTTTCTTCCCCCCATCTTCTTCCCACCCCTCATTTCCCTTTACACAATCCATCCTTTCACCATTCTTCCCTTACCTCCTCCCCACCCACCTCTGTAATGTATCATCATCCATTTATCAGAGAATTCATTCGACCTTTGGTTTTTTGGAATTGGCTTATTTCACTTAGCATGATATTCTCCAACTCCATCCGTTTACCTGCAAATGCCATAATTTTATTCTTCTTTATGGTTGAATATTCCATTGTGTATATATACCACAGTTTCTTTATCCATTCATCTATTGAAGGGCATCTAGGTTGGTGAAATGCAGGAGTCTTGACTTGGCAGTTCTGACTTAGGGTCTCCCATGAAGTTGCAGTCAGATGTTGGTTGAGACTTGAGTCACCTGAAGACTTGACTGGTGCTTGAAGATTCACTTCCAAGGTGACTCACCTGTGTGAGCAGCAAATTGGTTCTGCTTCTGGCTGGGGGTTTCTGCTGCTCTCCATGTGGACCACTCCATAGGACTGTTGGACATCATTGTAGCATGGTAGTTCTTCCCTAATGAATGATCCAAAAGACCAGGCCTGAAGCATCAATACCTTTTATTAACTAGCCTCAGAAGTAACATACCACATTATATTCATCATACAGACAACTCTGATTCAACATGCGAAGAACTGACATGGGCATGAATAGCAGGAGGCATGGATCACGGAAGCCATCTTGGAGACTGAGTCCTGGGCCTAACCACCACCTATTCTCTTTTTTCATAACAACTTCCTACTTCCTAGATTCAGGTCTATCTACTCTTATTTATGTTTCCATTTCAGAAATGGAAATAGCCTACCTCCCTCCAGTCTGTCATACAGTGATTGTGTAGGGAACCTTACAATTGAGGTTGCTCTGTGTCCATTGAGCTAACATGAGAATAGTTTGGCAAAGATAGGCTTCTCAACTGATCAGAATCTTCTCCCTTTTGAACTGCTTGTGAGAACTTCCAGTAGCACCAGTTGAAGAGACAGCCATGAAACCCATCTCTTTGCTGCTCCATTTCAGAGCCAACCACTAGTCAATGCTGTAAAATATAAAGAGCTAAAAATATGCCTGTGCATTAATAATGACAGTTGGTGGATAAATAGAAATACAGCATGTTGACAAACATCTCTTTGGGAAGAAAACCATTTTGTTTTGTTGCCTCAACTTTACTAATATTCTTCCTTCTATGTATCTTTTCATCTTATATGTAACTTAATGAGGATAAGTCACTAGTTGAGTCAGGAGCTGTGCTTTCCAGAGGCAATGCCTGGTGTGATTTTTAAAAATGCAACACACTTCCAGTCCCTGTGTCTTTCTTGTTCCAAGGATGTCATTATCAATATTAATATAAATTTTTCATTGCTTGAGCCATTACGATATACAGGCAATAGATTTTTCAATTTTTCAAGTTCCACTGAGTGTATTAGCAAAATTATCTGTCTGTCAGCAGGCATGTGGTGACGCCAGTAGCATCTTTAATTTTGACTGTTCTAAATCTTTTCGTTTTTACAGGTCTCCAGTGGAGAAAAGACCAAGGATTTATTTGCAAGCCCTTGCCTTCTCTCCATCCTTCTGATTGCTTTATCTTACATCTCTTATTGTCTTCTCTGAGTCTTTAAAACAAAGAATACGTAAAGCCATCTAAGATATAGAAAACATATTGATAAAATCATGGGATTTAAAAAATTATGCTTTAAAATGCTCATTTTATTCATTGTCATTAATTCCCATATAAATTAGGGCAGAGAATTTATTAATGAGAAGGTTCTTTAACCTGTCAGAATTTTATCTGGGGGTGGACTCAGAGTAGAGCTATTTCTAACACCCAGTTTAGTGATGATTCTGGGCTCACACACAGTAACTTATGGACTCTTCATGAGCAATAAATGGTGTGCATTCCTCTAGAGTAAATTTTAGAACTTTAGACTTTTTATTTTCAGTATTCCAGAAGAAACTTGGAGAGGGTGATGGGAGGGACAGATCAGTATATAACAAGCAGTCTTCACTGAACATGTGATAATAATATCATTGAATAGTACATTTGAGAGAGAGCTTCAGGATGTGCTTTTCAATGGCTCTCAGAGTAGAGTGGGAAAGAGAGGGCAAGTACCTGGCCTGATGCTGCAAACTTTAAAGGTGGTGGGTGGGCTTCAAATAAATTTTGTTTTAACTTTTGGTCATAGACATTTCCTAGACATTGAATCATGTCAAGGAAAAAGAAAATAAAGATGTGATTAATCATGACATTTTGTACTTTTTTATTCCCATTATTCAGGGGTGGAGGCTATATTAGATTTTTGTTTGTTTGAAATATCTGATGGGAATAGCTAGCTGCATAGATGCAGTTCAGCAAATGGGTCTTTATTGTTACACGTAGTCTATATCTGTTCATTAAACTTGAACTTGTAGCATAATGTCTATGCTATGTTATTATTCCATCATCATATAGACAACTGTTCTGGTGGCTATGGGGACATTAACATCCATATTAGTTTTCTATTGCTGCTGTTAACAATTTAGCACAGATATAGTACAACACAAATTTACTATCTTAAAATTCTGGACAACTAAAGTCTGAGCATAGGTTTCATATGGTTAATGGCAAGGTGTCAGCAGGACTGCATTCCTTCTGGGCCTATAGGGAAGAATCTGCCCTTGCTTTCTCTGTCATCCAAAGGTTTCCCTTATTCCTTGGCTACTGGTTCTTTTCCATCAATGGCATCATTCTGACCTCAGTTTTGGTTATCATGCCTTTTGCTCTGAAACTGATACTCCTGCCTGCCTCTTCTGAGGACCCTGTAATTCCCCGAATCCTCACTGAACAATCTCAGACAACCTCTGCATTTCCAGATCCTTGACTTAATCACATCTGCAAAGTCCATTTTTCCATGCAAGTTAACAAGTTCAGTTTTGGAGATTAGGCTGTGAGCATCTTTGGGGGGCATTATTCTATCTATCCCATCTACATTTACTACTCATTAGGAAAAAAAAGGCTTATTTGTAAGGGTAAGAACCTTGCAGAGTTCAAGGGCTTGTGTTTAAGTTTGACTTGAAACACCAGCTGGAGAAACTTAAACAATTTAGTTAGTCTCATAGAGTTTAACTTCTTCATATGCAATCAGAGTAGGTAGAAATAAGAGACAAAATGTGCTATGCACTTAATGTAGTCACTCATTCACAATTAAAAATAATGTATACATATGTGTGTGTGTGTGTGTGTGTGTGTGTGTGTGTATTTATATGTATATAATTGTGCTCTCCTTCATGCCAGGAAGAGCGAGATACTGAGGACACAATAAGTAGAAAGTAGCATGGGGCACAATAAGTAGACTGTGGAGTAGGATGTCCATCATCACATTTATAATCTAACAAAGAATTGAAATATAAAGGACTGCAACCTACTGCAGAGCAATGTTTTAGTCACCTTTTTTTTGTTGCTGTGACCAAAAGACCTGACAAGAACATTGTAGAGAAGGAAAAGTTTATTTTAGTTTATGGTTTCAGAGGCTCAACTGAATCCACAACTCTGGACCCAGGTGAGGCAGAACATTGTGGCAGAAAGGTGTGGCACAGGAAAGTAGCTCAGCACTTGGCAACTGGAGGCAGAGACAGATCACTGCTCACAGTGACAGCATATATATTCCATAGGTATGTCCCCAGTGACTTATGTCCTCCAACCACACCCTACCTGCCTGCCTGCCTGCAGTGACTACTCAGTTAATTCATGTCAGTGGATAAATTCACTGATTAGGTTAATATTCATAATAAGAAAATTCTTACATTATTTCACACATGAGCTTTTGGGGTACATTGCATATCTAAATCATAACAAGTGACTTCTGTCATGGGGGCTTAAAATGAAGGATCCTGGCTCCTAAGAAAATTTGGGGAAGAAACTCCTGGGAAGTGACTCCTGAATCAAGATCTAGAGAATATTAGGAATGAGTGAAGCAGAAAGAGGAAGGAAGTGTACAAATACTTGTGGAAGAAGGGAAGAGAGTGAGAGGACAGGACCTAAAGAAGGCTATCGTCATTATAGTAGTAAGAGTAACTGTACCTGTACCATGCCGGCACTTTAAAGTGTGTTATCCAAATTCCTACTGATTTAGAGGAGTGACCTCAGGCAAGTCACTTGACTTGTCCATGCCTCAGTTCCTTCATTGATAAAATAGAGATAGCAATAATAATAGTTCTTAGAGAGTGTGAAGTTTATATAAGAAAATGCATGTCATCACTGTGTCTACAGTAAGTGCTCCATGAATTTTACTAATTGTCCTTATCGTGATTTCATTTATTCTTGCATCAGATGTAAGTAGAAACGAAGGCAGAGAATGTTATATAACTTGTGCACAGTCATAAGGGAAGTACAGGAGACTGCAAGGATTTGAGACATGGCACATCTGCCTACGTGAAGCTGGTGCTCTCCACCACAAGAGACACTCACCCCGGGTGGCAGCTTTGTGATAAATGAGATAACATACTGAGAGTGTTTTGTAAAGTAAACCTAATCCATAAATAAAAGTCTGTGATTATTCACATAATCCACCTGTTATTTTCCTTCTATTATTATTCCCACCGTATTATAACAACTTCAGCTGGCTGAAGTTGACCTATTTCATTTCTTCTCCTAATTCATTTTCTCTCTACATAAATACCAAGAAAAATGAAAGAGAACAAGAATGAGTAATAGAAGTCAAGTGCATTCATGTCTTCATTGACTTTGTGGGTCAATGCTTTTGGCCTGGGTACCAGAACTTATTTCTGAGGTGCCAGTAAGACTAGAAGAGTTTGCTCCCTGTTATGCTCTTACTCTCTGCAAATCAAGTGTTGGAACAATTAAATAATCTGATAAATGGAGAAAACCACCATTTGAGGTTTACATAATTTCAAACAGAATATAAAATGTATTTAACCCTAAAATTCTAAAAGTATATTTAACTTTCCTTTAATAAGTATGAAGACACTTCAGAACTGTGCTGTTTCTTCGGATTCCTACCACCATGTCCATGGCTACTGTCCTGAGGAAGTGCAGAATTGCTGGCTTACCAGACATTTTTAGTTGGTAGAATGCCAGATCATCATCTCTTACTGGAAGTTGCCATAGATTGAAATTTGAATTCATTGATTAATTCTGTAAATTTGAAATAATGCAGTGAGGGTTTTGAAGTAGTCTCCTTTTAATTTCATCATTAATGAGAAACAATAAAAAAGGGTTAGATCTTAAGTGGCAAATGCATCATCCCACAATGCTTTTCCAACCAACTCAAGCAGAACACAAAGAGAAGAGAGAAGGAGCTTCCATTTGTCAAGTGATGGATTGTTTTTATCATTCATGTAGATGTCTGACAGTGTCAGAATGCAAGTCTTTAGCAATTATGCTGCCAGAAAGGTACTGAAAGAGATTTATTCTCATGGATGTGCACAAATAGCATATTTGTATTTTTTTCCAGTTGTTTTATGATCATTTAGCATTGAGAAAGAGTCTAATATCAAATGACGCTTTTTAATTTGTATGATCCTAGATCTCTAGTCCCTTCTAAAAATTCAGAGCAAGATCTAACTAATGACAAAGTATGTCATAAATCATTGTGATAAGGTGTATTGCTTTGTATATGTAGTGGTTTCAGAATCTGGCCATTGATTGGGTGGGTTAAGGGCTAAAGGCACTGACAGTTTGGAGTTCAGCTTTCGAAGTTGGAACCAACGGTGTAGCTTATGCATTGACTGGAATAAGTGGTGCAATTCCTTTCTCTCTTAACAAGCTTCCTTCAGTCATGAAATTCCCTTTGCTATGTTGCAACTCCAATGTGAAAAAGGAGAACATGTTCAGATATTGAAAAACCGTAGGCTATTACCTACTTTATCACTCATATCAAAGACACTGAAAAGATAGCACATGTACAATTGATGGATTATTCTCATCATGAAAGTCTGATGACCCCACTTGGGTTTTCAAACAAGGCATTTAATAACCACTGCCTTGTTAAAAGGTGGAAAATGATCTGGCTGGTGGCCTGATAGGACGGGGTTTTATTGATTTTGCTGAGGCCCTGGACTTGGGAGATCACAGGCTTCTTAAGGGCAAACTTAAAAGGAAGCATTAAGATGGATGAGTAATTACCTGTGTGATGGATGTCATTCTGTAAACATCACGATTGGGGAGCTTCTCCTTTGGGTATCAGTTGAAGAGGGAAGGAAAAAACATAAGCAGTCTCGTTGCAACCACTTTTAGTTCTTCTGCATATTTTTTGAATTTGCTTTTGATTTGTTGAAGTGTGGGTATAGATGATTTAAAAAAAAGATAAACCTTTTTTTTCACTTAAATGTTGGTTTACAAGGAAGAATAGATAGATTTTTATGTGTAATAATACAATAAAATGATGTTTCAAGTGTTACTGAATAAAGGAAGGAAGGAAGGAACAAACAGACTTTATAAATGCCTTTAGCTTCTGTGGTTCTGAGTCTGCCTGGGAATGAAAATCTGTGAAGCCTGCAGCTCCTAAGAGGCCAGGCTGGGTTTGAGGTACCATCAGAAAAGAGACATTGATGGTTGACTAGAGGAGGTATTGAGGGAATCAGTACTATGAAGGAGGTGGGAGATGTCACAGGGTGATGGAGAATGGAGGTGAAAAAGCAAGACTCTGAGCAGTAGAATCATCTTTGTTGAGCCCTGGGGACCCAGTATTCTGTGGATTGGGAGAGGGCCACCTGAGATGTATGAAGTGGGGTTCTCAGGCCCAAAACCTATGACCTTCTTTGAATTTGTGTTACTAACTGTAACATAACAAGGCCGCCTTGAGGAAGGGATTTACTGGAAGCTACTGGGCTACTGAAATTGGGCAATGCCTGAAATTCTTTTAATGTCATAACACTAAAATGAGAAATCCTTTTAATATGAAGAAAAGAATAACTTTTATTATTTTGTTGTATAGTAGAAAGAATGTGAGTTTTGGAGTCTGGCAAATAGAGTCACCTGGTTTTCAGTTCTGACTTCTAGTTCTGTGAGACCTTGAGCAAGTTTCTTAATTTCTATAATCTCACCTTCTCTTGTTTCTCTATCATTAATTTATTAATTTATTTTTCTTCAAACATCTAATAAGAAAATGACATGTACTAAGTGCTAGAGTCACCTGCTATGGAGAGAGATCAATGATGATTTAAACATGATGATCATTTTCAAAGAGATTCTAGTTTAGTAAGAATAGTCAAATGAGAAAAAAAATAAATAAATGCAATGTTATTCTAGGTGCTGTCAATTATTGAATAGAAAATATAGTAAAAAGCATGAGACCTTAGAAAAAAGGAAGCGAATGAATTTTCTGAACAGAGAATGGGACCTGAAACTGTTCTGAGAGATGGTAATTTTCAGTGAACCCTGAAAGCTGACCAGCAGGGAATTCCAGTTGGGCAGTTGGCAGATGCAAGTCAAGTAGGGAATTGAAGTTGTCAAAGTGCAAAGAGGAAATCCTTGTCTTTGTGTGGGAGTTAAGGGGGTCTGTACATCAACAGTCTGGGGTGGGAAAGGGCAGGTATCTGCAAGACAAATTTGCCCTGGGTGAAAGGGTATATGATCTTGTTGCAGAGATTCATTGTAAGATTCCAAATTTTATTAAGAAAAGAATGTGACTTTCTTGGACTTCTTTATCTATTTTAATGATGTGTGGCAATGAAGTTTTTGTCTTCTTGTGGGCATTCCCCAGAGTGTTCAAAGAGTGTCCTGTGACTCCTATGCTATGTAAAGGAAGATCAAGGATGATTATTGTTCTCAAAGAGGTTCTAATTTAATAGGCAGAGTCAAATATATAAGTAAATGCTATTTAATCATAGGAGGAATTACTTGGCTGTTAGGTGATGCATCCGCAAAGGAGAGACTACTGTTTGCAGTTATTTCTGTTGTAGGAGGTACCACATCTGCTGCTCATTCATCCAGGCAGGAGGGTTTCTTTCTAGATGTACTTGTGACTCTGTGACTTCCATTCTGATGATTAAAAGGTAAAGGTTTTATATATCATATAGAGGACAAGTCAGCAGCCAAAGACTCAATGTGATATGTGAATTCCTCATACAATGTCACGTAGGTTTACCTTAATTTGCACTGGATGAAGGAATCATCAGAACAAGTGGGAGCTCAAAAGAGGATAGGAAATCCCTTGTTTATTTTTCCTACATGGAAATAAAAATATTTATTCCATCATTAAATGAACTAACCATTTTTGTACAAAGAAGAAAAATGAATGGGACAAAACTTGGGAGAATAGTCTGCTAAGTGTTATTATGTATATATATTAGATATGTTCTAGTGTTATGATATTACATATTAAATAATATATGGGAAACTATATTTCTACATGAGAAAATGTTCAATGACTAGAATGTATTTTGTGTAAATTGTTTTTTCCCCCAGAGAAAAATTAATACATAGGTATTTCACTTTGTCAGAAGCAATCCACAGTGAAGTATTGTTATAAATAATGAATTTGTGTGAAGGGGTTTTGAACTGTTTCTCTCTCCCAGTTTCTTGTAAATATAATAGATTATAACTGCCACAGGGTAACCTATCTTGGAATAGTAAATTGCCAGAAATTTCTTGATATCACATAGAAATGAAGAGGAATATCAAAGAGAAACATCAAAATGCAATTTAATGTATTTTTCTCATCTTTATTATTTCTCTATATTTTAAGTCCACTGCTCATTCCTCTGCTGGGTCCTTTGATTTAAGCATATCCATGGGCTCTTTCCTAATTGTTCATGTCTACTGGGATAGAGTGATTGGGAGCTATACTCATGATTATGATTTAGCCCAGGAAAACAATTCTTTCTAATAGATTATTTCATGTTTTGTTCATGTGGAAATAATGCATACTGTTGAAAGGCAGTTGCTGTATTATGAATGAGTAAAAGTTCATTTGGAAGGACATGTGTTTAATGAAGATGTTTTGGGGCACACTTTTTATGAACAATATTTAAGTTTGAGCAATGCAATGTTTTTATTAGTAAAATTAATAAATTTTAATAAAACCATAGCTATATATAATTTTTCTAAGCATATCCATGAAATGTTGGAATTTTGGGGTGATGAAAAGTTTTACTTCCTGAGATAAGGGAGGGTTTAAAATGAAGACTCTCCAGTCTTATGTGTGCAAGTCTTTATGAGGGCAATCTTATGACACACTCACAGCCTTTGTAGAAAGAAGCCTGAACTCAAACCCCAGTCCCACCATCTGCATGAGCCATGTCCTATTACTTAACCTCTTTAGCCCCTGAATTTTTGCCAGCAAAATAGGGTTAATAATATCTAATCCAACTATGTTAATAAAGTGCCTTACTCAGTGCCAGTTACATTGTAAGTTTTAACAAATGATGGTTATTATCATTAAATGTAAATTCATGAGTAGCTTTGAAGAAATTTCATCTCTCCTATAGAGTGTACTGCCTAGATTATCAGCAAATAACCTGGTTTATTTTCAGAATGACCCTAACTTGAGGATTTTTAAGAATCTTGTTTTCAGTTCACCTGCTTAGAGTGGCTGTGGTAATTTACCTAGCAGACCAGCAGGGCAGTTTTCCACAGGGTGAATTCACTGCAGCTATATCACATTGACCTTTAAGAATTCAAGTTATCAATGGTCAAGCAGTACCAGACCAAAAAGAAAAACTGCATAAAGGTTTAAGGATAAAACTCTTAAATATCATTATATGAAAATAAAATAACTTCCATTTTGCCCCATAATATATGCTTACTGTAGAAAATTTATAAAACCCTAACATCAAAAAAGAGGCAAAAATATCTCTACTTTCCATTGCTCAAGTGAAATTACAGCTGCTAACATTTTAGTATGCTGTCTAATTCTTTTTCTAAACACACTGCATATTTTTCCAACAAAAATAGAATCATATTAGACATATTTCTTTGAAAAAATTTTTGGTTTAATGGTATATTGTGACGATATTTTCAAGTGTCTAAAGTACTCTAACATGTTTTTATGGATGCATAATATTCCATGATACTAAATCAATCTCCTGCTTTTATGTTGTACCAATATTTTACTATTGAAAATAATATCGTTAACATTCTCATTGTTACTAGTTATGTATTTGTAAAGCCACTACAATTCCTTATACAAAAGAATTTTAAAGGTGGAATTTCCAGGTGAAATGTCACATAGGTAGACATTGCTGATTGTCAGTATCCTTTTTCTTTTTCCTCTTTTCTGACCAGTATCTTAGTTCTCTTTAGCTTTCTACTTCTTGTCCATGTAGTTCACGTGTCTGGGGAGACACTGAGCCCACCCTAACCCAGGAGTGGCTTAGATTAGCCAATTTTACTCCTTTTGTCCATGATTGATTCAGTACTGGCCTTGGAACCATAAGACAGCAAGAGAAGTTTTCTAGGATCTGCTAATAAAGTTATCCATCACTCTTTGTGAGAACATGTGGAAATGACTTCCTCTTTTGCTCAGTTGAGTGTGCATGTGAGACCTCAGAAACCCAGAACTTCTCACCCTTTGTTTGATAAGCAAGCTCAACTTGGGGATGACAGTGGTGGAGAACAGAGTTAGAACCACTGGACTGAGCCAGTACTGCAACCTGCTCAACCTTTCCATTTCTAGTTATATGAGCCAATTTATTTCCTCATTTCTAATGTAGTTTGGTTGGATTTCTCAGTTACTTATAGCATAGAAATCAGAAATCAAGGCTCTTAATGCTTAAAATTCCAATTCTAAGAATTGTAAAATGACAAATCCACCCCCCAAAAGTGCATACTAATTCATTCTTCTAAAATCAAGTGGTAGAGTTTCTTGAAAAATACTCCAAAGTTCATTTTGCGCTGCGTGAGTATAAGCTTATCATCACAGTACTTGGCAACCTACAGTTCTTTTCTGTCAATTGTTGTGAGAGATGCATTTAATTCTTTCTTTGAGTTTTGTCCTTTGCTCTTTCCTTTCTTCTCTCACCTGCTTTTATTTAATCAAGGCTTGGGCTAAAAGAACATGAACTAGGTACCAAGAGTGGTGTGGTCCAATTCCCCATCTGCCATTAATTCTCTCTGTGTTGTTATATAATTCATTAACTCTCTCTGTGACCCACTTTCTTCTCTTGTCCTCTCTAACTCAGAGTGTACTTGCATGGACAAAGGGAAGGAATACATTGAAAAGAAACCTATGACATAATACATAAGTATTATCCATTTTTCATTGATTTCATCTGTAGCTCAGGTTACTACAGTTCTATTTCCTATCTTTCTGGCTTTGCTATGGCCTGCTCTTGGAAAACTCTAGCTTCAGATCCCTAAATTCCTCCCTAAGATTTCTAGGGTGCTCAGGGTGGGGGTCTCTACTTCTTACCACTGACGATTTACTCTTCCCTTCCTCTTCTGCTCCAGCAATGCCTTCCATCACTGCCTTGGTTATTTCAGGGACATGACCATTGTGCTATTCTCAAAAAGCCACCAATGCCCAAGAACTAGTGTCATGATACTTGCTATGGAAGAAAAATGATGTCTGATTTGGAATGTGCATTACTTGCCAATGGTTCCTGAAACAATCTTGTTGTAAGCCTTCTCACATATTGTTTTTTTTTAAATTTTTTAGTTGTAATGGATACATTTATTATTTATTTTATTTATTTTTATGTGGTGCTAAGGATTGAACCTGGTGCCCCGGTTGGATATTCTTAAGAACATTGATGGCACTCTTAAATTATCAATTCATAGAATTACGTTGTCGTATATTTCCCTATTTGTCCATATCCATACTGTATTGTGGGCTCCATGACAGCTTACTATCATTCTTGCTTACCCTTTTAAGTTCCCAGTACCTGAAATCCAGACTCATGGATCATCATAAAGATGTTTAATGAACACTTTGAATATGATTTGTCTAAAACTAAGCTTCTAGCAGTCCTCCTCCTAACCTGCCCTTCTTACAGGGTACTCCTATAAGAAAAAGGCAATCTCCTTCTACCAGTTTTTCCAGTCAAAACACTTGAAGTCATCTTGGACTCTTTTTCATTTGTACTTCAAACCATCAGGAAGTCCTGGAAGCTCTTCTTTCGGTATTCTACTGTCTCCACCTGGTCCAGCTAGTCCAAGAGTAGAGTGAGGCAGAAGAGGTGCCTCAATCACAAAGGTTTTACTTTTATTCATGCAAGTGAAGGTCCTTCTGACACTACATTTGAAAAGTCCTGACACTGAGTGCCTCCTCAAATTGAATTTGTGCACTTGGTTTCTTTTTTCCTTAAACCTAATCCCAACCTGCTGTCAAGCTAGCATGATTTCATACCTGGACTCAGCAGTCATCTCTTGATAAGTTTTTCGGTTTCTCTCCTAGTCCTCTTGTGATTATTCCCAGCAGAATTGCCAACTGATCCTATTAAATTTATAAGTGAGAATATACCTGTCCTGTTCATGAGCACTCCAATGGCTTCCTATCAAGTAAAAGTGGACGTGATACATTGAGTGTTATCTCACTGGCCTGTTCTTACCATTTCACTCTGACCTCATCTACTTCACTCCGCTTGGTCCCTTCCTGGCTCCTTGAACATGATAGACACAATCCTGACTCAGGGCCTTTGCATTTGCTCAGCTGTCTATAAGCCTCTTTCTTTGGGCATCCATTTCTGCTATTGTTTTACTTAAGTCTTTTCTCTCAGAAGGATCTACCTGACCAGTCGACTTACCCTCTCAACACACCCCTGTCTCATATTCCTGCCCTAATTTATTTATTTTCATATAATACTTAGCATATATATAGCACTTACATCTATAATTGTATATTATATACAATTATATACAAATTATATACAATTATATATATTATATATATAATTATCTGTATATATAATTTTAAATATAGATAGATAGATGTTCAATTATATATATATCCTGTTCCTATCACTCTCCATTCCCAGCAGATTATAAACTTCAAGTGGGCAGGGCTTTCTGTGTCTTCCATTGATGTAACTAATGGCTGTCTTCTGAGTGCCAGGGGCTCAATAAATACTTGCAGAATGATGGAACACTCCATCTATGGGTAGGTAGATGTATTTATCTATCTACTTATTTATTCATTTTACTCTTTTATTGTATATTCCTTTCCCCAGGACCTAGGCAGGAGCCCAGGCAGGCTTGCCACACACAGAATGGTTACCCATCCACTTCCCACTCCTGATGCTGTGCAAGCAAGCCCTCAATTCCACACACCCTAAACCCACAATCCTCCAGACATTTCCAGAAATACCCAGATTCTGGGCTGAAGAGCAACAGAGACCCACAGAGTGTTAAAATTAAGAAAAATAAGTGGACCCTCATGTATGATAGGGATAAACTTCTTTTGTAACAAGACTAATAATATAGGATAGAAATTAACTCTGACAGAATCATCAAACTTCTTAAAAAACATATACATATATATGTACATATAGGCATATATATATGCATATATATGAAAGGAAAAAACCCTCTTTTTTCAAATGTTAAAAATTCCTTTTTATCATGAAAAATCAGTGTATTATGTCTTTTATTCCATTAAAGGTAAAAGCTTACATGCAGGAATGAAAAATCTAGTATGTTAAAATTTATAGTAATATTTTTTAAAGGTTTGAACCATAGGCTTTCTGATGGGTTGGTTAGGTTGTGTCTTTCAAACAGAATTAGTTTTCAAAATTCCTGTGATGTTAGAGGAAATTGCTCACTACTTTGCTCTTCAAATGGCATGCTTGGCGCTTGAGAAAGATTTTTGAAAGCCTTCATTTGATTCTTGACAGCTGTGCATTCTTCTGGGCTGCCAGATGAGACTCTATCTTGTCTAAATGTAAATACCTGGTTACTTCACTCTCTGTCATGGAGGGCAGTTTATTCTTTTGTAGGAAGCTTTGATTTTCAAGGAGGAAGAGACTAAGGGCCTTCATTAGCAGGCAGGCTTCAAACTGTTTCTAGACCCTTTGTTTACTTCGATAGAGCAGACTTTGTTTTCATGCCCAGTAAGTTTGACAAAGCAAAAAAATCTGTCCGGTAAGTGGCTCACAGACACAGGTGGGAGCCACTCTGGTCTTGTAAAGTACAAAAGTGCTGCTATCCCATGAATATGGACACCAGTGGGTCAGTTGGGGAGCGCTCAAGCTTCCCCTTTGCCCTGGGCAATTAGGACCACAGAGTGCTCATTTCAGCAGGTGGGGAGGGGTAGAGGTAGAAGGAGAAGCAGTTTTGACTTTGTCATGTACAATCTTAACAGCCTGAATGAGAGGACCTTGGAAATGCTTCTAGTAAAACACACATGTCACATACGTACTCATAAGGCCATTAAGTACTTGTGTGTTTTGGGGGGGCGGTATGTGAAATTGTACAATTTATGCTGTCATTTCTGCAGCACATCTAGTGAAGTATCTAGGTGTTTCTCCTAATATGTCCATTGCAACTTCCAAATCATAGTCTTCTTGTGTTAGCTGAAAGCATTAAAACCAGAAATTACCATAATAGTGCTATTTACCCCTCATTTATGGAGCTACTAGTGTTATTTTTCTACTGACTTTACAGAATGCATTTCAACCAGCAGTGCTTCTGGTCCAGCCGATGAAACTCAATTGTACTTAAAAGACACAGTTGGGCATTGTATCAGAAGACTAAACCAGCAGGCTTGTCATTTCACAAAAGGGACTTCCAGAGGTTGCGGTCCCTGTAATCGGAGAGTATTTCATTTGGTATTTGAGGCTGTGGACTAATGCCTTATTTCACAGTTAATCATCCCCATGTGCTTATATAACTGGACCAGTGTTTGAATGAAGACTGTACATTTCAGCAGCACTACAAACTAGATGTAAGAAATTCTATTTCACTTTATGTAAAAACATACCTGAAAGTGGAGGGTGGGTGGGATAAAACCTTAAAAGAGTTGCTTAGGCTGAACCAAAATGTTGAAAGAATAAGTGGTGTGTGTGTGTGTGTGTGTGTGTGTGTGTGTGTGAGAGAGAGAGAGAGAGAGAGAGATAACCCTGAGGTTGTTAGAGCAGTTTTACTTCATTGATGTTTTTATTCTAAGCTACGGCACTAGGAGATTCTCTCTGAACTCAAAAACAGTCTTCCTTATGGTGTTTGTGACACTGCCATGGGGTCTTTGCATTATTTATCCCAGGCTGCTATACCCATCCAGCTTTCTGGGAATATTTTCAGATGGAATCACTAATTAGCACATATGTGGAAACTTCTCAAAGCGGTTGGGCCCCTTCTCATTACTTTTTAATTTTTTTTTTCTATTTGCCTAACGTATGTCAAAGATAAAATTTTAAATGATGAGTTGGGGGTAATTTTGAGACCCAAATGCACACATTCCAAGGGAAAATAATTAGTCAAGCAAGAAACGATTTATATGATCAGAAAGCAAGCCATTCAAATGTGTACTGACAGAGAAGGAAGTTGGTTTGTTCTCTACAGTGTTCTATGGAAGATTTTATTAGTTAACTCCTGGGAGAGCTTTCCAAAATTGCCTTGCAAATATTTTAACAATCTTGTAAACTGTGCCTTTATTTATCAGTGCACATCTTGACATAGCCAGACCATGCTGCAGCTTCCTTTGACTACCTTCCTCTACTTTGAACTCCCTACATTTTGGGCATAGTCTATTCCCCATTAAATCATAGTTCACATATGTATGTGCTTGTCTTAATTTTGTTTCACTTTACAACACTGGGAACAAAGTGAAAACAAGGTTCTGTATCTTTGAATCTTGCTTCCTAGTTTTTTTTTTTCCAATCACTCTGGGTCGAAAATGAAATTATTGCTGTATCAAAAAGCAAATGTATGGCATGTAATGTGAATTGGTAAGCAATAGTATTTTTAAGATGAAAGAAAAAACTGGGTTCATCCAGAAGAGGAAATACTTTATTGGGTGGAAAGAGAGGTGGACGGTGTCTATAAAAATATTTAAAATTAGATTGTCACAACCAAACAGATCTCTTCACCAAAGAATTCAGACTTGGCAAAACCAGTTGAATTAGATAGGCTGGTATTTTCTGAGTAAATAAGCCTATCAGTAAATGGTTTGTAAGCTGAGCAACATGGTGTGTATGTGTGTGCATGCACTCAACGCACATAAATCATTGAATTCTCTGTACATAGAAAGATTTGTTACATAGTTTATTTATTGCCCTTGTATTTACTTTCTGGAGAACTCAGTACAAATACATCTGGAAAAACTAAATACATGTGGAGAACTATTGAGAATTATTCTGCAGAAATCTAAGACCAAATGAGGTCTTTTAGATGGTTGAGTTTAATTTGGGTATAAAATGTACAGTGATTTGATCAACTGGCCAAGTTACAATGATCATTTAGAAGGTCTAGTAAATGACATTCATTGAGATATTTTTAAACCTACTCTCAAAAGCTTCTTTTTTGTATTGTGTTTCTAGAATCTAATTTTTAGTGTTTAAACCTCAGTCTCAATGGAGATTTAAGATTTGCTTGTTTATTGTTGTCTTAAAGCAGTGCCGACACTTCTGGGACAAGGGAGAGCATTTGGACTCATGCCAATTCCCATTATTAGAGGATGGCTGCCTGTAGACTAAGGGGAGTATAGTGGGATCTTGGAGTAATATCTGCCATTTTTACATTAAAGGGTTTGGTGGCAGTAACTACTCACGTGTCAAGCATTTCCCATCCTTCATCAAAAACTTGTCCTCAATGACAAGAGTTTTCTATTTTCACAGCTGAGTTACAGATGAAAAAAACTATGTAGCATTTTGTTCCAAATTTAAGCCAATTCAAGATGCTCTAAATCTGTGCTGTCCAATATGGTAGCCATCAGCTAAATGTGGGTATTGAGCACTGGAAATGTGTGGCTTGTCCAAATTGAGGTGTGTGGTGACTGTAAAAATACATATTGGATTTCAAAGGTTTAGTATGAAAAAGAAAAGAATATAAATATCTTGTTAAAATTTTTGTTAATGTTTAAATGATAATATTTTGGATACATTGGGTCAAATTAAGTATATCATTAAAATTAATTTCACTTATTTCTTTTTACTTTTTTTTCAATGTGGCTACTAGAAAGCTTGAAATTATATAAGTGGTTCACATTTCTGGCTCATGTTAGGTTTCTATTGGATAGTGCTGTTCTAAATTAATATCTCCTTTCATTAGTTTGAATGTTTAAATATTTTAAATTTTAAAGACTGGTTTCTTTTCTACAAATCTGTGGAAAGAAATTCAGATTTTAAAATATATATATTTAACTTCTCCAGGCCACTTTTTGCCTTTGAGCCTTTGCTCTTATTCTTCTATTGGGAATGCCAATGCGCCTAACTCATCCATTTTGTGAAAGTCCACTTACTATTTTCAGTATTTGCCTCACGTATCGTTGAGGTGTGAACCTAAAGTTAAGCCCCCATATTATGTGCTGCCTTGACATCTGTTGAGAATGGGAGGACCTTGAGTGGCTTAACCCCAAGCGCCCTTCCTCCTCTGCTCCTGCAGATAAAGTCTCCTAGCCAAGTGTAGCTACTGCTTATCCTGGAGGAGTGTTCAGTTCCCTGCCAGTCTCAAAATCGTTCAAACCAGCCAGTCACTTTCTCCCGTGGGAACCAGGGGGCACCTTATCCTCTTGATACAACAAGGTCTCTCACAGTTTCTGGTTGTTCACTCCAGAGTGCAAGCCCCACATGACCTTGCATGGCATGCAGTGTCCTTGCTTGGGCGATGAGTATTTGTGACTAATAAGCTGCTGTCACCCTCATCTGTCCAGTGTCAGGCATTGTCAACCACGCTTATAACCTCAAGGGTAGAATCTCCTTCTCAGAATATGGGATGATTAAAATAATCACCTTTTCTCATAAGCCTTTTTTCATCTCCCCTCTTTTCAGGTAGAATTGATCATTCCCTAGCCAGGTGTGGTGGCACATTCCTGTAATCCCAGGGCCTTGGGAAGCTGAAGCAGGCTGCTCATGAGTCTGAGGCCAGCCTGGGCAACATAGCAAAATCCTGTTTCAAACAACAACAAAACATTACTCAGAATTGACCATCCCTTCCTTTGTTATACTCTCTGCATACTGTACATCCTTCTGCATTCAACCCAGGCCACTTGGTGGCAGTACTTTGCATATGCATTTATGCCCTATTAGAAACTGAAAGCTGTTTGAAGGTAGCAGCGATTTCTCATGTGTTTCCTATTTCTGGTTCTGAGACCATTGCCTGGTTCCCAGTAGTTATTTAGTAAATGTTCCAGGAATGAATGCCTTTGGAAACCAGGGCTCTTCCCTCTTTCCTTCACTGATGTGAAGGTCTGAAGACCTTCAGGATTCAGAAGAGACAAATCAGGGTTTGCATTTCTCAGCTTCAGTTTCTATCTTAGTTTGCAGACCATCTCCATTTAGAATTAAATTTAGTTAAAAAGAGAGTGCAAGTACCTTGTTTGAAAATCCCTTCCGTTTGCCTGGCAATTTAATTTTCAGCCCAGATACGATCTGGCCTTCCTGGTGGTTGGTGTCTGCTTTTCATTTGCTGGGTGTTGTTCTCGGAGTCCCAGGACATTGCAGGAAGGCCAGGCCCCACGCACATTTGTTAACTTCAGAGTCACAGGACTCGCCTCCCAGCATGCAGCAATTGCTCCACTTCAAGAAGGAAGGCACACTGTCTGTTCTGCAAAGCGTCCTGCATTATTTTTTAAACATGTTGCCTTTGATACATACCCAAACTCCACACATTTTTTTCCCCTTAATTTTTAAACCCACGTACACTTCAAGGGAAATTGAATCCATATGTTTCTGATTCATTTACACACAACTCATCAAAATGTTGTTCTAAAAGAGCTAAACTCAAATCCCACAGGGCTGAGTGGGTTTCAGACTTGGCTGAAGGCTCTTGCTTTCCTGATCATGGATGGCTGGATATGGGCACACCAGGCTCAATGAAATAGGAGCCCCCACACCTCCCAGAACCTGCACTGAATAGCACCTTTCTTCAAGGTTCAGATACAGCCTGGTGAAGTCCTACCTGGCAGTCAGCTTCATTGGCATGACTGCTGTGGCCCAGGTTAGTTGGAGCCCAGAAAATCAGCAGGAAAAGAAACTCTTACATTGTTTCAGTCAAACAGAATCATCAGAAATCACCTAGGGAAGTTATTTATGTATGTTTTTTTGTCTGATTGTGGACTTACAAAATCTGAGCTGGCACGAACTCTGCAACATCATGCTCCTTCCTTCAAACAGTAAAGCAATCCTAATAACTGCCACAAGAAATGTTGTAGAGCAAAAGCCAGCTCTTATTTCCTTTCAGGTAATTTTGACCAAAGCTCAACAACTCTCAATGTCAGTTAACTGTCAAATTTTGATACATATAGAAGGTTTGTGTTCTTTCCCACAACTAAATTCTTGAGGTTCCACTAGAATGAACCATGAAATCAGCCCGTTGTGCCATTTGGTTCTCTATAACTATTGAAATGAACGCAGAGCCTGGCAAAGCAGGCAGCTCAGAGATGCTTTGTGTGGCTCAGAACTGCTCCCTTTTGTCAGAGTCGATCAGGTAAAACCCTTGCTGTGGTTTGAAGGAATTGTCAGACATTTCCACCATGAAAACTCCCAAGGCAATCAGAGCAGTCAAAACCAAGTTTGAGGTTCCATCTTCTTGTTGCCAATATGAAAAGTAGGAATACCAGATATTTCACGTATCATTAAAAAATCAGCTAGGTAGTTGAGATGCACGAAGGTAAGCAGGAATTATCCAATCCCCAAGAGAGTTCAGGGCTCTGAAAGCAGTGCATTTGCTCTTTGGCAGAGTAGCCCCCAAAGCAGTAGTCGCGGTTGACACCCTAGAAGAAGGGGTGAACAATCCAATAGACTTCTTGATTAAAGCCAATGAAGGCAACTGCTCTGAAGTGGTGGGGTCTCATTAGTGTCCAGAAGTTTGTCAGTTGGCACCAAAATGGCATAAGGCACTCAGCTAAATTCCTGCTTTTCCCAGGGGCAAATAGCCCAGCTTAATTAGCCTGGGGGCTTCGACTCAACAATCTCTGCCAACGTGAAACAAGGGTACCCTCGTGGGTTCACAAACCCTGACAGATGTTTCTTTATAAAAACATGCAGGCCCAACATCCTCGAAAGCCTTAAATGTGTGATGTTCTCTCCCTCTCTTTCTCTCTGACCCCTTTTCTCTCTCTCTAATCTTCCTCTACATTGTTAATTTACTCCTTTTACTAAAATCCATACAATGTATTCTGTAGAGTCCAGCCCCTAAAATGACATTGTATGGATATACTTGGGGGTTTTAAAATTTGTACATTATTGTTTTTATTTTCCTCTCATTCCTCTCATTTATGGTCATGGAATATTCCTCTGGATGATTCTTTTGTGACATCCTAATATGATCTGAATCTATTATGCTGGATTGGTTGATGAGGCTAAAAACAAAAGCACAATGAGATTTGTCACAAGAGTGTACTTTGTATAGATAGTTTTTATATAGTCTGTAGAAGGCAGCTTTTAAAATGAGCTGGATCACTTAGTACATTCATTCCTAAGCACCCAGAGTCTGGATAAAGAAACTTCCACAAGACCCTACCATAGTCAGGATAGAGGTACCTGTGGTACTCTGATATCTTTCCAGACCCATGCTCAACACTTCCTTTACTTTATCTTACTAGAGACAACCAGGTGATGTGGGCATCATCTTGTCTATCACATGGTCAAGGACACTAAGGTTCACAGGACTTGGGTCATTTGTTCAAGACCACAGGGTTAGTAAATGGAAGAAGAGAGATCCAGATTCAAGCTGCCTGATTCCAAAGCATCAGGGAAATTAAAAATGAAATGAAATAGAAATGTTAAGCAGTGTGGGGGATTCTATTTACTATGTTTTGAGTATTTGAAAACATCTCATTAGAAACAAGGACTTTCACGAAGGTTAGGAATTTGCTTTTTAGGTGATTACCATGAGTTGAATAATCAGGAAGTATCGGAAAACCACCTGTCCTGGGCAGGATGTTCTCCTCTCTCTTCCACGTAGTGTCCTTCTCTTTTTTAATTGACAGTACCCTCCCTTTATGTGCTATCTTTTTGTTTCTGGGTCTTTCTCCCCTACTAGTAATGGACCATATCCTATGATATTCCTAGTGCCTGGGACATGGCTTGGCATGGGATGGGGTCATCCAGTGGGTGTGCAGTGAAAGGGACTATTGAAGGAGCTGATTGGCAATCCATGAAGTTGGAGCCAGTGGAACAGGAAGAATGGGACGGTGCCTGGAGGGTTTTGGTGGTCAATCAATCAAACACAAGAGCTGATTAGAATGTGGACTTTCATGACAAGGGGAGGCAGTGAAAGATGCTTAGGAATAGTTTAACATAATCATTCTTTTTTCCGATTTGAAAAGACACTTGGTAAATAATGCACAGGATGGGCAAGGGAACAGTATAGCGAATCAGATATCACAATATCTGGTTCATGAAAGGCTCTTCTGATGACCACAATGCAAGTTCTTCAATTTCTCTCTGACACTGACATCAGGAGCCCTGCAAAGACATGCTTTTCTCCTAAGGAGCACAAGCAGACTGGACTTGATAGTCAAGATGCACTGGGAAAGGAGGACATGCAAAGCCTTCTTGGTCCAGGTACCCGTCACCCTCAACACAAGCACCCATGGTGATCCTCTCTAGACCCTGACTCAGAGGGCATTGCCATAGGAGTAAATGCTCCACAAGGGGGAGTATGCTCACTAGACTCAAAGGATTGTGCAAGACAACCACTGCCCACTTCATGCTCTCTGGTGCCACCTGTCCACCAGGCACATAAGATCCCAATATGGCCCCTCTTGCTTTCTCAGGAGAAATTCAGAGAATACTTAATAAGAATTTGGGGTTTGTTTCCAAAGGGGTATCCTGTAAAGGCTTGCAATTTACAGAGTCAAAGGGCACAGTGTTTAGAGTACTGACCCTGGAGGGGGTTTCTCTGGCTTTACATCCTGGCTTCTATCCTGGGTAGCTAAAGGGCATTGGACAAGTTACTGAAAGGCTGGTCTCCTCTATGAAACCATCTCACAGAAATGTTCTGAAGATTAAATGAAAAAATACATTCGAGTGTGTTGAATAGTGCCAGGTACATAGTAAATTCTCAATAAATGATACATTATTATATTTTCATCATTTGGGGTCTCCTCCACTTTCGGGAGAAGGAGAGACATACATGGTTCTTACTCATACAATGGGGGGACACATGATCCTGGTTTGAATAGGGATGGGAAAAGCCAAGGGGTGAGCCATAGAATTTGGGATATTTCCCAGCAGTGGGTCTAGAGGGACAGGTCCAACATATTTTCCATGACTAATGCTTGCTGAGCACCTCAGGGAAGCCCTGTGTGAGAAAGTGGACTTTTACTCCACAAGCCTCCCACATGTGAGTACAGATGAGCATGACGTTGGGAGTGAGGCTTAAGAACTGGATGCACAGGGAAGCAGTTTGTTGACATTTTGGTCATCCCAGAAGTGGGGCATGTGTACCTTGCTGTGTCCATCACTTCTTCCAGGTACCCCAGTCCTAGGAGGACAAGGAGTTTATGATTAACATTTTCCTATTATGGCAAAATACATATAACAAAAATCTTATCATTTAAAGTATACAATTAAAGTATAAAATTTAGTGGTGTTTTGTACATACACAATGTTGTACAATTATCACCACTACCCGATTCCAGAACTTTTTTCATCACTTGAAAAGGGAATAGGTACAGGTATCCCTCCCCGTTTCCCTGCTTCCTCTACTTCCTAGAAACCACAAATCTGCTTTTTGTCACTATGGATTTGCCTATTCTGGACATTTCGTAAAAATGGATTCATATAGTATGTGGTCTTCTGTGTCATCTTTCACATAGCAAAATATTTTCAAGGCTCATTCAAGTTTTAGCATGTGTCAGCACCTTATTATTTTATGGTTTGAATAATATTGCATTATATGAATGTACCACAATTTGCTTATCCATTCGTCATGATTAGCTTAGGAACTGGGCAGCCTTTCTCCTTATGAAAAAGAGGTCAGTGGTCTACCAGTGGGACCTTGTTGTTGGACCTTTCAAACTTTAGAAAACCATAAACTAGGGAATTTGAAAAAAATGTAAATATGTTCCATGATTTTTAAATATTTTTATTAGTGCATTATGGTTATACATGATAGTGGAGTTCATTTTGACATCCTCTTGCAATCATAGAATATAATTTTCTCCATTTCAGTCCTCAGTGGGGGCCATGTTATGTATGTTAAAGGAAAAATATTATTGGGCAAGATCTGACTGGGGCTACCATTTAAACTTCTAGTCTCCCTTCCATATAAACAGACTCTCTTGGTGATATATTCAGGGCCATTTGTCTTTATTTAATTATCAGGTGGAATTTTTTCAGCATCTTCCTATGTAGATGATTCAGTACATTGCCCTGTAATTTAAACTATCTGTAACATTTGCAGAGAAAGTTCTTGCTAACCTTTGGGCCATGTGGACTATTAAGAAAATCATCAATGCTTATTAAGAACTTATTTATTTAGACAGAAAAAAAAAGATCAAAACCCTGCTATGCTCTCTTTTGTTAAAAATGAATGCTGTTGACTGGTCCCAGCACAGTCTTTTGGTACAATCCAATTGACACCCCTCTACTTTCAGAACACAGTACATGACACAGGCGGACAAGCAAACATAATTAAACACTGGCCCAGATAGGGTTTTCCTTAATTAGTTGTGAGTTTCTATAATGAAAATACCTGGAGATTTATCTGACTTCAAAGTCCCATTAAAGCTGTGCTGCTTTTGTTGCTTTGAAAATTTGGGAGTTTAGGACTCCTCGCCTCATGCTTCTTAATGATGATAATTATATGATATGCTTAAAAGTGCTTTTGATCTTGGCCTCTCAAAGCACTCAAGTGAGGCATCAATTCCCTCAGTCCCACTCGGAGCCAGGCCTTCCTTGTTTACGGGCAATGTGTGCTGACATGTATGTCACAGCCATTGCTGCCTCAGAGAGAATCTGCCAACAGCATCCGTGAAAATGCACCGTTACACATCTATGCTCTCCATTAATTTGCTGAAGGAATCGTAACTCGTAACATATAATGCTGTACACAATGCTTTATCTCATTTAAACAATAACAAAAAGTTCGTGGAGGAACCAAATAACACAGCACCCACCGCAACTAACGGGTGATGAAATTTCTGCTGTTTTCTTTTCTTTTCCCTTGGCAATTCGCCAACCAGGTGACGGTAAGCTAGATAAATCTTATCTCAAACTATAACTTTCCTGTATATCCCAACCTTGTTAATGAAAACAATTCACAGAGTAAAGTGGGTTTCTTTATGCATCTGTAACTGATTTTGTAGATTTGTTCTTTGTCCAAATGTTAGATTCTTCATTTCTGAGGCAGGCTTCAATTAGAAATTAATATCTAGTGTGGAAAAATGAATGAAGCATTATGCAATTAATGCTTGGTCTTGACACCATCTTTCCCAGGAAATAAACTTTCTTATGACTGGGTTAAAATTGGTTGAGTGAGATTTTCTTCTAACTGCTACTTGAATTTATGTATCTTTACCTAAAATGGTTCAATAAGTAGTAGATTTGAACAAATGGTCCAGGGGTCTCATTTGGAAAGTTTTCTCAAAACCCATACAGAAAATAGCTTGCTATGTTGGCATTAAGAATAACACATAAAGAGCATGCTCACTTTTTCACCAGCAGATCCTGGAATGCTGGGCCATCCTCCTAGTACTGTCTCAGAAGAGGATAGGGATGCACTCATACGAGGGCCAAGTGTCACAAACATACAGAATCATGCACTTCTAGAGTATCTGGAGAAAAGATTGATGTCAGAAAATCATCTTCATTTTGCATATCCAGATCCTAGAAAAGTTGCAGAATCAAATAAATTTAAGAACAAAATAAATAGAGTACAACAAAACAAAAACAAATCTCACTTAATATGTGCTAAAATCCAACTAACAATGTAATTGTTGTAGTTATTCCACCTCGGGTATCTGTCTGGTATCTGTGTTGTTTAAAGTTGAAGATACTAACATGTTATTTTCTGTGTAGTGAGGAGTTTATAAATTCAGGACAAGGGAACAATGGTTAATGTTTACTATATTCCTTTACTAATGCCAGAGCTGTTCTCTTTATCCTTCCTTAGGTGGAATCTTCATATCAGCCTTGCAATGCCGGCGTTGTTTCTCTAGGTTAAGGATGCATAAACTGTGATTCAGAAATGTTAACTAAGTTGCTAGAGTGCATTGTTAATAAAAGAACCAAGATTATTACTCAGAGCTGTCTAAAGCCAAACTTAATATTCTTATCTAATAGATTATTCTGCCTGGGGGATGCAATTTTAGCAGAAAGACAGGAGACTTGGAGATAATAAAATTAATAGAAAAAATCCATCTTGTATATTATTCCTTCTATGGAGATGTAAACACACAGAGATGCATGCGTGTACACACTAGCATGCACGCATGCACACACACACACACACACACACACACGGGGTGGGGAGAATACAGTTATATTTTGTAAGGAAAGGAAGCCTTTGTAGACTAGCCTAGGGTTCTCAAGATATCACAGTGGGTGTTAAATGAATACTCTAAACAGTTGGTAATCAAATGTTGGACATAATAGCACAGGCACTTTTTTGATTTTTGGTCCCTCTGGTCTTTGAAACAGCAAAATCTTGAGTTAGCAAAGATAACTCAAATTTGGAAAAGAGACAAAGACAAGTCCTTGAATCATACTGGAGTTTTGTTCAATAGGCCCAACACAGGATTAAATCCTTGCTTTACTTTACTTCTTGTTTATGACTAGTTAAGTCTCAGACTCTGTGAAGACCCACAATGACGTGGAGAGTCTCATCCAGGAGAGATGAAAGGGATTCTGCCAACAGAGAAGATAATCCCAGAGGTTCCAATTTTATGGCCCTGAAAGACATTGACCAGGTTTGTTCTGAGCTTTCTAAACAATTCACCATGCCTTTCCTGAGTGACTGGACAAAGTTCTGGCCCTCAGATTCACTTTGAACCAGCTTTAACACCTTGCTGGTTTCCTCATGAATGAGATAAATGAATTTTTGACATGTGCTAACATTTTCTTTGTAGAGGAGTCATATTTTTAACTTGTTTGAAAATTAAAATTTGACATCTAAGAACACTGGATAGGTGAAATGGATAATTCTGAGCTAGAATTTTACAGATAAATCCATCAGGGAAGGTCCAAGATGAATAAAAAGTAGATTTATCTGATTTACACACCATCTTAGCATGTTTAGCTTGCTTAAATGTACTATGTTAACGTCCACCTCTGCTTCCACCTCTTTCCTGAAGAAAGGTGGCAGGAACCAGCATGTGCCATGTGTCCTGATTGCAGAAGAGCTGCCTCTTCTAATTTTTTCCTAGGCAAACTGAAGAAAACACTTCTACCATTCCTTACCCTCTGATACTGAATAGATGAGAAACATGACACTTGTTTCAGGAAGTCAAAGGTCAAGTTATTCCAAGTTACCTGGTTGACCTATGTGGTATCTACAGGTTTCTGTAGTCCCTGGGAGACAAGCATGGTCCTCCTAATGGGAGACTGATTCAAAAATACAAGACACACTTTTTAAGTATAAATGATGCACAATTCTTGGGATTTTCTTTTTTATATGACCAAAACTTCTTGATAGCAGCCTATCATATTTTCAAATTAAAAATGAAATTAGGTTTTCCAGAGTTTACCGAGTACCCAAACTTTCACTACATATTGCATTTGTTTTGAGTAACATACAAAAGCTCTGTGGGGGGGGACTTTGTTTTGTTCACTGCTGTATCCCCAGCACCTGGAACAATACTTAATGTGCCTAGTAGGCATTTTTTTTTTTACAGCTATAAAAGAAGGTATATTTATTTAGACTATTTTAAAACCAAAACTGTATAAGAGTAATTTTTTTTCATTGTAAACAAATGGGATACATGTTGTTTCTCTGTTTGTACATGGAGTCAAGGCATACCATTTGTGTAATCATAAATTTACATAGGGTAATGTTGGTTGATTCATTCTGTTATTTTTTCCCTTCCCCCTACCCCTCCCACCCCTCTTTTCCCTCTATACAGTCCTTCCTTCCCCCATTCTTGCCCCCCTCCCTAACCCTAACTCTAACGCTAACACTAACCCCTCCCACACCCCATAATGTGTCATCATCCACTTAGCAGCGAGATCATTCTTCCTTTGGTTTTTTGAGATTGGCTTATCTCACTTAGCATGATATTCTCCAATTTCATCCATTTGCCTGCAAATGCCATAATTTTATCATTCTTTATGGCTGAGTAATATTCCATTGTATATATATGCCACAGTTTCTTTATCCATTCATCAACTGAAGGGCATCTAGGTTGGTTCCACAATTTGGCTAAGGTGAATTGAGCAGCAATGAACATTGATGTGGCTGTATCTCTGTAGTATGCTGATTGTAAGTCCTTTGGGTATAGGCCAAGGAGTGGGATAGCTGAGTCAAATGGTGGGTCCATTCCAAGTTTTCTAAGGAGTTTCCATACTGCTTTCCAGAGTGGCTGCACTAATTTGCAACCCCACCAGCAATGTATGAGTGTACGTTTTTCCCCACATCCTCTCCAACACCAATTGTTGCTTGTATTCTTGATAATTGCCATACTAATTGGGGTGAGATGGAATCATAGGGTGGTTTTGATTTGCATTTCTCTTATTACTAGAGAAGCTGAACATTTTTCCATATGTTTGTTGATTGCTTGTAGGTCTTCTTCTGTGAAGTGTCTATTCATTTCCTTAGACCATTTGTCAATTGGGTGATTTGTAATCTTAGTGTTGAGTTTTTTGAGTTCTTTATAGATTCTGGAAATTAGTGCTCTATCTGAAGTATGATTGGCAAAGATTTTCTCCCACTCTGTAGGCTCTTTCTTCGCATTGCTGATAGTTTCCTTTGCTGAGAGAAAGCTTTTTAGTTTGAATCTATCCCAGTTGTTGATTCTTGCTTTTATTTCTTGTGCTAAGGGAGTCCTGTTGAGGAAGTCTGGTCCTAAGCCGACATGTTGAAGCTCTGGACCTACTTTTTCTTCTACAAGATGCAGGGTCTCTGGTACGATTCTGAGGTCCTTAATCCATTTTCAGTTTAGTTTTGTGCATGGTGAGAGATATGGGTTTAGTTTCATTCTGTTGCATATGGATTTCCAATTTTCCCAGCACCATTTGTTGAAGAGGCTATCTTTCCTTCATTGCATATTTTTGGCACATTTGTCTAGTATGGGAAAATTGTATTTATTTGGGATTGTGTCTGTGTCCTCTATTCTGTACCATTGATCTACCTGTCTATTTTGGTACCAATACCATGCCGTTTTTGTTACTATTGCTTTGTAGTATAGTTGAAGTTCTGGTATTGCGATACCCTCAGCTTCATTTTTCCTGCAAAGGATTGCTTTAGCTATTCTGGTTTTCTTATTCTTCCAGATGAATTTCATGATTGCTTGTTCTATTTCTGTAAGGTACGTCATTGGGATTTTAATTGGAATTGCATTGAATCTGTATAGCACTTTTGGTAGTATGGCCATTTTGACAATATTAATTCTGCCTATCCAAGAACATGGGAGATCTTTTCATCTTCTAAGGTTTTCTTGAATTTCTTTCTTTAGTGTTCTGTAGTTCTCATTGTAGAGGTCTTTCACCTCTTTTGTGAGATTGATTCCCAAGTATTTTATTTTTTTCGACGCTATTGTGAATGGGGTAGTTTTCCTAACTTCTCTTTCTGAAGATTCATCACTTATGTATAAAAATGCATTAGATTTATGAGCATTGATCTTATATCTCACTACTTTACTGAATTCACTTATGAGTTCTAAAAGTTTAAATTCCAGAAGGTGGAATTTCCTGGTTCCTCTAAGTATACAATCATATCATCAGCAAATAGGGATAGTTTGAGTTCTTCTTTTCCTATTCGTATCCTTTTAATTTCTTTGGTCTGTCTAATTGCTCTGGCTAGAGTTTCAAGGACAATGTTAAATAGAAGTGGTGAAAGAGGGTATCCCTGCCTTGTTCCAGTTTTTAAGGGGAATGCTTTCAGTTTTTCACCATTTAGAATGATATTAGCCATGGGCTTAGTGTAGATGGCCTTTACAATATTAAGGAATGTTCCCACTATCCCTATTTTTCTAGTGTTTTGAGCATGAATGGGTGCTGCATTTTATCAAATGCTTTTTCTGCATCTATTGAAATAATCATGTGATTCTTGACTTTAAGTCTGTTGATATGGTGAATGACATTTATTGATTTCCTGATGTTGAACCAACCTTGCATTCCTGGGATGAAACCCACTTGATCATGGTGCACTATCTTTTTAATATGTTTTTGTATGCGATTAGCTAAAATTTTGTTGAGAATTTTTGTGTCGATGTTCTTTAAGGATATTGGTCTAAAATTTTCTTTCCTCGATGTGTCACTGTCTGGTTTAGGTATCAGGGTAATATTGGCTTCATAGAACGAGTTTGGGAAGGTTCCCTCCTCTTCTATTTCATGGAATAGGTTGAAAAGTATTGTAATGAGCTCTTCTTTAAAGGTTTTGTAGAACTCGGCTGAGAACACATCAGGTCCTGGACTTTCCTTTGTTGGTAGACTTTTGATGACTTCTTCTATTTCATTACTTGAAATTGATTTATTTAAATTGTGTATGTCCTCCTCGTTTAGTTTAGGCAATGCATATGTCTCTAGAAACTTGTTGATATCTTCGAAATTTTCTATTTTGTTGGAGTATAGATTTTCAAAATAGCTTCTAATTATGTTTTGTATTTCAATTGTGTCTGTTGTGATATTTCCTTGTTCATTCCGAATTTTGGTGATTTGGGTTTTCTCTTGTCTTCTCTTTGTTAGTGTGGCCAAGGGTTTATCAATTTTGTTTATTTTTTCAAAGAACCGACTATTTATTTTGTCAATTTTTTGTATTGTTTCTTTTGTTTCAATTTCATTGATTTCAGCTCTGAGTTTATCTATTTCCTGTCTTCTACTACTTTTGGTGTTGGTCTGTTCTTTTTCTAGGGCTTTGAGATGTAGTGTTAGGTCATTTATTTGTTGAGTTTTACTTCTTTTATTGAATGCACTCCATGAAATAAATTTTCCTCTAAGTACTGCTTTAATAATGTCCCAGAGATTTTGATATGATGTTTCTTTGTTCTCATTTACTCCCCCTTCTTTATTATTAAACTAAGGCTCGGGACCGTGTCTGTCTTAGGCTGAGTGGTCAGCATATGTCCTTACCCGTCATCAGAGCCTGCAGAGCATGCTGCAGCTCCTGTCTTAGGTTGGTACACAGCCACCTCCTTCATTACCCGTCTTTGACTACTGGTTCAGCATCAAGAGCCATACTAATGGGGGGCTGTCGGTCTTTAGGGCGGTCATGGCCTGATGAAAGATAATCTGATCTCTCTATTGGCTAGCTCGTAGATGCATGCCAAAACGAATGAAGAGAAGGAGGCCAAGGCAGAGGAGTACCATCATAGCTCCTAAGCCTGCCCGCTGTTTGATAAATCTATAAACAGAAGAAAAACCATATAGCCATATTAAATACAGAAACAATATACATCCCAGTAGAGTTACAATACGGGCAACACAAACAGCTCTCAGGGAATAAACGCATCCCAGTCCCAAAAGTTCTTGCAAGGTATCCACTTGTTCTTGTAGTAAGTCCACTCTCTGATAGAGTCTCTATGGTCTGTAAGGCTGCAGCTGTATTTTCGGCCAAATGATTGTTGTTATGGTTGTGTCAATGCTGCTACTGCAAGGACTGTGATGGCAATGATCACGGCTGTTGCAATGTCAAAGCCTCTTCTGTTTCTTGATAATAGCACTGGCAATTCTATATCTGCAACAGAAACTAGGACTGGTAGGAAGATAGGAATGTGCATCAAAATTGCACGGGTGGCAAAAGAACCATTCCAGCATTGTGAGAGATAGCACATGGTTAGTGAACAGTTAAGAGGTATTATTAGAAATGTTAGTTGGTAGAAACATAAAAGGGAGGAAATACACAAGCTGACGTGGGAGGAAAAGCAATATTACAGCTAGGGTCAGCAGAACGAGTTGCTCTACTCTGGGTCTGATTTGTAGTATGATTCCAACGGCAAAGTGCAAAAATTCCTCCTGTTAAAGCAAAGAAAGACTAGAGATATCCTTGTCACCAAAAACAGCACGACCTGAAAAATCATCAGTAGAATTGACAGGCTTGTAGAGGAATTGGTGAAAAACAAGAAAAGGAAGGATAAAAAATGTGTTAGTTAGAAGTAAAAAATATGGCCAGGATAACAATGGCCCATAGGTTCTGGGTTTGCCTTTCCGTCTGAGTTTTTGTTATTGGAGGAAGGCTCAGGCTCGCCATTGCGAGGAGGAGCAACATCACTTGCATGCTGTAAAACTCTGATTAGCCTTTCTGGAATCCAGACTGGAGTCTGTTGATCCTGTGGAAAAATACAAACAGACCCTCGGACCCAACGAAGGACTGGATCCGGTCCTTTCCAACAACCTGTCTTCCCTCAGCTAAAGGCTCGGTGAGTGAAGGTTTTTTGTTTTTATCTCGCAGACAGGATTTAATAAGAGACCAAATAGCCATAGTGCCTACTGGTAAAGGGCTTTGCCTATCTGCTACACGAAGGTCCTCCCCCACCTGTTCCCACTGTAGGGTGTTTAAAAGGCCCTCATCCAAAAACCAAGGGGAAACCTTTTCTACAGTATCGAGAAATGCTCTAGCTGTTTTTGCTTTTAACGGTGTCCCATGGTTTTTTTTAATAGCTCCCTGAGGGGCTGTTGCATCCTGAATTTAGATGTTTCAGACCCCATTGTTACTAATTTGAATAGCTTCAGTTATGGCAGTTACAATAACAAACAGTGGCCTAGCTGCCAGGAGCAACGAGATTACTGAAAGGAAAACTATCTATCAAGTGTGCATTAAAATTTTTATAGCGGCTTTTCACGTGCTACCTATACCCTAATTGGACCGCTTCAAGCGTGTTTCTACTTTCACTTTTAATTGGACCGCGTTCCACGCGTCAGGACCGCTGCTGGCGTATCCCGATACCGGACCACCTTCCGTGTGTCCTTATTTTTATTTTAATCGGACCGCATCCCGCGTGCCCCCAGGACCGCTGATGGCATATCCTGATACCCTTTAACTGGACCGCATTCCGCGTATCCCCAGGACCGCTGATGGCGTATCCTGATACCCTTTAACTTTTTTATAACCGGTTTAACTTATTGAAAATTTTTTTTTTAAGATATCTTACCTTGTCTTCGTTATAAACCCTTCATGTTCCCGGGTTTCGGCACCAGTTATCGCGTTCCCTCTGCCTGCAGAGAGAGACATGACAAACGTCTGAAGCTTTGGAAGTTTATTGTGCACAGTCTTCCTTTCTTTCCCTCTTTTCTATCCCTTTCTCTCTTTTCTTTCTCTCGCTCTCTTTCCCTCTGCTTAACTCTCGCCTGCTCCGGTTGCTCCGCTTCTCCCGCTCGGCTCACGCCTGCTTCGGCTGCTTCGCTTCTCCCGCTCAGCTCACGCCTGCTTCGGCTGCTCCGCTTCTCCCACTCGGCTCTCGCCCTCGCTCGCACTCTTCTTCCTCGCTTCTACTCCCACTCTCAGCTTCCCCCTTACTCCCCCACCCATCAAGCTTATATACACTTCAACCAATCAGGGGAGAGCACACGAGGTAAACGCACGGACAGCTGCAGGCATAGAATAGGTACACGAGGGGGGCATGCTCTAATCACATCGTTAACTAGCCAATCATTGGAATTCGCTGGTTGTTTACTGTATAGCTGGCCGCTTTTGGCTCAGCGCCAGGCGCCATCTTGACCGTGCCCAAGGCTGGGGGTCCCGGAAATCCCGACAATTTACCTCTAAGAATTTTTTAATTTCCTTCCTAATATCTTCTGTTGTCCATTCATCATATAATAGCATATTGTTTAATCTCCAGGTGTTGGAGTAGTTTCTGTTTTTTATTCTTCCATTTATTTCTAACTTCAATCCATTATGATCTGATAGAATACAAGGTAGTGTCTCTATCTTCTTGTATTTGCTAACATTAGCTTTGTGGCATAATATATTGTCTATTTTAGAGAAGGATCCATGTGCTGCTGAGAAGAAAGTGTATTCACTCTTGGTTGGATGGTATATTCTATAAATGTCTGTTATGTCTAAATTATTGATTGTGTTATTGAGATCTATGGTTTCTTTGTTCAATTTTTGTTTGGAAGATCTGTCCAGTGGTGAGAGAGGCGTGTTAAAATCACCTAGTATTATTGTATTATGGTCTATTTGGTTTCTGAGATTGAGAAGGATTCGTTTGACATACATGGATGAGCCACTGTTTGGGGCATAGATATTTATGATTGTTATGTCTTGCTGATGTATGGTTCCCTTAAGCAGTATGAAATGTCCTTCTTTATCCCTTCTGACTAACTTTGGCTTGAAATCCACATTATCTGAAATGAGGATGGATACTCCAGCTTTTTTGCTGAGTCCATGTGCATGGTATGTTTTTTCCCATTCTTTCACCTTTAGTCTATGGGTATCTCTTTCTATGAGATGAGTCTCTTGTAGGCAACATATTGTTGGATCTTCTTTCTTTTTGATTCAATCTGCCAGTCTCTTTTGATTGATGAATTCAGGCCATTAGTATTCTGGGTTATTATTGAGATATGATTTGTATTCCCAGTCATTTGACTCATTTTATTTATTTATTTGTTTATTTTTGACACGACTTGGTTCCTCTTTATTTGAGAGTTCCTTTAGGATAGCTCCTCCCTTTGCTGATTTGCTTCTTTGTTTTTCATCTCTTCCTTATGGAATATTTTGCTGAGAATGTTCTGTAATGCTGGCTTTCTTTTTGTATATTCTTTTAGCTTTTGTTTATCATGGAAGGATTTTATTTTGTCATCAAATCTGTAGGTAAGTTTTGGTGGGTATAAGAGTCTTGGTTGGCATCCATTTTCTTTCAGGGCTTGAAAAATGTTGTTCCAGGTCCTTCTAACTTTTAAGGTCTGGATTGAAAAATCTGCTGATATCCATATTGGTTTCCCCCTGAATGTAATTTGGTTCTTTTCTCTCACAGCCTTTAAAATTCTGTCTTTATTTTGTATGTTAGGTATTTTCATTATAATGTGTCTTGATGTAGGTCTGTTGTAATTTTGTGTTTTTGGAGTCCTATAAGCCTCTTAAACTGGATTTTCCATTTCATTCTTCAGATTTGGGAAATTTTTTGAAATTATTTCTTTGAATAGATTGTTCATTCCTTTGGTTTGTTTCTCTAAGCCTTCCTCAATCCCTCAATAATTCTTAAATTTGGCCTTTTCATGATATCCCATAGTTCTTGGAGATTCTGTTCATGATTTCTTACCATCTTCTCTGTTTGTTCAACTTTGTTTTCAAGGTTAAATATTTTGTCTTCAATATCTGAGGTTCTGTCTTCCAGGTGTTCTATCCTATTGGTTGTGCTTTCTATGGAGTTCTTAATTTGGTTTATTATTTCCTTCATTTCAAGGATTTCTGTTTGGTTTTTTTTCAATATCTCTAACTCTTTATTGAAATGATCTTTTGCTTCCTGTATTTGCTCTTTTAACTGTCGATTGGTGCGATCATTCAATGCCTACATTTGCTCTTTCATTTCATCATTTGCTTCCCTTATCATGTTAATTATGTAAATTCTCAACTCCCTTTCTGTCATTTCTTCTGCCATGCTGTCATTGGATTTTATTGATGTAACATCTAGATTTGTTTGGGGCATTTTCTTCCCTTGTTTTCTCATGTTGTTCAGGTATCAGTGGACTGCTGAGATGTTGCAGATTTCCTCTATTGACTCATAATGTCCCTGAAGATTGCTAGTATATCCCCTCTTATCCTTCAGTAGCCTGAAGTCTTGGAGGAAGTTGATAATGCGGTGCTCCACAAGGAAGCTGCCTCTCTAGAGGTGGTGGCCTTCAGGTGGGGTATATTCCCTGCTAGTGGGCAGAGGTGCCTCCACTTGTTGACCAATGGTCAACCAAAGGGGAACTAGGCTGTGGGCTGAGGCAAGGCCTGTTTGTGCCTGTGTCTCTGGTTTTACCATCTTGTGGGAAAACCTCACCAGGCGGGGAAGATTCACCCTGTGGGGAGGTCTCACTGGTCAGTTCCCCCCCTGGAGGATCCCCTTAGTCCACAACTACCTCCTGGGCAAGGAAGCCTTCCCAGGCAACGTTTCCAGGGGCCTGGACCTACCTCCTGGGTCTGGGAGCCCTTCCCTTTGCAGACGAGTCTCCTCAGGCTGCCCCTCCTCAGAGAAGCTGCCCGTAGTCCTGGAACCTTCACTCTGCCCCTCAGCTTGTCTCTGTGAAGCTCTTCCAGCAAGAAGCTGCTTAGGTCCCCAGACCGTGCTTTGCACCTAATCGCCTGGCAATGCGACCCTTCCTCTGAGCAGCCACCTGGAGCCTCATACAGATGCTCCAAGCCCCAGCGATCCGCCGCACGCCTCTTCCTCCAGGCAGCCACCCGGTGTTCTGTGTGGTCAACTTGGAGACCAAGCAACTCACTGCGACCCTCCTCCTTCTCAGGGCAGCCCCCCCCTGTTGTTGAGGAGGTTGCTCTGAGTCCAAATAGCTCACCACCCAGCTCTTCCTCTGGCAGCCGCCGGAGCCCTGGTGGGTTGCTCCGAAACCAAGTGTTGTGCTGAGCGGCCTCCTCTGCAAAGTTCCCCGCTGTCCATTTTCACTGCTCCAGCAGGGGGAGGGGTATATTGCTGCCTGGGCAGGGCAGCCTTCCCAGGCAACATTCCCAGGAGCCCGGACCTACCTCCTGGGCCTGGGAGTCTCACCCTTTGCACACGAGTCTCCTTAGGCTGCCTCTCCTCAGAGAATCTGCCCGCAGTCCTGGAACCTTCGCTCCACCCCTCAGCTTGTCTCTGCAGCTCTTCCACCGAAAAGTCACCTAGGTCCTGGGACCCTGCTCTGCACCTAATCGCCTGCCTATGCAGCCCCTCCTCTGGGCAACCACTGGAGCCCGGCAGATTACTCTGAAACCAAGCGCTGTGCTGAGCCGCCTCCTCTACGATGTTCCCAGTTGTCCGTGTTCACTGCTCCAGCAGGGGGAGGGGCGTCTCGCCGGGCAACTCTTCTTCACAAAGTTCCCTGCATTCCGGGACTATGCCCCATCCGGGACGCCTCCCCAACGGAGAGACTCACCCGGAGGCTTTGAGTTGGTCCCAAGTCTCTCACTATCTCCTCTTTTGAATCCTGAGTCCTGGAGCAACATGAAATGCAGCCGCCCTCTAGTCCGCCATCTTGAAACCCCCGGCATTTTATTTATATTTCAGTATATACTAAGATATTTGTTTTCACTTGGGATACCTTTTAATTTACAAATTTGGAAGTTCCAAACATATACATAGAAATGAAAACAGAACTAATGAATTTCTGTGCCCGTGGCCCCCAAGTTCAATAGCTTTTAATATCCTGCCATTCCTATTCCATCCATACGTCTTCCCACTTATGCTAAACCATTTGAATAAATGAAAACTCCTCTTTCACACGGGCACAGACGTCACATTAGATTTGCCACAACAGGTTGGTGTGCTTTTCAATTGCTGCTAATCTTGTTTTAGAATTCTAAATTACTGTTACTTTAGCTTCATCATTACTAATTTTAGTATGATGTAGGTTGTTTGGTGAACCCTACAATATGTAGTTCTGCCCATTTGCATCAACATTGTTTTGGTCTATAATTTTCCAATAACTAGATTTGAAGGCACACAGCAGCAAGGTCAAGGATGAATCATCTATACATCTAGAGATAAAGCAAGCATCTACATGTATCATCTGCCAAATTTCCCTGCTTTTGCTCTCAAGTACCGCCTCTACATTTGTTCTGTTCAAATAAAAATATACCATGGAAGTAAACGTTAAAAAAAAAGTACTTGGTTATTTTTAACTTTATGTCATCATTTTATAATATAAAACTGTGTGAGTTTATAATTAACTGGATTTTTTTTCATCATCTTTTTTCTTAATTATTGGGTTCTTTATTCAAGGAAAGTTAGCAGTGTTTAGGAATGGAGGGCGAGGATCTTTTGCCTGCTTATGTGGACTATGCTATCTTCTGCCCCACCTAAACTCTCTGTGTTCACACAAGAGTGAGGATCGCTGCTTCAAAGTTAATACTTATATTTTTAAACTCTGACCCAAAGCACTACATAATAAGGTTCGAGAGCCTAAGGTCTTCAAAGAATAACTCCATGTTCACCTTCCTTCTAATTTGATTCTCTTTGGTATTAAGTTTCCTGTGGCTGCCATAACAAAATCACTACAACTAGGTCAATTAAAACATCAGAAATCTATTCTGTTGCAATTCTAAAGACCAGAAGTCTACAGTCAAGCCATTGGCAGGATTAGCTGCTCTGGAGCCCCAGACAAAGGATCTGTTTCACTGCTTTCTCCTACCTTGTGATGGCTATCTGCATCATTCCAATTCCTCCATCTTTACATGCTGTTCTCTCCTGTATGTTTGTGTCTATGTCCACATTTCTCTTAAATTGGATTACATTTACAAATTTTTCATTTTCAAGTAATGTCACATGCAGAGGGACTGGAGATTAAGACTTGAACAAATCTTTTTGGGTGGCACTTCACAACTCACAACATTCTTTTTTTTATTTTAAACAAATGGGGTACAACTTGTTTCTCTGTTTGTACATGAAGTAGAGGCATATCATCGTGTAAGTGTGTAATCATATGTTTACACAGGGTAAAGATGTTTGATTCATTCTGTTATTTTTTCCTTGCCCCCCACCCTTCCCACCTCTCTTTTCCCTCTATACAGTTCCTCCTTCTTCCATTCTTGCATCCCTCACAACCTCCATTATGTATCATCATCCGCTTATCAGCGAGATCATTTGTCCTTTAGTTTTTTAAGATTGGCTTATCTCACTTAGCATGATATTCTCCAATTTCATCCATTTGCCTGCAAATGCCATAGTTTTATCATTCTTTATGGCTGAGTAATAGTCCATTGAATATATATATATATATATATATATATATATATATATATACCACAGTTTCTTTATCCATTCATCAACTGAAGGGCATCTAGGTAGGTTCCACAATTTGGCTAAGGTGAATTGAGCAGCAATGAACATTGATGTGGCTGTATCTCTGTAGTATGCTGATTGTAAGTCCTTTGAGTATAGGCCAAGGAGTGGGATAGCTTTGTCAAATGGTGGTTCCATTCCAAGTTTTCTAAGAATCTCCACACTACTTTCCAGAGTGGTTGCACTAATTTGCAACCCCACCAGCAATGTATGAGTGTACCTTTTTCCCCACATCCTTGCCAACACCTATTGTTGCTTGTATTCCTGATAATCACCATTCTAATTGGGTTGAGATGGAATCTCAGGGTAGTTTTGATTTACATTTCTCTTATTACTAGAGATGTTGTACATTTTTTCATATGTCTGTTGATTGCTTGTAGATCTTCTTCTGTGAAGTGTCCATTTCCTTAGCCCATTTGTTGATTGGGTTATTTATATTCTTGGTGTAAGAAATAGAGCAAGCAATCATGAAATTCATCTGGAAGAATAAGAAACCCAGAATAGTAAAGCAATCCTTAGCAGGAAGAGTGAAGCAGGGGGTATCGCAATACCAGAACTTCAACTATACTACAGAGCAATAGTAACAAAAATGGCATGGTATTTGCACCAAAATAGACAGGTAGATCAATGGTACAGAATAGAGGACATGGTCACAAACCCAAGTAAATACAATTTTCTCATACTAGACAAAGGTGCCAAAAACATGCCATGGATAAAAGATAGCCTTTTCAACAAATGGTGCTGGGAAAACTGGAAATTCATATGCAGCAGAATGAAACTAAACCCCTATCTCTCACCCTGCACAAAAATCAGCTCAAAATGGATCAAGGACCTTGGAATCAGACCAGAGATCCTGCATCTTATAGAAGAAAAAGTAGGTCCAAATCTTGAACATGTCAGCTTAGGATCAGACCTCCTTAACATGACTCCCAACGCACAAGAAATAAAAGCAAGAATCAACAACTGGGATAGATTCAAACTAAAAAGCTTTCTGTCAGCAAAGGAAACTATCAGCAATGTGAAGAGAGAGCCTACAGAGTGGGAGAACATCTTTGCCACTCATACTTCAGATAGAGCACTAATCTCCAGAATCTATAAAGAACTCAAAAAACTTTATACCACAACATTCTTATTGAGTTTTCCTGGCCTTGATTTACTTGGCTCTGTGTCCTGTCTTCCTGTCCTCAAGTAGCCCATTTGGATTTGGTAAGCTGGAGTTTGAAGGCCTCCTGGGACTGTCCAGCTTGATGCTCATCCAGCATCTTTGAACCTACACAGATCTAAGGTTGATCTATGTTTGCACCCTTTCTAAAAGTCTGCTGGTATGACTTTGTGGTTCCTAAAGTCTCCAAGTTATATTTTCATGTTTGAAAAAAATGAATAGGAAAGAAAACTACCAAAAAATTCAGTAATTATGAAATGATAAGGATATATAAACATATGATATAGATATGTGTGTATATACACACACACACATATATGTATGTATGTATATTTCACCAAAAATAGTCATATTCTAATGACTGCTAGATAAGATAAAGCATATGCTATTGGTTCATTAATGCACTTCTCTGTTGCTTGGTGTCTCACTGGGCCCCAAAGTCATGCATAGTGGCTCAGTCATATAACATACCCTATCATATCATTTTATTTGATTTGGCTTCAGAAAAAACGATTTAAAACATATATATTGCTTTTTTGAGAATGACTACAAGGATATTTTTACTGTGCTCACTGGTATTTTTTAAAAGGATGTCCTAATTCATCAAAACAAATCTCTTTGAGAACCTAGATAGTGGCTGCAGAATTGGTCAGACCTCCCTTAGCCATTTGCTTTCTATATGCTAATCAGTATACACAAAGCCTGGATATTATGCTTGAAAAAAGTACTAGAATTCTTCACTAGACACAGCAGAGACGTAGTTAGAGCTTGGCCTCATCATCAGGAGATATTTATAAAAGCATATTGTTATTTTAGCATTTATTTGCTGCTTTATATGGGAATTACCTGCTTTTATCTGCCTATATATTTGAAAGTATTTAGGTAAAGAAATCATGTCTCACTCAGTTGTATATTTTTAGTAGAGTGCCTGGTATATGAGTCACTTAGTAAATGTTTGTTGGAGTGAGTTGAGGAATTTTCAAATCTACTACTCTAGATGAAATCCAGCAAGGGATCATCCAGAGAGACAAAATGGCCTCCCATATGTTATTTTTCTAAATGTTATCTAAACAAGACAAGATCAAAGAATAATTATAAAGAAAGGTTGAGGGTAAGGCCATGGGAAAAGTATACTAGGCAAATATGAGCTAAAAGAAAGTTGAGCAATATGGTATCAGACACGGACTTAAAAGTAAAAGCAGCATTCACATTGAATGATTTTAGACAGAATGTTGGAACATGATTGGTAAACTTTATGTAATGAACATGTGTGGAACCCTGTAACCAAATATTTCAGAAATTCATTTTTGAGCAAATGTGAAATATTTCTTTAAAAATGCCACAGAGTAAGTAATGCAAATCTTAACAAATATCCAAGAATAAGTATAAGTAAGACTATATTTTTTTACTATAATGAGCTAATATTAGAAATTTGAAATGAGAAAAAAATAGCGAAAAATTGCCATACATGTGAAAACCAAAATAATACATATCTAAATCGTGTTTGGATTAAGGAAGAAGAAATCATATTAAAAAATACTAAAAGTATTTAGAATCAAAAGAATAAAACTATCAGATATCAAGACTTGTGGGATGATGCTAAATTAGTGGTTGAGGGTTATTTATAATTTTAAATGTCTACATGAGAAAGGTGAAACATTGAAAATTATAAGCTAAGTTTCAAGTCAAAAAATTGGAAGAAGAGCATGATACATAATCCAAAGTAAACAGAAAGAATGAATAGAAAGAAACAAGTCAGCATAAGTTAAAAAATGAGAACATTTAAAAAGCAATAGAAAAGATTGACAAAAGCAATAACTGATATTTTGAAAGAACTAAGAAATATAAGAAAGTTTTGTGAAATTGATCAAAGAATAATGCAAAAAAGTAGAAAATGATTAAAAATTAAGATTAGAAATTTTAAAATAACAAGTGAATAGAGATTAAATATACCAAAGAATCCTAATCGTGATATATGCATATATTTATGCATATATTTATATATATTTATGCATATATTATATACATATTTGTATATTTGTATGCATATTTGGTAACATTGTATGCATATTTGGTAACATGGTTGAACCTAAGGATTTAACTGCTGAACAACATCCCCTATTTTGAAAATCTATACTCCAACAAAATAGAAAATTTCGAAGATATCAACAAGTTTCTAGAGACATATGAATTGCCTAAACTAAACGAGGAGGACATACACAATTTAAATAGACCAATTTCAAGTAAAGAAATAGAAGAAGTCATCAAAAGTCTACCAACAAAAAAAGTCCGGGACCAGATGGGTTCTCAGCCGAGTTCTACAAAACCTTTAAAGAAGAGCTCATTACAATACTTTTCAACCTATTCCATGAAATAGAAGAGGAGGGAACCTTCCCAAACTCGTTCTATGAAGCCAATATCACCCTGATACCTAAACCAGACAGTGACACATCGAGGAAAGAAAATTTTAGACCAATACACTTAATGAACATCGACGCAAAAATTCTCAACAAAATTTTAGCTAATCGCATACAAAAACATATTAAAAAGATAGTGCACCATGATCAAGTGGGTTTCATTCCAGGGATGCAAGGTTGGTTCAACATCAGGAAATCAATAAATGTAATTCACCATATCAACAGACTCAAAGTCAAGAATCACATGATTATTTCAATAGATGCAGAAAAAGCTTTTGATAAAATACAGCACCCCTTCATGCTCAAAACACTAGAAAAAATAGGGATAGTGGGAATATTCCTTAACATTGTAAAGGCCATCTACACTAAGCCCATGGCTAATATCATTCTAAATGATGAAAAACTGAAAGCATTCCCCCTAAAATCTGGAACAAGGCAGGGATGCCCTCTTTCACCACTCCTATTCAATATCATCCTTGAAACTCTAGCCAGAGCAATTAGACAGACCAAAGAAATTAAAGGGATACGAATAGGAAAAGAAGAACTCAAACTATCCCTATTTGCTGATGATATGATTATATACTTAGAGGAATCAGGAAATTCCACCAGAAAACTTTTAGAACTCATAAGTGAATTTAGTAAAGTAGCAGGATATAAGATCAATGCTCATAAATCTAATGCATTTTTATACATAAGTGATGAAACTACAGAAAGAGAAGTTAGAAAAACTACCCCATTCACAATAGCCTCAAAAAAAAAATAAAATACTTGGGAACCAATCTCACAAAAGAGGTGAAAGACCTCTACAATGAGAATTACAGAACACTAAAGAAAGAAATTAAAGAACACCTTAGAAGATGGAAAGATCTCCCATGTTCCTGGATAGGCAGAATTAATATTGTCAAAATGGCCATACTACCAAAAGTGCTATACAGATTCAATGCAATTCCAATTAAAATCCCAATGATGTACCTTGCAGAAATAGAACAAGCAATCATGAAATTCATCTGGAAGAATAAGAAACCCAGAATAGCTAAAGCAATCCTTTGCAGGAAAAATGAAGCTGGGGGTATCGGAATACCAGAATTTCAACTCTATTACAAAGCAATAGTAACAAAAACGGCATGGTATTGGTACCAAAATAGGTAGATCAATGGTACAGAATAGAGGACATGGACACAAACCCAAATAAATACAATTTTCTCATACTAGACAAAGGTTCCAAAAATATGCAATGAAGGAAAGATAGCCTCTTCAACAAATGGTGCTGGGAGAATTGGAAATCCATATGCAACAGAATGAAACTAAACCCATATCTCTCACCATGCACAAAACTAAACTGAAAATGGATTAAGGACCTCGGAATCAGACCAGAGTCCCTGCATCTTGTAGAAGAAAAAGTAGGTCCAGAGTTCAACATGTTGGCTTAGGACCAGACTTCCTCAACAGGACTCCCACAGCACAAGAAATAAAAGCAAGAATCAACAACTGGGATAGATTCAAACTAAAAAGCTTTCTCTCAGCAAAGGAAACTATCAGCAATGCGAAGAAAGAGCCTACAGAGTGGGAGAAAATCTTTGCCAATCATACTTCAGATAGAGCGCTAATCTCCAGAATCTATAAAGAACTCAAAAAACTCAACACTAAGATTACAAATCACCCAATTGACAAATGGTCTAAGGAAATGAATAGACACTTCACAGAAGAAGACCTACAAGCAATCAACAAACATATGGAAAAATGTTCAGCTTCTCTAGTAATAAGGGAAATGCAAATCAAAACTACCCTAAGATTCCATCTCACCCCAATTAGAATGGCGATTATCAAGAATACAAGCAACAACAGGTGTTGGCGAGAATGTGGGGAAAAAGGTACACTCATACATTGCTGGTGGGGTTGCAAATTAGTGCAGCCACTCTGGAAAGTAGTGTGGAGATTCCTTAGAAAACTTGGAATGAAACCACCATTTGACCCAGCTATCCCACTCCTTGGCCTATACCCAAAGGACTTACAATCAGCATACTACAGAGATACAGCCACATCAATGTTCATTGCTGCTCAATTCACCATAGCCAAATTGTGGAACCAACCTAGATGCCCTTCAGTTGATGAATGGATAAAGAAACTGTGGCATATATATACAATGGAATATTACTCAGCCATAAAGAATGATAAAATTATGGTATTTGCAGGCAAATGGATGAAATTGGAGAATATCATGCTAAGTGAGATAAGCCAATCTCAAAAAACCAAAGGAAGAATGATCTCGCTGCTAAGTGGATGATGACACATTACGGGGTGTGGGAGGGGTTAGTGTTAGCGTTAGAGTTAGGGTTAGGGAGGGGGGCAAGAATGGGGGAAGGAAGGACTGTATAGAGGGAAAAGAGGGGTGGGAGGGGTGGGGGGAAGGGAAAAAATAACAGAATGAATCAACCAACATTACCCTGTGTAAATTTATGATTACACAAATGGTATGCCTTGACTCCATGTACAAACAGAGAAACAACATGTATCCCATTGGTTTACAATAAAAAAAAAAGAAAAAAACTGGAAAGTCTTTTTATAATCCTTTTATAATAAACTTTGTAGCAAATCCAAAGAATATAAAGAAGGTAAATTTTAAACTGATCCTATCTATAATGATGGAGCCAACAACTGAAACTTGAGCATTTACTAGTTCGATATCAGGACTTTATGTGTTATCATCTCAATCATACTAACAAGGACCTCATGAAATGGGAACTGTTCTTAACTCGGCTTCCAAAGTGAGGAAACCAAGGTATAAACTGGTTTAGATGAGTGACTTATTTAAGATAATAGCAAGTAATTGGCAGAACTTGAATTTTAATGTAAAAGAATCTTAATTTTATATGAATCAACTCCAGGGATGTGTGTGCAATATATATATATATATATACAGTCTACAATACAGACTAAAGAGGGCAAAATAACTATGTACAAAACAAAAAGAAAATGTGATGTCTGGGGCAATCCTGTTCTAGAAGTTTTATTCAATATGATAAAACGAAGAAACTAGCAAGACATCTATGAACTGGAAAGTAAAAATTAAAAATGGTTATTATTCACACAAATTATGATAGCCTACACAGAAATATTAAGGGGATCAACAAAGTATTAGAACTTAAGAATTCAGCAATGATGCCCAATATATAAGCCATAAAAATGTAGCTTATACACTAAACTGTATAAAAATTATTCATGTTGCTACAACCAAAAAATAGACTAGAAAACACAATTTTACAAAAGAAAACATCGCTGTTAAAAATCATGTTTGCAAAGAATATTTAATGACATGGGGAAATGGAAAAACAAGCATGAACTAATGTTAAGTGAAAGAAAGGAAAATGAAATTATATTTGTATCTGTATCATAATTTTGGTTAAAATACACACAAAGTCCTATATTCCATGGGTTTGGTTTGTGATTTCCTGGTGTATTTTATGAAGTCCAATAAAATGTCAAATGAGTCATGGGACTATGAGTGATCTTTTTAATTCACAATTTCCTGCATTTTTAGTGTTTATATTAAGTCATTTTTTGAAAATTATTTTGTAAAAGCCTTATGAAAAAGTTTTAGCTGTCTGTGCTGAAGAGAATCTAAAGAAAAGTTTTGGGCAAAGACTTACTAGGGATGCAGTTCAGAAACTGGGAAGCAAATTCCAGAAATTACAAAGTCTGCGTACAATTCCAATACCTTGTCAAAGCAATGGAATTACTGTAGAGAGACCAAGTGGTACCTTAAAATAGTTCTTTGAAACAGCTCATTTTCCTACATTTTACATTGTCAGTTAAATGATTCTGTGCACTTGCCCAAAGACCAAAAGAAGCAAACAATGAACTTAATAGTCAAGTCAATTGATAATTCTTTTATTTTATTTTATTATTTTTGTTATTAAAAATATTTTATTCTTTTCTTGTTTAATTTAAGCAGAGGACACAGGGAAATGTCAAAACTGCATGGAATTTTCCCTCCATCAATCAGGGGTACAAGTCTTTTAATGGTTTGATACTTTGATGAGAACCTTGTCCTAAAAATGAATTTATAGAAAAATAGTTTTAGATACTATATAGAAAATAATCTTACTTACAGGAACTCCCACCCAGCATTTTGCTAATGATAATTCACATTTGGTTCTCTTGTATTGCAGGGCTCAGCCTGTGGGTCGGGTGCTAATGAGAAGAACTATGGGGTCCTTTGTTCAGTATGTGCAAGGGCTGTGGGGTGGGGGACGTTTGCTTAGGTAACAGAAAGTGTGGTTAAAAGGGTGGGTCTTGCCATCAGTTTTGTGACTCTGGGCATGTCACTCAGGTTTCTGAGCACCAGCAAGTAACCTTATTTGTATTATGAGAGCAATGGCAAGAATATGTCACAGAATTGTGAGCATTTAAATAGACAGCAAACATCAAGAGCTTAGTTTGACGTGGCACTTATGCAGAGGTTAGCTATCATTACATAAGCTAAACACAAACTGCTAACCTTCACGAGGAGTTCATGGCTCCTGGGTTGGTCAGTTCATAAAGGATTACTGGTTAGGTACTCTCTCCAGATGCTTCAATATTCAGCACATTCCCTTCTTGGAAGCTATGTATTGCAATTGCACTTATGAATCAAGTCTTTACTCTTTTTGTAAAGAAAAATCAGAAGCTCCTCCAGGTGTATGTTGCCAAATTAAGCAGTGGCAGCAATTTTGTGCCACTGAAAAAATAAGAATATTGAGCAAATCCAAGAATTTTCTGCTTTTATTATAACCTACCAACCTCCATCTCTACTCATATAGACAGTTTTTCCACCTATTAAAACAAAGTATTGAACTATCCTTGTACCTTCCTATTCCCTCTCACCTACTCAGGGGCTTTGCTCCTCTAGTGCCTTACCTTGAGTCTCTTCTGCGTTTACTTCTTTTCCCCAAAGACTAAAAAGGTGCTGAAATAACTACCATAAAAAATACTGAACCAAACCACAACAGTATGCTGGAGTCTGAATCCATGCCGGGTTAATGTCTGACCTTAGCTCTCCTTTTAGCTGACCTCTAAAACCTTGTCTGTGCACTGAGTCTTCCCTTCCTCGTCTGCTCTCTTTATTCCAACCAGGTTTTATTCCCATTGCTGTGCTTCACTTGTGACTCTCACCTCGTCAAATCCAGCAGTCTGTTTTCTGCTTGGTGTTGCTTGTTCACTCCACAGCAAGTTCTTGACTTCACCTGACTGCCCTTTCTTAATGGATATGTATTCTTCTCTCGATTTCTGAGGCATGACACTCTTCTGTTTGCTCCTCCTCCTCCTACTTCAGGGCACTAAATGGTGGGCTCCTCCAAGGCTGGATTCACAGGCCTCTCCACTTCTCTGGCTTCATTCACTGTGTAGGGAATGCATTCTACTGACTCCAGTGGTTTCAACATCACTGGAGGTGTGGATTAGTGGATTCAACTAAGGGATCCTCGGTGTCTGTCTCTATCTTGACCTTTCCCAGGGTACCAGACCCAGCCAGTTTCCTACTCACTATCTTCACTTTAATGTCTCATGAGCATTTCCAACTACCCAAGTCCATAATGGAATTCTTGATCCTTTGATTCTTCTCTAATTTTTTTAAGTTAAATTAGCAGAACCATGATTAAACCATTTGCTCAGCCCAAAAATCTAGGAGTCATTATTGCTTCCTCTTCTATTACCATCCTGGTCCAAGCCATCAGCATGTCACCAGGACCACTAAAATATCCTCCTAGATGGTTGTCCTGCTTACCTTTGTGATCACACAGGACTCTTCCATAATAGTGAGACTTTAAAAATGGTCAGAGATTGTCAGTCTCCTGCTCAAAACTTGTTGCTTCTTTTTGTGTGTATGTGTGTGGGGTGGTGCCGGGGATTGAACTCAGGGGCACTTGACCACTGAGCCACATCCCCAGCCCTATTTTGTATTTTATTTAGGGAGAAGGTCTCACTGAGTTGCTTAGCACCTCGATTTTGCTGAGACTGGCTTTGAACTTGCGATCTTCCTGCCTCAGCCTCCCAAGCCTCTGGGATTATAGGACTGCATAACCAGACCCAGAAAAACCCTTTGCTTCTTATCTCACTTCAAGTAAGATTCTAAAACCTTCCTGTAGCATGCAGGTACTATGTGAATTTGCTGCTGCCTGTTTTTCTGCTGTTAAGTCTCACAGATTTCCCTAATGCTTAGTACGCTTCGCCCAGTTAGCCTTCTTGTTGCTGGAACATTCCACACTTTTTCCTCTTTCTTTATATCTGCTATGTCCTCTCCCTGAAGGACTCTCCCCCAGGTCTTTGCAGTCATCATCATTCACCTCCTTGCTCCAACAGGACCTTGGAAAGGACATCCCAGTACACCCTAAGAAAGCAACACCCACCTCTCTGATGACTTCTGTTTATTTGGCTTTATAGTATGTATCACTTGCTGAATTTATATTTTTCATTAAATTACTTCTCTGTTTCTCTGCAAAGTCAGGGACATTGTCTTATACCCAGTTGTACCCCTATGTCTGGCACAAAGAAGTAGCACTAATTGTTTCCTGCTGTGAAGGAGATTTTTAGTTTTACACCATCTCATTTATTGATTCCTGATTTTCACAATCTTTTCTACCTGCATCTCAGCTAGAGCATTAGTCTCCAGGATATGAAAAGAACTCAAAAAACTTAACATCAAAAACAAAACAAAACAATAACCCAATCAATAAATGGGCTAAGGAACTGAACAGGCACTTCACAGAAGAAAAAATATGAATGGTCAAAATATACATGAAAAATGTTCAACATCTCTAGCAATTAGAGAAATGCAAATTAAAAGCACACTGAGATTCCATCTTAATTCAGTCAGAATGGCAATTATCAAGAATACAAATAATAATAAATGTTGGCAAAAATGGGGGAAAAGGCACCCTCATACATTGCTCATGGAACTACAAATTAGTGCAACAACTCTGGAAAGCAGTATGGAGATTCCTCAGAAAACTTGTAATGGAACCACCATTTGACCCAGTTATCCCACTTCTTGGTATATACCCAAAGGATTTAAAATCAGCAAACTACAGTGACACAGTCACATCAATGTTTATAGCAGCTCAATTCACAAAAGCTAAACTATGGAACTAATCTAGATGCCCTTTAACAGATGAATGGATAAAGATAATGTGTTATATATACAGAATGGAATATTACTAAGCAATAAAGAAGAATGAAATTATGGCACTTGCTGGTAAATGGATGGAACTGAAGACTATCATACTAAGTGAAATAAGCCGATCCCCAAAAACCAAAGGCTGAATGTTCTCTCTGATATATGGATGCTAACACATAATAAGGGAAAGGGAAGGAAGAATAGAAGTTCACTTGATTAGACAAAGGGGAATGAAGGGAAGAGAGGAGAGACAGGAATAGGAAACAGTAAAATGAATCAGACGTAGCTTTCCTATGCTCATATATGAATACATGACCAGTGAAACTCCATATCATGTACAACCACAAGAATGGGATCCTAATTAGAATAAGTTTATACTCCACATATGTATAATATGTCAAAATACACTCCACTTTCAAGTATACCTAGAAAGATCAAATTTAAAAAATTAAAAGAAAAGAAGTAGCACTAATAACTCTCAATGGATATAAGCAAAATGAGTTCATAAGCATGCATGGACAGCTGGTTTCCTCTTTCGTGAGGCAGAAAGCCCTTTTTAACATTTAGTGTGAATCTCTGTCACACTCCCAGAAAAAACCGAGTTAATATCATACTGAATGAAAGAGCATCTTGTTTTCCCTTTTCTTTTTCATTGCATGCATTAAAGCTAACAGGTAGATGGCCCACTTCAAATGCAGAGGAACAAAAACAGAACAAAACCAACAAAAACAAAAATGTCAGTCACCTTTCTTACAAGGTATCAGCCAAGGCTACATGTCTTTTTGTGTCCTGTGTAATTTACATGGTCTTTTCCTTCTTCTTCTCATCTTGCTCTCCCTTCCCCCTCAGATACACGAAAGCCCCCAGATACCAGTGGCAGGTGTTGGTGGGTGGCTGACAAACCGCAGGTATATTGCTCCAGGTCACTCTGTAAGTTAATACACCAGTAAAACATGTCTGCTGATTTAAGGATTGATGGATCACAGGGACCACCCAGAAAGGTAACATCAGCACCCACAAGAAAGACTGGTGCATAAAATAATAGTTATTTATTAAAGAAATTGGAAGATTTGCTGTTTCTTTCCACTCTAAACTTAACAAAGAAAATCCACAGGTTTTAACAACCAAAGATATGTGCAATTGGATAAGATCACAGGTATCTTCTTGTTTAAATTCTTTCATGTGCATATGAGGAGTGGAAGGTGGAAAAGTTAGGAAATTTGCCCACTGTCCACAACCAGTTGAGAATGCCCCCTGCCTGTGGGTCCGGTACCGATCTCTGAATGGTAGGGCACTTTTCTGATGACTGGGTCCCACCAGAATACCTTTCCATTGAAAGTATAAGTCCCTGGCTCCAATATGTGTTTCACATTAGCAATATCACATTACATTCACTTAGGACTGATTGACATCATACCACCTTTTTCATTAGACTTATAACTAAAATGCAAGCTGCATAGCAACTTGGTGGGAGGATTGCTTCAAATCCATAAGCAAAAATAACTTTACTGAATTATTCTCTATAAATGATGTCAAGTCGTCGCTCCATTTCCATGTAAATAGCTAAGAGACAGTGAAGCATGGTATTTGGACACAGACCCTACAGTCTCATCTCAGGACCTGCTTCACTTTCCTATCATCAGCACTTACTGGCTTTGTGGTCTTAGGAATGGTACTTAGTCCTTTTATGTCTCATTTTTTTCCTTTTCTTTTTTTATTATTCTGAAATTTTTATTGTTCATTCACTATAGAATTATTGAATGGATTTGCCTTAATCCTAAATTTTGCAATAGAATTTAATTTTTATTTTATTTTATTTTTTTATATATTTATTTATTTTTTTTAATTGTATACAAATGGGATACATGTTGTTTCTCTATTTGTACATAGAGTCAAGGCATACCATTTGTGTAATCATACGTTTACATAGGGCAATGATGTTTTTTTTTTTCCCTTCCCCCCCACCCCTCCCACCCCTCTTTTCCCTCTATACAGTCCTTCTTTCCTTCATTCTTACCGCTCTCCTTATCCCTAACCCTAAACCTAACCCTAAACCTAATGCTAACCCCTCCCACCCCCCATTATATGTCCTTATCCGCTTATCAGCGAGATCATTTGTCCTTTAGTTTTTTGAGATTGGCTTATCTCACTTAGCATGATATTCTCCAATTTCATCCATTTGCCTACAAATGCCATAATTTTATCATTCTTCATTGCGGAGTAATATTCCATTGTATAAATATGCCACAGTTTCTTTATCCATTCATCAACTGAAGGGCATCTAGGTTGGTTCCACAATCTGGCTATGGTGAATTGAGCAGCAATGAACATTGATGTGGCTGTATCTCTGTAGTATGCTGATTTTAAGTCCTTTGGGTATAGGCCAAGGAGTGGGATAGCTGGGTCAAATGGTGTTTCCATTCCAAGCTTTCTGAGGAATCTCCACACTGCTTTCCAGAGTAGCTGCACTAATTTGCAACCCCACCAGCAATGTATGAGTGTTCCTTTTTCACCACATCCTCTCCAACACCTATTGTTGCTTGTATTCTTGATAATCGCCATTCTAATTGGGGTGAGATGAAATCTTAGGGTAGTTTTGATTTGCATTTCCTTTATTACTAGGGATGTTGAACATTTCTTCATATATCTGTTGATTACTTGTACATCTTCTTCTGTGAAGTGTCTGTTTATTTCCTTAGCCCATTTGTTGATTGGATTATTTGTATTCTTCGTGTAGAGTTTTTTGAGTTCTTTATAGATTCTGGAAATTAGCGCTCTATCTGAGGTATGGTTGGCAAAGATATTCTCCCACTCCGTAGGCTCTCTCTTCATATTTCTGATAGTTTCCTTTGCTGAGAGAAAGCTTTTTAGTTTGAATCTATCCCAGTAGTTGATTCTTGCTTTTATTTCTTGTGCTATGGGAGTCCTGTTAAGGAAGTCTGATCCTAAGCCAACAAGTTGAAGATTTGGACCTACTTTTTCTTCTATAAGATGCAGGGTCTCTGGTCTGATTCCGAGGTCCTTGATCCATTTTGAGTTGAGTTTTGTGTAGGGTGAGAGATAGGGGTTTAATTTCATTCTATTGCATATGGTTTTCCAGTTTTCCCAGCACCATTTGTTGAAGAGGCTATCTTTCCTTCATTGCATATTTTTGGAACCTTTGTCTAGTATGAGAAAATTGTATTTATTTGGGTTTGTGTCCATGTCCTCTATTCTGTACCATTGATCTACCTGTCTATTTTGGTACCAATACCATGCCGTTTTTGTTACTATTGCTTTGTAGTAGAGTTGAAGATCTGGTATTGCAATACCCCCTGCTTCGCTCTTGCTACTGAGGACTGCTTTAGCTATTCTAGGTTTTTTATTCTTCCAGATGAATTTCATGATTGCTTGCTCTATTTCTGCAAGGTACATCATTGGGATTTTAATTGGAATTGCATTGAATCTGTATAGCACTTTAGGTAGTATAGCCATTTTGACAATATTAATTCTGCCTATCCAGGAACATGGGAGATCGTTCCATCTTCTAAGGTTTTCTTGAATTTCTTTCTTTAGTGTTCTGTAGTTCTCATTGTAGAGGTCTTTCACCTCTTTTGTGAGGTCGATTCCCAAGTATTTTATTTTTTTTGAGGCTATTGTGAATGGGGTAGTTTTCCTAATTTCTCTTTCTGAAGATTCATCACTTATGTATAAAAATGCATTGGATTTATGAGCATTGATCTTGTAACCTGCTACTTTACTGAATTCACTTATGAGTTCTAAAAGTTTTCTGGTGGAATTTCCAGGTTCCTCTAAATATATAATCATGTCATCAGCAAACAGGGATAGTTTGAGTTCTTCTTTTCCTATTCGTATCCCTTTAATTTCTTTGGTTTGTCTGATTGCTCTGGCTAGAGTCTCAAGGACGATGTTGAATAGAAGCGGTGAAAGAGGGCATCCCTGCCTTGTTCCAGTTTTTAGGGGGAACGCTTTCAGTTTTTCACCATTTAGAATGATATTAGCCATGGGCTTAGCGTAGATTGCCTTTATAATGTTAAGGAATGTTCCCACTACCCCAATTTTTTCTAGTGTTTTGAGCATGAAGGGATGCTGTATTTTATCGAATGCTTTTTCTGCATCTATTGAAATAATCATGTGATTCTTAACTTTAAGTCTGTTGATATGGTGAATGACATTTATTGATTTCCAAATGTTGAACCAACCTTGCATCCCTGGGATAAAACCTACTTGATCGTGGTGCACTATCTTTTTAATATATATTTGTATGCGATTTGCTAAAATTTTGTTGAGAATTTTTGCGTCGATGTTCATTAAGGGTATTGGTCTAAAATTTTCTTTTCTCGATGTGTCTCTGTCTGGTTTAGGTATCAGGGTGATATTGACTTCATAGAACGAGTTTGGGAGGGTTCCTTCCTCTTCTATTTCATGGAATAGTTTGAGGAGTATTGGAATGAGCTCTTCTTTAAAGGTTTTGTAGAACTCAGCTGAGAACCCATCTGGTCCTGGACTTTTCTTTGTTGGTAGGCTTTTGATGACCTCTTCTATTTCATTGCTTGAAATTGGTTTATTTAAGTTGTGTATGTCCTCCTCGTTCAGTTTAGGTAATTCATATGTCTCTAGAAATTTGTTGATGTCTTCGAGGTTTTCTGTTTTGTTGGAGTATAGATTTTCGAAATAGCTTCTAATTATGTTTTGTATTTCACTCGTGTCTGTTGTGATGTTTCCTTGTTCATTCAAGGAATTTTAGTAATTTGAGTTTTCTCCCTCTTTCTCTTTGTTAGTGTGGCTAAGGGTTTATCAATTTTGTTTATTTTTTCAAAGAACCAACTATTTATTTTGTTAATTTTTCCAATTGTTTCTTTTGTTTCAATTTCGTTGATTTCGGCTCTGATTTTAACTATTTCCTGTCTTCTACTACTTTTGGTATTGGTCTGCTCTTCTTTTTCTAGCGCTTTGAGCTGTAGTGTTAAGTCGTTTATTTGTTGATTTCTACTTCTTTTTTTGAATGCACCCCATGAAATAAATCTTCCTCTAAGTACTGCTTTCATAGTGTCCCAGAGATTTTGATATGATGTGTCTTGGTTCTCGTTTACTTCTAAGAATTTTTTTATTTCCCTCCTGATGTCTTCTGTTATCCATTCATCATATAATAGTGTATTATTTAATCTCCAGGTATTGGAGAAGTTTCTGTTTTTTATTCTGTCATTTATTTCTAATTTCAATGCATTATGATCTGATAGAGTACAAGGTAGTATCTCTATCTTCTTGTATTTGCTAACAGTAGCTTTGTGGCATAAAATATGGTCTATTTTAGAGAAGGATCCATGTGCTGCTGAGAAGAAAGTGTATTCGTTCTTTGTTGGATGGTATATTCTATATATGTCCGTTAAGTCTAAATTGCTGATTGTGTTGTTGAGATCTATAGTTTCTTTATTCAATTTTTGTTTGGACGATCTATCCAGTGGTGAGAGAGGTGTGTTAAAATCGCCTAGTATTATTGTGTTGTGGTCTATTTGATTTCTGGAATTGAGAAGGATTTGTTTGACGTACGTGGATGAGCCAATGTTCGGGGAATAGATATTTATGATTGTTAAGTCTTGCTGATTTATGCTTCCCTTAAGCAGCATGTAATGTCCTTCTTTATCCCTTCTGACTAGTTTTGGTTTGAAGTCCACATTATCTGAAATGAGGATGGATACTCCAGCTTTTTTGCTGTGTCCGTGTGCATGGTATGTTTGTCCCCATCCTTTCACCTTTAGTCTATGGGTGTCTCTTTCTATGAGATGAGTCTCTTGCAGGCAGCATATTGTTGGATTTTTCTTTTTAATCCAATCTGCCAGTCTGTGTCTTTTGATTGATGAATTCAGGCCATTGACATTCAGGGTTATTATTGTGATATGATTTGTGTTCCCAGTCAATTGACTCATATTTGTTTTTGACATGATTTGGTTTCTCCTTTATTTGGCTATTCCTTTAGGCTAGCGCCTCCTGTTGCTGATTTGCATCGTTGTTTTTCATCTCTTCCTCATGGAATATTTTGCTGAGAATGTTCTGTAATGCTGGCTTTCTTTTTGTAAATTCCTTTAGCTTTTGTTTATCATGGAAGGATCTTATTTCATCGTCAAATTTGAAGGTAAGTTTTGGTGGGTATAAGATTCTTGGTTGGCATCCGTTTTCTTTCAGGGCTTGGTATATGTTATTCCAGGCCCTTCTAGCTTTTAGGGTCTGGATTGAAAAATCTGCTGATATTCTTATTGGTTTCCCCATGAATGTAATTTGATTCTTTTCTCTCACGGCCTTTAAAATTCTGTCTTTATTTTGTATGTTAGGTATTTTCATAATAATGTGCCTTGGTGTGGGTCTGTTGTAATTTTGTATGTTTGGAGTTCTATAAGCCTCTTGTACTTGGTTTTCCATTTCATTCTTCAGATTTGGGAAATTTTCTGTTATTATTTCATTGAATAGATTGTTCATTCCTTTGGTTTGTTTCTCTAAGCCTTCCTCAATCCCAATAATTCTTAAATTTGGCCTTTTCATGATATCCCATAATTCTTGTAGATTCTGTTCATGATTTCTTACCATCTTTTCTGTTTGGCCAACTTTGCTTTCAAGGTTAAATAATTTGTCTTCAATGTCTGAGGTTCTGTCTTCCAGGTGTTCTATCCTATTGGTTATGCTTTCTATGGAGTTTTTAACTTGGTTTATTGTTTCCTTCATTTCAAGTATTTCAGTTTGTTTTTTTTTCAGTATCTCTAACTCTTTATTGAAATGATCTCTTGCTTCCCGTATTTGGTCTTTTAACTGTTGATTGGTGCAATCATTTAATGCCTGCATTTGCTCTTTCATCTCCTCCTTCAATGCCTGCATTTGCTCTTTCATCTCCTCATTAGCTTCCCTGATCGTTTTAATTACGTACATTCTGAACTCCCTTTCTGACATTTCTTCTGCTGTGCTGTCATTGGGTTTTATTGATGTAGTATCTAGGTTTGTTTGGGACATTTTCTTCCCTTGTTTTCTCATATTGGTCAGCTGTCAGTGGGACCCTGAGATATTGCAGTTTTCCGCTATTGGCTTATAGTGTCCCGGTAGATTTCCAGTGTATCACCTCCCAGCCTTCAGTAGCCTGATGTCTTGGAGGAATCTGATAAAGCAGCACATCCGAAGAAAACTGCCCCTAGCCCCTACTGGTTCCACGGTTTGGAACTGGTTCTGTGCGGAAATGCTCTCACTGTGGGCCTGCACCGTGCAGCTGGCCGTGTGGGAGGAGCCCACTGCCGGAGTGTGGAAGGCTACCTTGGGAAGACTCTAGCTGCCCTGCCTGGCTCCGATAAGCCACCTCTATCTGGGCTTGCCACCCGGGCGAGCTTTACCCAGTGGGCAGACTCACCTGTGGCTCTATTTCAGTCTGAGTCTCTCAATGCCTCCCCTTCTTAACTCCTGGGTTCTGGAGCGACTGGGGGTGCAGTCACCCTCTAGGCCGCCATCTTGGATCGCCCTGTGAAGAGAGCCTGCGGCCGGAGTGGGCAGAGCTGCCTGAAGAGTTCTCTGGCTGCCCTGCCCTGATCCCAGAGGCTGCTTGTGGATCGAAGCTCTCCGTTGGTTCGGGGACTTGTGGCTGGTTCTATGTAGAAAACCTGTCACTGGGCGGTCTGGTCTGAGAAGCTAGCCTTGAAAGGCACCTCCCACCACAGTGGTCCAGGCTACTTGGGGAGGTCTCTGGCTGCCCTATCCTGGTCCCTGAAGCTGCTTGTGTGCCGGAGTACGTTGCGCTGCAGTGGCTCCGGGACTCGGAGCTTGTTCTGGTCAGAAAGGCTCTCACTAGCGGGCCAGTTCCGTTCCGAGAACCTGGAGAAGCTGGCTGTGTGGGCGGGGCCCACTGCCGGAGTGTGCAGGGCTGCCTTTGGATGACTCTAGCTGCCCTGCCCGGCTCTGATAAGCCACCTCTATCTGGGCTTGCCACCCGGGCCGAGCTTTACCCAGTGGGCAGACTCACCTGTGGCTCTATTTCAGTCTGAGTTTCTCAATGCCTCCCCTTCTTAACTCCTGGGTTCTGGAGCGACTGGGGGTGCAGTCTCCCTCTAGGCCGCCATCTTGGATCGCCAGAATTTAATTTTTAGTACATGTAGAGTCACTTGCCTTCCTCAATATATCTGCTTTCTTAGTTATAAAATAAGGATAATAAAGTACTTGCTTCATAGACAATACTTCATAAACAAGTATTTATTTGATATTATTATACATATTATATTATACATATTATTGGATTAATGAAAATAATTACATTTGAACTATATCTGGTACATATGAAGTGCCACTGCATGTCACCAGAAAAGGAGATTCTTCAGTGGTCATTTTTCAAGGAGTTTCATTTTACTACACTTCAGTATTTATTATAAGAAATGTGGCATATTTCACTTAGATTGTCTTTCTCAAGAAATAACTAAGCAGTACATGTCATAACTTCTGAAATTTCCACTTTTGTAACAAAAGAATTATTTTAAACTGATCCTATTGCATTTTCAAAACCAGAAGTAAAACATAAGACAAAGCAGAAATCCAGGCAATGTGCTCATTATGTCGACATCTTAGGAAATATTTTTGAACAATTTGGAAATAGAATCCTGTTTAATATTTTGGCATTAATTTCAAAAAAATAATGAGGACTTGCCAAATATCATGAGATTATTTTTTTAAAGTGAAGGTGTAATTTAACATTTGAGAAACATTTGGATGCATTTAAATTTGTCCAGGTAAGAGTTTAATAAAATAATAAATGTAGACTTTATTTGTAAAATTACTATGTTCCAAAGTTTAGTGAAACAAAGAGCAGTTAAGTCATAGAAAGTTTGAAAACTTATCTAAATTCTTATCATTTGAAAATAAGGCAAATTTGGGACTCAGAAAGGCAAGTCCTTTACTAACGGATGATGAACAGATAAAAACGTGGACTCTAAAACAGGAATTGTTGGCTTCAAGTCCTAGCTGTGTGACCTTGAAGAAGTTGTTCCTCTGTTTCTCTTCCTGTGAAGTGAAAATAGTAACAGTACCTGCATGGAGGATTGTTCTAAGAATTTGATGAGTTAATACATGTATTTAAAATAATGCTTGACTCATGGTGAGCGCTTATAAATATTAGTTCTCATTAATGTATGAATTTTTATGGTAGCATTTTATTTTTCAAAGGAGTTAAGATGAGAAATCAGAAAGTAAAGAGGAAGAATATGAAGAAGGAAGAGGAGGTGGAAGAGGTGGCAGCCAGGAAGGGGAAGGAGAAAGAGAAGTAGGGAAAAGGGAAGAGAAGAAAGGAGGGAGGGACGGGGTAAGTCCAACCTAGTCCAGGGTGTGCTAAGTGATCTGGCTTCCCCAGTAGTGGATCCTGTAAAGAACTCCTAGGAGACACGGATAAAGAAGGGGCTGAAGCAGGACCAGAAGGGTAGGAAGTTAAGGAAGAGCCTGACATTAGGCAAAGCCCAGCCTTTGATCCTGCAGGGGCACTCTGGATAGAAATTACACTTCATTTTGTTCCAACTCAGGCAAGAACTTTCTTAGTTACTGCCTGGCATGCTCTAGCAGACCTGTACCATCGAAGCACTCAAAGTTCTCTGTGCGAACTAGCAGAACTCTCTCCAATTGCAAAAATGATTCTCCGAATTCTCCAGAGTCATAATGGGACAATTAAAAAGAAATGCTCAAAGAGAAATCTCTGAAACATTTAAAAGGCTCTGAGGGACGTAGGTGGAACACTATCAAGTTCTACTACATAGAATTTGCCCCAGTCAGGCCTGCAACAGAAAGCTGGTGATGGGCTTGTAGCTTGAGTGCGAGTGAAGCTCAAGTGGAAAGTGAGGGAAGGCCAGTCAGGAAGACTAATGCCAAGTCACTTGCCTTCTAGAAGCATAGAAATCCAAACCACGCATCTCTGTAGATCCCATTCAGCAAAGAGCCACCGGAGTGATTTGAATGGTTTCCATCATGATCTGTCAGAGCAACAAGAAACTTTCAGAAGAAAGCAAACCAGTATGTTGGTTGATTTTCAATTGGAAGTTTTAGTTGATTCCTTTCTCCCATTTTTTTAATGAGCTCAGTGAGAGAGTGATGTTAATTTTGTCTTATGTATAACATGTATAACATTTCACTAGACGATCTGAGTCACACTCCTCACACTCTACATAGTAACAGAACTCATTCAGATTGCATGTTTTGGTATTTAGGAAGTGGCATCTATATTTATATATTACTATGTATATATAAATACATATGTGTATAGATATAAATATATGTGCATCTACATACTTTTCATTTGCATACACATACACAGATCTATGGAGCGATGTATCACAGGCCAGAGTGCAATTCAAGATGAGTTTTTTGGATTCAGTTTCTGGTTACCAAGCTGTTTATCAGATTACAGATTCATAATCCTCTGCACTCTAACATTCCTTATCGAACCTAGACAGTCACTAGGCAAATTTCAAAGAGCAATTAGTCTTTTCCTTGATGCCTGAGAGCTTCTGGCAAACTCTAAAATGTCAAGTCATAAAATAGCAAAGAAAATCTAGTTTCAACGTAAACTATTTGCTATCACCACTAAGATGAGATTAAGTTAAACTTCAGGGAAATCAGGTGAAGACATTTACATAAGTGGTTTTATCATCAGGAAATAAATATATCATGAGACGTCATGAATATGAGTATAAACATAATACTATAGTGGAAGCGGAAAACCTAGGTTGGAATCACAGCTCTGACACCTACTATGAATGATTTAGGGAAAGTAAACTTTTTAGAGTCTCAGCTAATAATAACAATGAATATCTTTTACAATAGGCATTAGAATTAAATGAGATGCTATATGAGAGAGTGCTTTATGGACTATCAAGTACTACATAGTTGTAAAGTTTTAGGATTATCAAATTATTATCAAAGTCCAACTGATAATGGAAATGGTAGACACCTGGCTCCTGATATGAATATATTCTTTAGGCGGCAACTCTGATAGTTGGTAGATTCAGTCATTGTAAAGAGACACAACATTGTATGTACATAAAATTTGCAATGAAGAGAAATATCTTTAAATATTTGTGTCTTTGTTGCATTTTCTACTATTATCAGTCTTCTTTCCAAAGTATTGTAATATTTATCTTGGAAAAGACCTTACTTACATTTAGTTTTTTTTCTTAAGTCAGAAAATACATTCTGGAGGGGTGGTCATTTTAGTGCATCTCCAATTTCTTTTGGTCTATGTAGATACTTCTACTTGCCATATCTGATCAAGACAGCAGAAAATTTTGATGATATTTTCCTGAGTTTTAGAAATAGGTGTAATTACACAAAACCCCTTAGTATTTTTCTAAACTTCTAAAAAACTCATCACCTACAACCAGTCTTGTCTGCTGATTTTTTTCAGCTTGAGTCAAGTGTAATCAGGTCTGATGCTCAGGAGTCTGGGCAGGTTACTCAGCCTGTTGAGCTTCTGTTTTGTCACCTGTAATCAGGAGGTAATGATATGCCCTTCACAGAGTCTGATGATATCAAGAGAAGGTCAACTGGCTGCTTGGCATACAGAAGGCATTAATATTTCTTCTTTATCTTCTCTCCTACTTCTCTTCCTCCTATTCTCTTTTTCTTTCCCTTCATTATATGTCATCTTCAGCAACCCTAGCTCCTCACCCTCACTGAGTTGAAAACTGTCATATTCTAAAATTGGAAATAAACTAGAATAATGTGACCTATGGCCTGCCTGTTATGTAGCCTAAGGGTCAAGCAGGCCCTGTATTCATTCTTAGATAAAAGCAACAATGAACGTTGCCCTTGAAGGTCAAGAATCCTCTTTCAAAGAGTGGATAGATATTTAGCAATGAGCACTTCTATTTACCTGCTCAGGGTCCTTGAGAAGGGTGATGGTGTCAGTGACATATTATGAGAAAACTGCTTGTCATTAGGGATTGTTCCATCCAGTTCTCTCATGTCAGCTGTCACTGTGGAGTGCGGATTGTCAGGTTTAACCCGAAGCACATCCTACTCAGGTGAAGACAAGAGGAGGCCTTGAGGTCAACAAATGAAGATGTTTATGGTGAGGCAGGAAGGAGAAAGACTTAGAAGCTTGTTCTCTGCTTCCTATAGTATCAGCCTAGAAGAGATTTTTTGGGTTGTGAATGGAATGCCTTTCCCAAGAGTCTTATTATGATTCAAACTACTAGTTTCTAGTTCCTTAGATCAAGGAAGACAATGCTTTACAATGGTGGTAATAAATAATCCATAAGTAAAAGGAAAATATGACAATAATGTGGATAAGCAAATCACTTTGACCTACTACATATCTAAGCTTAAAAAAGATATGACCACTTTCACTTGTCTTACATAAGTTTGTTTATGTTCTTTTACATCCGCTTCGAAAAGTTCAAGGTAAAACAACTACCTGATACTAATTCTCATCACGTAAAATAAAAGGATCTTGGGATTTGGAATCAGAGTCTTAGGTTTGAATCCTGCTTTGACCCAATCCTATAAACTTTGAAAAGCCAATCAGTTCTTCTGATGTTCAGCATATCATTTGCTAAGAGAGGGATTCTACTAAATGCAATGAAGAATTGAGTGGGTTATGAGATTATTGATACCAAAGTGCCTAATACAGTACCTCATACTTAAGTGAATGGTACTACTCTTTTCCCATTAATACAACTTTCTAGAAATTTTGCTCATATATGTAGAATAAAGCAAGGTAGTGAGCATATTGACTTCACACAGGGGTGGCATACATGGAAAATGATAAACATCTTCCTAATCTCTGTCTTTGGGTGTACCTTCTCATCCTCCAGACCAAAGTGGGTACATATTCACAATTTAATTTCAGTGGAAACAAGATGTCCTCCCCAACCCTTCATCACTTGTTGAGAAAATTCTGAAATTCTTTTGATGGTAGATTATTTTTATTGAAATTATCTTTTTGCACTCAGTTGTTTGAGAGCCTATAGTATCTTCTGGGAAGGAGAGATGGTTTTCCACATATTCATGACATTTAATAATCTCAAAGAGTATTAAAAAAGCAATGATAATACGCGACCAGATAAAAGTAATGAATTCCTATGAGTAACATCCATGGAATGCACACTAGCAATTTGAAGAAAAGAATGGTCTCTTTTTATGGGTGAGTGTTGAAGAGAGATGGGATGGAGAAAGGATGAGGCAGAGAAGAAAAGGGAAGAGATTTTTCCAGGTGGACATCCTGGAAGAAGGAGCATCATCAGTTAGAAATGAATTAGAGAGAATACTAGTATTCAGTACAAGTAGTTCAGAATGACAGGAGAATAGAAAGCCAGAAAAGTATAAAAGGAGATTGGAATGTAAGAGGTAGGCTGGCCTTCTTAAAGGACTGCTCTGGAAGCAATATGGAGAACACTTTGCAGGGATAGCAGAGCTAGAAACCATTACAATTCTACTGGTGACAGATAATGAGATCTTCTCTGTAGCTATAACCAAGAAACCAAAGAGGGTGGCATGAATCTGGGATAAGAAGAAATTAGACTAGTAGCATCTGATGTAAAGGTGTCATCAATTATGACTCTTGTCACAGTAAATCGATAGTAGTACCCATAACTGAAGCAGGGCTTCTAGAAGGAGGAACATGAACAGGGAAGGGGAGAAGGCTTTAGCAAGTTGTGCAGTCCAATGCACATATCCAGATGAACAGATTTAATATCTTTACCTAAGCACATGTGTGTATATGTTTAATGTATTAATATATACATTTATATCTAAAGAGAGAATTGATCTGAAGAAATGATCAGCATCAGGTAATACTTGAAATTTTGGATGTAGATAAGAAGTTTAATATGTACAAGTCATTGGGAAAAGTGATTTGTCACCTGGGCTCATAGCAAGAGACTTGTTTCCAAGTTAGTTTTGACAAAGGGAAGGGAAGAGGAGAAAGTGGAGAGGCACTGGGTAGCTGGGATGGAGAAAGAATGAGGCAGAGAAGGAAAGAGCTGCTGAAGGGGACACCCCCCCTCATCTCAGCTCCCATAATAGATTTCCATGTGATTCTGGTCCTGACTGAGAGCAGGTCTGCCTCAATTTCTTTAGGTTTCTGGTCCTTTGATCAAAACTACAGTATTATTTCAGAGAATCACAGAATGTAAATGCAGGAGAGATTTTGAACTCGTTAAGTCTACTTTGGTCTACTTCTGGCATTAAACTTGCAATCTTCCTTTTTAAATTTTTTTCCTGCTCAGTCTTGACCTGTGGTTTATTTGTGGATTTATACATCTATGCAAATATCTAATCAAAAGTCACTTGCCTTCCTTATTCTCCTAACACTGTCAGATCTCAACCCATTCCCAGGATATTTCTGTAGTTTACCGTCTACTCCTACAACCAGACTACTGAGCATTGCTTTAGAAAATCCCGTGTGGAATAGTAGCACATAGCAGTCTCAACTTCATCTGGGTCCTTATTCTACCCAACCTTCCTTTATTTATCTTTTGTGGCTGGTCCAAAATATCAATACCCCTGTTGATATTATATAAAAATATTTTTAAATTGAGGAACTCATGACAATTTGTGGACCAATAAATAAGAAACTGTTTAGGAAACAGAAAAGAGATGGAGAAAGTACTTGAAGATGAACATTAAAGTAAATGGTATGAAGTGACACTAAGCATATAAGAGTTGATAGAGGTGAGGATATTACTGGTGTTAGTCTGGAGAGAAGAAAGGAAGGCTGTACAGGTATATAACTTTAATTACTGTTAGTAGAAAGAAAAAAATTTTAAAAATGATTTAGATGAGTATTAGTACTAGAAAAGTCTCATAATTCATATCATAAGAATTGAATCCTCAATAGAAAATTCCTGAGAAGTTCTTGGTATGTGAAAGATGTTGGCCTAGCGCAAGTCCTAAGATGTTATAGTTTGGATATGAGGTTCCCCAAAAGCTCACATGTGAGACAATGAAATAAAGTTTAGAGGAGAAATAATTGACTTATGAGACCCTTAACCCAATCGGTGAATTAATCCCCTGACAGGATTAACTGAGTGTTAACTAAAGGTAGATAAAGTGTGGCTGGAGGAGGTGGGTCATTGGGGGATGTGCTTTTGGGGGTATATATGTAGTACCTGGTGAGTGGAGTCTCTTTCTGCTTCCTAATCATCATGTGGGCCACTTCCCTTCACCACACGCTTCTATTATAATGTCCTGCCTTATCTCAGGCCCTGAGGAATGAAGCTATTTGTCTATGGACTGAGGCCTCTGAAATCGTGAGCTCCTAACAATCCTTTCCTCCTCCATTTGTTCTTGTTAGGTCTTTCAGTCACAGCAGTGAAAAAAACGACTAAAACATAAGAGGCTCTCAAACTTTGTGGGCTCAGGACATCTTTACACTCTTTAAAATTATTATGGCCCTGAAGGGTTTTTATTTATGCAAGTTACACAACAAGTATTAGTTACAACAACTTGTAACTTGTTAGTTACAACTAACAAGTATTTACCATATCAGAAACTAAATTAAAAAACTATATATAATTTATTTTTAAATAGTAATATTAAATCAATCCAATGATAAAAATAAATAATTTATGAAAAATAACTATATTTCCCAAGACAAAAAGTTAGTAAGAAAAATGCTACTATTTTATATTTTCAAAAATCTCTTTAAAGTCTTTCTTAAAAGAAGAGGGTTGGATTCCCATGTGTACTTCTGCATTCAGTATGTTGTAATACCCATGCCATGCAGCCTCCAGAAAATTCAGTATATGTTAGTGAGAAAATGACAATGTAAAGGTAAATACTTTTTGAAATTATGAGATTGATTTTCTCTTACAAACCATTTAAAAAGGCAACTTCATAGAAGTTTCTAAGTTACACTTTGAGAACTGCTGTACATAATAAAGAGAAATTTAGAGTTTCTGGGAGTGACTTACCTGGAGACAAGTGAGGGAGGTTAAGAAATCTATCACACAGGGGCATAGGTCTGATTATGAGAGGTGATTGTGAAGAAGAAAGCCTGAGGAAATGATGGCAAGCTCTGTCTTCAGGGGATTCATGACCAGTATGAAATTCCAAATCATAAGTAATGGCCAATGGGTTTTATGATTGTGATGTCTCATATTCAATTTAAGAATGACCCTTACTGTTCTATGTTTTAAACCCACTTAATCATCCAAACCACAAGTACGTGTAGTATCACAGGAAAACAAAACAAAACAAAACAGAACCTCAGGCATGAGAATAACATTTCTTATCATAGAAAGAGTCAGTGTAAACAGACTCAGGGGACACATAAAGTCATTTCACACCATGACAAAACACTTTGCTGTTCATCACAAAAATATCATTAGGATTCTAATATTTTTCTTTAAATGCTAAAGAAAAGTGGTACCTAGTCAGTGGACACCTAAGTGTGAAGCTATCAGAGGTAGGATGTTGGGTAGTTGAGTCAGGTTGTGTGCATTGCCAAGCCTTCTGGGTGCACCAGAAAGTCTCCTGAAAATGAGAGGAATGAGGGTTGAAAAAAGAGAGCAACATATTTCTGTAAGATCTGAAATCTGCTGGGTAGGACAATAGGTTACAGGCCCAGGAGAAATTAATGTTGCAAATTTGAGTCTGAAGACAGACAGAAGGCAGAATTCCTTCTGCTTTGAGGAACCTCAGTCTTCTAAGATTTTCAGCTGATTGGGTAAGGCCACCCACATTATGAAGGGTAATATACTTTCCTCAGTCTACCAATTTAAATGTTAGCCACATCTAAAAATTACCTTCACAGCAACATCTAAATTGGCATTTTACCTGAAAGCTTGGTACCATACTCCAGCCAAGTTGACACACACCAAATTAGCCATCACAAAAGATATTCATAGGTTAGGCCAATGATGGAAGAAACAAAGGAATGTCAGGTATGGAATGGTCCCAGATGAGGTTGAAGACCACTATGTCCTAGTATCACTACTGTGCATGGTGCTGGGATTTTATCAAGCACTGTTTAATAGTCTAGTTGTAGGAGTAGAGAAGGTAAACTATGGAAATGTCCTGAGAATGAGGTTGACCAGAAAGTATGAAGAATTTGAAGAGAATAGGACCTTTACATAAATTGATAAATTCACCATAGGTCAAGACTGGTCATTAAAAGGAGTAATATTGGAAGGTTTAATGCCAAAATATCCTTTTGAGGCTTGTGGGATGTAGGTAGTAGGAATGTAGGTAGGGGAATCCCTGCTTCCATCAGAGACAGTCTAAAGGAAACAATATAATGATTTTGGCAAAGACCAAGATAGGGAAGAAACATATTCTGATGAGTTTTAGGATATAATTGAGAGTTTAAAAGGTACAATTAAAATCCTTTAGAGCAATGGGAGTTCTGGAATTTCTGCATAGGAGAGGTTTATTAGTAAAAAGTTGGCTGGAAATGAGGGCTTAGAGACTTGTCTTAAATCCGCATTTAGAAAACAAGCACTGTGTTTGGATTGCTGAATGCTGAAACTTCTATAATCCATCCCTTGGCATGTTACTCAACTTTTCATTGCTGGGAACAAAATATCCAACAAGAGCAACTTAGAGGAAGAAAAGTTTATTATGGCTCATGACTTCAGAGGTTCAGCTCCTGGTGGTCCAACTCCATTACTTTGAGCCCATGCTGAGGCAGAACATCTAAAAAATACCTTCACAGCAACAGAAGGATGTGAAGGAGGGAGTGCTGCTCAGTTCATGTTGACCAGAAAGCAGAGAGAAAAAGGAGAGGGAACACAAGGTGGATGAACTTTTCCAGGGTATGCCCCCAGTGAGCCACCTCCTCGACCCATGTCCCACCTGTCTACAGTTGCCACACAGTCCTTTCAAACTAGGATACACGATTAGGTCAGAGCAATCATAATCCATTCATTTGACCTCTGAACATTCCTGCTTTAACACCCGAGTTTTGAGGGGACACCTCATATCAAAAGCAGAACACTTGGCATCTCTGTTCTTTTGGATAGAGGTGGAGGAAAGGACAAAAGAGTTCAGGATGTAAAAATGGAAAACCTGAGGGGTGATATGTTAGCTAGCAATGATAATCTATTGAAATTATCTGCTATCCAAGTTCCAAGAGAGTTTTCAATGACTGTTCAAATAGATTCACAGATGAGCTTGTGTTGTAGGGGCTGCCTTGTCATACCTGTCAAGGTAGAGACAGGTTTAGGGTTGGCAAGTCAAGGGCCTGGCCACTTGGTTCATCTCATGTTCTAAAACTCATTTCAGAAGCCACTATCTATGAAATGAGGATCCTAATTCTCCTCTCACATAGAAATGATAGTTTCCTCCTTTGCCTTCAATTTATTTTTATCACAACCATGACAACACTTTTTGGGTCACATGTCTATTTCCTTGATTTGACTCTAGATTTCTTGAAAGCAAAGGCATTAGCTATATAAAGGTTTGCCTGGAGTGCTGAGTAGCGTGAAAGTTAGCAATGTCACACAGTAAGTGGCAAAGCTGAGTTAAATTCTTTCATTTGTTTGATGAAATTTATTGAGCCTCTATTATGGGCCAGGACCACATTGGCTTGGAAACACTGATGTGATTATGGCAGAAATTGGTTTCTGCACTGACGGTGCTTCCTAGCTAGGAAGATTGTTAATTTCTTGGTATCAGTCATATTCAGTACACACTGAGGAGAAGCAGGAAAATGTTGAGAAAGTATCAATGACCTCACCATGGGGAGTTCAGACTTCATTCTTGCCATCTTAGGGTGCTGGGGGGCAGGAGACTTTCTGACTTCACAGTTCAGTTAGTCCCTTTCAAGCAACATTATTTATTACCTCACATTGTGCATCTGCCTCTGCCTTGATACACACCAGTGACAACTTGACACGCAGCACATGGCTCTTTGTCAATGTGAGCAAGGCTAACTGTGAGGACAGCAGGTTTCACTGGGTTGGAACCTGAGCTTTGGAACAAGAAGGAACTCTCTAGAGAGCAGAACACAGACAGATGGTACTAGTCAACAGAATTCTAGGTGAATCAGCAAAGGAGAAAGTTATTGCCAGCATTGAACCTGAATAGGAGAGAAGGCAACATGGTCCATGTTGAATAGTTCAATAAATAAGCCAAGGTAGTTAAACAACACCCTCAGGCAGGTCATTAGGTGAAGGAAAATGAGGCTCATGTCCCAAGAAAATCGCTTCATTGATGCTTGCTCCCTCTCCATTTCTGTCCCCCTTTCTCTCCTTCTGCTCCACATCTGAAGGACTTGTCTTCATTCCTGCGGAGATGATACCTTAACATCTTGCAAACTCATCAGTGAGCCCAGAGTGGCCTCTTGAGTCCTTTCCAACAGTACTGGCCAAGAAGACAGGCGAGGCCCAAAGCAAGGAGCCCTGTTGCAGTCCCTTCGGGAAACAGTCCAATCCATGAGACTCGGGAGGGCTCATCTTTACACTCTTTTCTGTTTGCCCTTCATCCCAATTCTATTGTCAGCCATGTGAGTTCAGCTGTTAACAGCTCACTAAAAAAAAAATGATCTCTTCCCCCACCCGCATTTCCCCCAGTAACAGGCTGACAAACAAATAACACCTGCCGTTGCTCACAGAGAAAAAGCAGAGAAAATAGGAAACTAAAGGCGGGAAGCAGGAGAATCCCGCTAATGCCTGATGACTGATCTTGTTAGTACGCATAGAGCGTTCTCATATTTTTCCAGAATCTTAGATCTCTCTACTGAACAACCACAAACACACACACACACAAAAGCATTTTGGAGCAGGCTGCATATGCCCCTCTACCCTCTGCCTGGAGCTTGATTGTCAGTCTCATACACAAACCCAGACAATGCTCTCAATAGGCGTCTTTTTGGGGAGACAATTACAGAAAGCATGATAACGGGATTTGTCACCCTGATGTGGCTGCTGTTTCAGCAAGCGTTTCAATAATGAAAGAAAGTTTTACTAATTGTAAATGTGAATGAATTTCAGCTGTCTCTTCTTAAAAAAATCCTTTTGGAAGAAAGCCAATTAAGATCATCTGTCTAATGCATCTATTCACCCCCACTGCAACAATATGTCAGCTATAATAGATGTCTAATAAATTCAGACTTCTCAGGACAGGGTGCTGAGCATGCTGAAACAGGGAGAGATCAGAGCCTCTACCTGCAAAATGTTTGGAGGTGGCTGATGAAAATTCTCTTTGAAATTTTATTTTTGGTCCCTGAGCTGTGGAGCCGGGGGCATTTACAATATGCCAACACACCAGGATCCAGTGAGTTTCAAAACAGTGATCTTTAGTATCCAGAGCAAGTCTCTTCTGTGGCCTGGCACAGTAATTGTCCTCTTTCTAGGGAACTGTGAAAGCTAATTGTGAAAACCCACGGCCTGCCTACTGGGTGTCTGCTCTCTTACCTCCAGAGGGGAAGAGTTTATGTGAAAGAGCACAGGTGCCTCCAGCAACTGGAGCATGGGCAGTCAGGCTGGCAAATTCTCCTTGGAGAAGAAATCATCATGCCTCTTGGGGGATCACATTATTGGGAGGATATTGTGTCCTAGAAAGAGACTGCCCAGAGTCACCAGAACTCACTAAGCTAAGAAGCAGTGTAACTACATCTGCAGCGCATCACTTACTTCTGCACAGAGGGGTGCACACAATGGTTCCTGACTCACACATATAACTTCCCCCATGCATACTAGAAAAAATAATTGTACAGAAAATCCTGGGGAGATTGTAAAGGAAGCATACTTTCATTCATTAACTCATGTGTCATACCATCCTAGGCCCACGAGCTTCCAGACCAATCCATTGTGTGACCACTTATTCTTTCATGGGTCACATCTCTCTTCCTTTTACACACTCAGAAGAGGATTGTTGTGCAGCCATTGTTTCTGTATGTAAACCCTCTTCCCTACAAGTGTGGGATTATGTCTTTCACTTTCTGCATCGTTCCTCTCAACCACTTGAGTTGTTGGCATTGCTTGTTGAAGAGCAGGCTAGGATTCATCCACCTGGGGCACTCTGGCCTGACCTTTAGAGTCACGGTCAAGGTACTGTCTGCATTGTGAGGTCTGAACTACCACTGAGGCTGATGTCTCCAGTCCTGCTGCTCTGCTCACATTAGCACCACTCTTTCCTTTGTCAACCTCAACTTATCTATTAGCAGCACCACCAGCAGCACTATCCTGGGTCATACTACCTACCACTATGGACCACAGACTATGGTTCTATCAGTACCATCATTGCTACTGTCTATAGTGTCACTGACATCAAAACCATCAATATCAGTGTGGTAAGCTAAATAAGAGTTCCTAAAGATATCTAGGTCCTGACTCCTGGATTCTATGAATGTTTCCTTATATAATAAAAGGTACCTTGAAGATGTGACAAATTAAAGTTTGTGAGATGGGTTGATTATCCTGGAATATACAGAAGTCCCAATTTAATTACAAGGGACCCTTTAGAATGGAGGCAAAGGGAGATTGGGCTTCAGAAAATAAAAAAAAAAAACAAAACAATGAGATGATGGGAGCAGAGATTGGAATTGTTAGGGGTCACTGGCTCAGTTGTGGCTCGCCGGTAGCTCCCAGAAAAACGCTCCGCAGACACGAGAACTCATGCAAAAGACTTTATTTTATGGGGATGGATAAGGTCCGCTCGGTGTGGAAAAAGAAAAAAGAAAAAAGAACATGGCCACATGGCTTCTCCCAGATATTGGAATTTCGAGGGCTGGGAGGAACCAATGGTGGAGGAGAATTCTTACAGACTGACTGACGGACCAATAACATGTTAGAACGTAACGTGGGAGGCAGCAAGATGGCGACATCATAAGCGGAAATTCCTTTAAAGTAAGAGGCGGGCAGAATGCAGACTGACAGGTGATGGGGAGGCCAGAAATTCCTGTAACGGAAGAGGTGGGCGGAATGCAGATTGACAGGTAGTGGGGAAGCAGGAAATTCCTGTAAAGGGAGAGGCGGGCGGAGCACAGATTGTCAGGTGGTTGGGAGGTGGGAAATTCCTCTAACGGGAGAGAAAGGTGGCTTTATACCTTACAGGAATAATGTGCCCACAACCCAAAGGATGCTTGCAGTTTAGAAGCTGGAAGACAAGGTACTGATTCTTAGAGCCTTGAGAAAGAAACAGCCCTTTGATATCTTGATTTTAGTCCTTTGAGACCCATTTGGAATTTCTGATCTCCAAAGCTGTGACAGAAGAAACTTACATTGTGCAACTTAATTTGTGGTACTTTGTTACAGTGGCAACAGAGATTACTATAGTTAGTGACATTACCTTTGTTAATGTCACAATGACCTCTTTTTCTTTTATACCTTCTGGAGGAAAGTAGACTATTCAATTGGAGCCTAAAGGTCTACATGGGGATGCCTGCAGCTATCCCCTCCCATCCAACTCCATAGAAAGGGAAGACAGGGACATAGGTTTCTATTTCCCAAAATATCACTTTGACTTTGTTCTCTACCAGGGAAGAAGGAAGTTAAAATTAAGAACCAAGATTATTAAGTCTATTAAACTTTTGTGCAAAAGTCCAAATACTGTCTCTTCTATTTTAAATCCCAGAAGTTCTAGAGGGGCGGGATAAGATTGATCTAAGATTAACATAATACAAACTGCTCCATTTGGCATGCAAACTACAAACAGGTACAGGCCTTTATAATTTCTTTCCTCAACAGAACAAACCTCAAACAGAAAGAAAAGTATCTTAATTTCTCCAGCTGCCCTTAACCTATTGTTTTAGTCAGTTATTTCACTGCTGTGACTAAGATCTGACCAGAACAATTACAGAGGAGGAAAAGTTTATTTGAGGGCTCATGGTTTCAGAGGTGTTGGTGCATAGAAGGTCGGCTCCATTCCTTGGGGCTCAAGGTGAGGCAGAATATCATGGCAGAAGAGTGTGGCAGAGGGAAGCAGCTTACATCATCAGGAAGGAGAAGGAGACTCCGCTCTCCAGATACAAAATTTATACCCCATAGCCACACCCCAATTTCCACTTCCTCCAGCCACACCCTACCACTTCAATTAATCCCATCAGGGGGTTTATTCACTGATTAGGTTAAGACTCTCACAACTCATTCACAGCTCTGAACCTTCTTGTATTGTCTCACAGGTGACCTTCTGGGGGACACCTTACATCCAAACCATAACACCTATGGTTCTAGCCACTCACAACATACACAAGTGATTTTGATAATATTCACTGTGGTAGAATTACAGGTATAAAAGTCGTTAGATATAGGAATGACTTTCTCAGTCCATTTATCTTGAATATAAACCTGAGGAAATTATCTGATGCCTCATATTCCCACACAGAAAAAGCAACTAGAATCCTAAGAAAATAATCAATTTTGTTTATAACCATGGGCAGGATTTACTAAATGTCTATTTGCACATGACTGAGTCCTGGGCATAGTGGCCTTGCTTTCTTGGAACTACAATGAGCCTGAATAATTTAGATTAGGTGACTTTGCTAATTGAATTTACCACATAATTAGCTCACAATTTTCACTTCATTTTACCATGCAAATCCTTTCTAAAAAAAGAAAACCCATTCTATCTGTTTCATAAATACTTTAAGTCAAAACCTGATCAACCAAATTATATACTTAGGTAAAGAATATGTCTGTTTTGAGTTAAACTTTTGAAGATTTAATGCAATATTAATATGATAATTATTTTTTTCTTCATACAAATAATTTGATTATACTACAACCAAATTGGAGAATTGAGAGAGATATATTATTTCTTGGACAAAACCATTCATAGCAATTGGCTATTTTTTCTGTTAGTATTTTTAATGCCTATAACTATCACATAATTAAAATTAGATGTGACATTTTAAAATGTTTAAATAAAGCAATAAAAATGCATTATTTTTCACTGAAAAATACGGATAATCATTGAAGCCTACAAAATATTTACCTAATATGTCAATCAGAGATATTACAATTCATAATATTTAGAAATGATACAAACATTTTTGCAGACAATATTCTAAAAATAAATCCCAGAAAATTAAAGGTGTACTGAACATGACTTCTTTGTCTCTTCCTATTTGGCATAATAAGTGTATTTATTACCTGTAAGACATGTACAGTATAGCAATCATCATTGGTTACATGTAATGGAGTATTGTCCAGGCAAATGGGAGCCCTTGAGCTGTCAGTAAATGTAATAACCTGTGAATAGAGGTCATGTTCAGTACATATCATTGCAGTCTGAGAAATGAAGTGTTTAAAGTTAAACTCTGGAATATTTTTAACAATCCTCATCTGATTTTCAAAGTATGTACTGTTACTAAACCATTCTGCAAACTAAACCTAAACTTCTAGAAACTGACTTTGACACATGGCATATTGAACTGAATTTAAAATTTTAAGGATTAAAAATAGTATTTGTGTGTGTAAATAAATATTTATTCCTTTCCTCTAAGATGACTCAGTTAATATAAATTATCAAAATTATTTCTACTTCTAATCTTGCTTATCAATTTTTAACATGTTTTCAATATGAAGCAAATATACAGTTAATTGTATAATTTTTTTCTCTAGGCTTCAGTTTCCCCATCAATAAAATGGAAACATTTACTTACCACTTATTATAAAACTGCATTAAAAACAATAGTCTGTAAAACATCTGTAACTATGCAATTTCCTTTAGAAACAAAACCAAAGCACTAAAATTCAAGTTTACATAAATAGTAATAGCAAGTACATAAATAAAAAATACAATAGATTATCATCAAATATTCATCTCCATAGCATCTTTCAAGTAGACAAGAAGAATGAAAGGTACATAGATTTTGCAGTTAGTTAATTTGGCTTTCAATTCTGGTTCTGTTCTTACTTCATGGTTATTTTGGGCTAGTCATTTAACCCCATTAAACTTGATTTTCATCATCTGCTGCAAACAATATGATCATTGCTTTGGTGATTTCCCCAAATGTGTAATTTTTGTTATGGATATTATTCTGGAGCTGTACTGTACAATATGGCAGCAACTTGCCACACCTGATTATCTAAATTTTAATTTTAAGTATTTAAAATTACATGAAATTGAAAATTCATTTTCTCAGTTGCACTGGCCACATTTCAAGGGTTCAAAATATGGCTGGTCACTGCCATACTGTGTGATGGGCTGACAGATCTGGCTCCATGAGAATGTTACAGGCCAGACTATAAGGGAAATGACTAAACAGACTCCATATTGCTCTGAGACTCCATGTTATGTAGGAAATAAGCTTCTCCCATGGGAATACCCCACCTCTGTACCCATCATCAGTTACTTAGTGACATGTTTAACAATACAAAATGACAATTCCTATGTAAAGAAAATGTGCTCTTTTGATTTCTATTGCTCCTAAACAATGTACCACTTGAACAGTGATTGTGTGGATATTAGTAACCATTCTTTAGTTTGTACCTAGGTAAGGGTCATTTTGATCCACTTCTCCCTTTGTTGATGATCTCATGATGTTAGTTTGTAATTTCGAATCGTAGCAACAGACACTTATGATTGATGTGATTTTTTGGTATAAGAATCCCTAAAACCCTATGGTCAAGGCTGTTCTCCCAATAGCCATTTTTTGGGGCATTGTGTGAGACAGTCAGCTGGCCGGCTTAATAAAGACTCTCAAATTTGAACTTCTCAGTGGTGATCGGTCTGTTCTTAAGTTGTGCCCCATAACAACTGGACAGCGTAGATACAGAAAACATTTCCAGTCTCAAAGAAAGTCCTATTGGACAACATGGATAAAAGCCTAACTATTATGAAAAAATTTGTGTTAAAATATTTTAGAAACACTGGATTAAACAAAGTGATACATATTTCTCTAATGTGGCATATTTTGGAGCCTTTTAAATGTGAATTGTAGAAATCAAAGAAGTAGCTTTTTGTCAAACTAATCATTGTCTAATAAAACAACCTTCCCCACTTTTTGCTTGAAAAATCCAAATTTTATAATTATCTGGGATTATGTTTTTTCTTTGTATTCTAAATTATTTGTAATGCAAATGTATTGTATGTAAGAAAAATGATCATTTATTAGGAAAAAAAACTTTGACCTGGCACAGTGGCACCAGCCTGTAACCCCAGCAGCTCTGGAGCCTGAGGCAGGAGCATCTCAAGTTCAAAGCTAGCCTCAGCAAAAGCAAGGTACTAAGCAATTCAGTGAGACCCTAACTCTAAAAGAAATAAAAAATAGGGCTGGGGATGTGGTTCAGTGGTTGAGTACCCCTGAGTTCAATCCCCAGTACCCCAAAACAAAACAAAACCTTTGATAGTCTAGGCTAAGAGTATATGTAAGCCGTAGTTCTGAAATGCTAAGATATATCTAGTACATTATTAGAAAATGTTTAATTCCTGTTAGAAGAGTTATTCAGATGAGTTGAACAGTACAAGACTTTCTCACGTCCTTTCTTTGGGATTGAACATGGTGTGTGAGGATGAAATGCTTTGAGCTACTACACTCCTATTGCTACCTACCATGGAGGAAAGGTAAGAAGGTGACAGGCTCTGACATGGAACCTTGATTTTGTGGTGTTCCTGAACCAATTCTACAGGCATCAACTTTCAATATTGTTGTTAGGTGAATATTAAATAACATATTATCTGTGGAATACTTACAGTATAGTCTGGTGCATAGACCAGTCCATGAAAATGTTTGTTTTATTATTATTTTTGCCATAATTGGATGAGTATTCTGTTGTCTGAAACCAAAAGTGTTTTTACATAGGATAAATTCTGTTACTGCCATCGTAGGAATTTGTACTCTAATGTATTTGTCAGTGACATAGTTCTGAATGTCTTAAATATAGTCTGAATAATTGTAAAAGATTTGTCATGTTCTCAAACTTATTTGACTAAGAGTACTGTTTTAAAAATTTAGGAACTCTTAGAAACATATTTGGAGACACCCTTATAAGGATAATATAAAATACAAGTATTCCTCTTGCAATGTTTCCCCACTTAATATATTTCATGAAGAATGTCTCTTGATTTTTTAAATATCCAAACTGCTCTGTGTATGTATGTGTGTGTGTGTGCATGCGTGCGTGTGTGTGTGTGTGTGTGTGTGTTAAAAGAACATTTTTCATTTTCTACTGTGAATAAAGCTTCAGTGAACATTCATATAGTCATTTTTGGACATAAGTTTCCATTTCTTTGGGGATAAATATCTAGTAGTAAAATTAATGAGTCCTAGAGTAACTATACTGGTAACTTAAAAGAAATTGATAAATTATTTTCCAAAGTGGTCGCACCATTTCAACTTCCCATCAAAGAATTTTTCCACTTTCTTGAGCACTTGAAATTGACAGTCTTTTTACTCTCACTATTATCAAAAGTATATATCAGAATATCATTGTGATTTTATTTTTATTTTCTTGGTGATGGATTATATTGATCCACTGTGTGCTTATTGGCTATATGTGTATTTATTTGTGAAATCCCTTTTTAAACATTTTGTCCATTTTTTAACTTGTTTCTTTCTATTTTTACAGGAGTTCTGCATTTTTTTTTCCCTGAATACAATTCTTTTGGAAGACTTGGGCAGAGAATATTTTTCTCTTAGATTATGACTTTACTTAATGATAGCTTTCAGAGAGCAAAGTTTTCTAATTTGTAATTTTAATTTATCATCTTTTTTAATAGTAAATGCTTTTTGGGTCTTGCATAGGAAGTATTTGCCTAGACCAAGATCACGAAGATTTTCCTCCTGTTTTCTTTAGAAATATTGTAATTTTATGATCATTTTCAGATCAATTTTTACATTTTTGATGTAATATAAGAGATAAGATTCTTTTAGACTTATGAAAGATAGATAGACAGATAGATAGATAGATATTGATAGATAAATGTCCGGTGTTTCCAGCAACATATATTGAAAAGGGTATTTTCTCACTGAACTACCTAGGCATCTTTATTGAAAACATATTTTAGAATCTCTGCTGTGTTCCACTGATCTATAGGTCTAAATCTTTGCTAAATTAATTTTGTCTTATTTACTATCGCTTAGATTAGGTATTGACATCAAATGGTATAACTCCTCTAAATATATTTTTTCATAGTCCTTTTGACTACTTAAGCACTTTGCATATTATGTACATTTACAATATTATTGTCAATATTTGTAGAAAAATCTGCTGAAATTTCAGTGGAATGAATTGAATCTATAAATTAGTTTGGGAAGAATAGATTTCACAATAATATTGAGTCTTATAGTGCATGAATATGTATTATTTATTTAGGTCTTTTAAAAATTTAATTCAGTAGTTTGTAGTTTTCAGTGTTTTGGTCTTGCACATATTTAGTTAAATTTATTTTTTACATGGAGGAACTTTAGATTATGTAGAAGGAAATGAGAGGGAGGGGTGTATGAAAAATTGTGGAATGAGACAGACATCATTACCCTATGTACATGTATGATTACACGAATGGTATGAATCTACATCATGTAAAACCATAGAAACGAAATGATGTACCCCATTTCTGTACAATGAATCAAAATGCAGTCTGTAAAAATAAAAAAATAAATAACTTAAAAATATTTTATATTTTAGGAAACTATTGAAAACATTCATTTGAAATGTTTATTTCCAATTGACTATGGCCAATCGATAAAAATACAATTGATTCTTGCATAGACTATGACTGTTAAATTCACTTACTAGTTTTTTGTTTTTTCATTTTCTGTAACTTACCTGTCATTTTTTAAAAATACTATTTTAAAGAACAGAATTTTGTATTTGAATGAAGCACAAATAATATTTAACTTACAGTTTGAGTTATCTGTGTGATATTTAAGAAATCATTGTCTATGCAAAAATAAGATCTTTGTTTTCTGAAAAAATCTTCATAGTTTTGACTCTTGCATTTAGGTATATGATTCATTTTGAGTACAATTTTTGTACATGGTGTGAAGTGAAAATTGAAACTCATATTTGCATGTAGATGTAATAATTGCATCATAATTTGCTGAAAATTTTATCCTCTTCATATTGAAATGTCAAAAATCAAATGACTGTAGATATATATATATATGGGTCATCTGATAACTCCCTATTCTGTTCTATTTATTTTTATTTCTGTCTTTACCTTAACACTACGTTGTCATGATTCCTAGAACATAAAATTATATCCTTAAAATTTAGGAGTGTATAGTTTACAACTTTGTTCTATTTTTATAATGTGTATGCGTTATTTTAAATTCTTGTGTCTATCTAAGATTTAGAATAAGTTTATCAATTTCAACAAATATGCCAATAGGACTTGGTTAGTTGTTCACTAAACCTGTAGATCATGTAGGGAGAATTGTAATTTTAATAATATTGAATTTTCTAATTTAAGATAGGGTATGTTTACATTTATACGAATTCTTTAGCATTGTGTAGTTTCATGATGATAAAGTTAAAGAGTGCTCTATGTGCTTGTAAATCTTTTGTCAAATTTATCTCTAAGTGTTTTATTTATTTGATGCTGTTTGAAGTAGTATTTTTTTCAATTTTACTTTTGATTGCTCTCTGATATTAGATGGAAATACTACTGAATGTCAGGGTTTGCAATGTAGTCTTTCTAATTTGGTTGGCCAGAAGTCATTCATCTCGCCTTCTGTGTAAGCTCTGGTGACTATTCCACTCAACAAACTTCCTGGTCGTTGTCATTTACCCAATGGTTGTTCATTGTCTGGCTCCTTGGAGTTTCACCCCATATCTGTAGATTGATATTCCGCCAAAGACTTAAGGGGACACTTATGCTGATTTCTGGAACTCTCTCTTTGTGAGGTTTCCTTTCCTTTGCTTCTCTGTCTTACAAATTTTGTCTGTCTTACTCTTCCTTCCCAAGCTCAGCTCTCTTTTCTCTTATCTCAGTGACATATTAAGTCTGAACTCTTCTGCATCCTCATCCGGAAAATGCCTCCAGGCAGAGACTGTGGTGACTTGGCTTGCCTCCTTTATTTCCTTTCTCTCAGGGATCACAGTCCTGTGTTGCCTGTTATCTAACATCTGAAAATGTTGTTTCATATATTCTTATCCAATTTTCTCATTGACTCTAGTGGTATTAGCTGGAAACAATCACTTGACAACTTTTGGGAAAGGTTCAACACATCAACTAAGGGCCTCTGTGTGTGTGTGTGTGTGTGTGTGTGTGTGTGTTTCCCAAATTGTGCTAAGAAGACCAGAGTTTGCTTATAAACTGTTCATCAACAATCACATTAGCAGCTTGATGATGAAGCAATGTTTTCAGTATTTCACATTATAATCTGGTAGTTTTTATTTCTTTTAAAGTATTTAACTGCTTTTTAGTGAACATGGGAAACTGGTTTGGGGGTTTGGGTCAAAAATGACAGGCATTACAATTTTTCTCATTGCAAATAATGAAAAATAGGTTTCTGTTTAGGATGAGTTTGAATTTCAAAAATTTTAGAATTATCAATATTAACTGGGAGATACCCGACTCAGTCTGTTTTATAACAGAATACCTGAAAATGGATAATTTATAATAAACATAAATGTATTTTTTCATAGTTCTGGAGGCTGGGAAGATCACAATCAAGTTACTGGTGTCTGGCAAGGTCTTTCTTACTGTGTTATTACTTGGCAGAAGGGCGAAAAGTAAGGGAAGGGGGCCAAATTCACCCTTTTCTTAAGGGCATTAATCCCTCACAGCCTAATCCCTGCTCAAAGTTCTCACCTCCTAATACTGTTCAATGCAATTGAATTGCATCCTGAGTTTGGCAAGAGATAAACATTCAAACCTTAACAATGGCTTCGTGTGCACAAGGTATCAATTATTCCTGCCTACACCTTACCTATTTTTTCCACAGCTTTATCCAGAGGACTTACAACATGTGCTGGAAAATAATAGGGAACAGCAAAATATTTGTTGACTCAAGGAAACATAAGTGACCAAGATGGAATCTTCTATGATGATGATAATACTTATTTTCTCTTTTAAATGTTAGTTACTATTTTAAACAAAGAAATTGCCTTGAACCTCTTCATGTGCTAGACTGAATTAACCTAAGGGAGGCACATTACTTTTCCACAAGACACTAGGAATTGAAAAAAAGATAATATTTAATCAATAAGTGCATTTAATGGAAGTTAAGAAAATATTAGTCTGGTTAGATGAGGTTTTATTATTTAACTAAATATGTAATAGTATATATCTAACCTACAATTAATTCTATCAACATCTGAGTCCTTAAAGCAAACACTAAATTATGCCAGTTTGGAGATAAGAACTCATTTTCTCAGAGTACATACATTTTTGGCCTTGTTCCATCCCTAAGATTTATATGGCTGGGAGTAAATGTACAACTGGAGCTTTGTATACCATGTTTAAATTTAAGGTTTAAATCAATTACTAAGAAATTGAATAAAGCAAATTCTGTTTGCCACTTTATATGTATATTTTCATCATGTCCAGAAAACCAGGTTTGAACTAAGAATTCTTGGACTCCTTATTGTTTATACCCTAAGGTAGTGGGTTCCCTTCAAGTTTCTCAGGTTTTTCTCCCACAGCGTGTCCCCCTCTTTCTGAGCACTTGGTTCCGTCCTGTCCCATGAGGATCTTTGCATACGTGCTTGTGAACACTTGGCTTACATATCCAACCTTTGTCCATATCTTCTGCAAACAGCTGTCCTTTGGTTACCCCTCAGGCATAAGGAAGTCAGATCAATGCTGCATTCAGACTTTAGAAGGACTGTCCCAATAATAAGGTCCACTCAGGCCTCTTCCATGGAAGAGGCTTCTCTTGAGTTATGAGGTATAATATAGAAAGGATCAGAATATGGCTTCTGTGTAGACATTCCCCCTTGATCCACCAAACTCTCTTCCCTTAGAGAGGCAGGACTCTAGAGGGCCAGAGTGGGGCTCCCTAAAGTCCCTAGCCCAGAGCAGGACTCCTCCTGGCTGGGTCAGATTCACTAGATAATAAACATAAGAAAGGATGTTGAGTTGAGAATTTAAGCTATTCACATAAGTGCTTACAATGATAGGCCCTTCTAGCCATTTGACTGACCTTCAAGTCCCCTTCTTATGAATAGAGCACTAATTTTGTTTAGGACTGCAAAGGTCCTGGCTTAGAATCTATATAATCAAGATACTCTTTCATTTAGAAATGACCACATGATATGGTTCTGCTCAATATAATAGAATCAAAATTTTGCTGAGAACTTTGTTCTCTTGATAAAATCTCTCCTCTTCCCCCCTCCCCTATTTTTATATTGGGAACTGAAACCAGGAGTGCTTAACTACTGAGTCACATCCCCAGTCCCTTTTATTTATTTATTTATCTATCTATTTATTTATTTTTATTAAAGTCTTTTTTTTTTTATTTTTACAGACTGCATTTTGATTCATTGTACACAAATGGGGTACAACTTTTCATTTCTATGGTTGTACACAATGTAGATTCACACCATTCATGTAATCATATATATACATAGGGTAGTACTGTCTGTTTCATTCTACTATCTTTCTGTCCTCCACCCCATTTTCCTCTATACCATCCAAAGTTCCTTCATTCTTCTCTTCCTCCCTGCCACCCTCCCCCTCATTACATATTGCCATGCACTTATCAGAGAAAACATTCAACCTTTGGTTTTTTGGATTTGGCCTATTTCACTTAGCATGATACTTTCCAACTTCATCCATTTACCAGCAAATGCCATAATTTTATTCTTCTTTATAGCTGAGTAATATTCCATTGTGTATATATATATATATATATATATATATATATACACCAGTTTCCTTTTTATATTTTATTTAGAGACAGGATCTCACTGAGTTGTTTAGGGCCTCATTAAATGGCTGAGGCTAACCTTGAACTCATGATCCTCCTGCCTCAGCCTCCGGAGTCGCTGGGATTACAAGCGTGTGCCACCATGCCTGGCTTGCTCTCCCCTTCTTGTTGCTTCCTTCTTCTTCTTGTTTCAAACATATATGTGAAGTTGGAGATGGAGTGACATCTTAACCAAGTTGATAGAGATGAATTAAAAAATGAAAGTCACATAAAGGAAATGACATAGCAGAAACAAAAGATTGCTGGAACATTGATAATATGAAAGAATTACATCACCAGTCTTCTTGGTTAAAAGAAGCCATTACAGCCAGCTCCCATACATACATCCAAAATCAACTCCTAATGAGGTAATCAATTAATTCATATGATCTCTATTCTTCACTAACACATTAGTTTATACCAGTAATAGAGGGAAAAGATCAAATTTGTGAACTAAATTTGTGAAATATCTTTTTGTTTGTCCACTATAACTTTTAAATTCCTTGAGTACAGAGGCCATTTTATTCATTGTTTCCTGCAGTAGTTTCCACATAATCTGAAACATAATCACAAGCAGTGACACACACTTTTAATTTGTCTTAAAAGTTTGGATGAAAAAATGTTAACCTCTAAATACTGAGTCTTTCCATTGTGGCATACATAGTTCTAATCATGGTGGAGAGTAAAACAACAGCATCTTGAATTAAAACCCAAACAGAAGAATACTTTACGGTGTCTGAATTGTTCTTGCATATGGGTTCTCCAATATTCTTTAAAAGAAAAGAAAACAAAAACAAAACCTAAAATCTATTACGAATTGTTTGAATTGCACTAGTGAGAAAGCAATGGATGAATGTTTTTCTTTCGTGGTGATTCCCTAACAATCTCAAAAAATATTTTAAATTTATAAATATTTTAACTACTTAATTTCATAAATGGAAAAAATGATCTATGATTTTATTAAATATGTTAACCACTGTATACAGAAGCATTCAATATCAAGGATTACAAGCTATAATCATTTGCAAACAATGAATATCTTGGAAATTATCTATTGGAGAATATGTAGGATTTTAGTAAATGGGCAGCTTATACAATGACAGAATTTGAAATCAGATAAACAACAGATTTGCTAAAAAATATAACTTTATTTCACCTAACTCATTAAACTCATTAAGCATCCCTTAACTTTATAAGAGAGATGCTGTATCTTTTGGTCTTTTATCAACATCATGTATATATATATATATATATATATATATATATTATATATGTATGTGATATATACCCTCTTTCTCTGTCTCTCTCTCTGTCTCTCTGTCTCTCTCAATATATATACAGTTCATAAAATTCTAGTTACTTTTGGAAACCAGCCCTGTGTACACACACATGCCCTAAAGTCCAACATATTCAGCCTTGCACAATTAGGATGATATTAGCTTGTCACTGTGCTCTGTTTCTATTGACATCCATGAGTTTCTACTCGGTCTTTCCTCGTCCAATTTAAAGATATCAGAAATAGTGTCAAATATTGTTTATTACTTATTTAGAGAATCTGAACAGAGACTATTATGTCTTTCAAATCTTTTGTGCTATCTTTATTGAAATATTTGAAAGAGTTCTGAAGTGCTGTACTTACTATTGACCTCAGAATTATGGTAGTACAATTTCTTTTCTGGAAAAATGTAAAAAATAGAAGTGTTGGAAAAGACACATTCTGATACATATACATATATTTAATATTTGATATAATATGTAATATGTTATATGATATATAAAAGGAAAGCCTAATTATGTTGTGATTGACAATAACTGAACATAATTACAACATCTGAGGCACAGCTAATATTTAAAAAATACCATTGAATAAATGCAATTGTCATACTTATGACACTATAACTCATATGCATGATATAAAAACATATTTTAGTCAGGGTTCTCTAGAGAAACATGACCAACAGGATATATATGTACATATATATATGTTTATATACAATTATATGCATATATATATATGATTATAAAGAGATATATATATATACACACACCCAGAAGCTGGGTAGCCCACAATGACTGTCTGCGGGCTGGAGAATTGGAGGAACCAGTAGCTGTTCAGTTCAGGAAGGTGAAGCCTCAGAAGAAGGGGTCAATGATGTAGCCTCTCAGTCAAGGACAGAAGACCTGGACACAACCTGGAAGACAGTAGTCAGAGTCTGCTTTGGAAGAGTGAAGGAGCTGGAGTCTAATGTCCTGAGGAGATGAAAACAGCAGTCCAAATATGCACTCGAGAAGAATCAAGCTTGCATGTGCTAATGCTTCCTTGTTCTTCTAACTTGTTTCCATCCAGGTTCCCAACATATTGCACTGTGCTGCCCACATTTAGGGTGGGTCTCTGCTTTAGTTTGCTGTCCCACATGCTAATCATTCCTAGAAACATCCTATTGACACACCAAGAGGCCTCTTAATCTTGTGCATCTCTTAAGCCAATCAAGTTGACAATTCAGATTAACATCACAGAACTTTTACAAAGTTAAAAGGTAAAATAATTTTAGGCCTAAACATGTAGTATTCATAGTAAATTGTATTGAAACTGAAAATGAGCTAAATCTTGTGGTTAACATTATCAGTTTTTATTTTTGAACATATATTAGTTACCTGTCATTTCTTTTTCATCATTCTAAATTAGAAAAGGGAAATCTTAATTGTTTCCTCTTGCCAGGATTATTTGTTCATTTATTCATTCAATAAGCTTTTTTGTCAATGACTCTATATGATAGTTTCTACAAATAAATATCAACTCCATACATGAAATAATGCAGGCTGTAGGATCTCAAAGCAAAATTACCAATTAAAAGTCAGTAAAACTGACTTTTAAACTGGGTCCTGGGTGAGGATGTTTTAGAGTTGCAACCAGAGGGGATGCTGTTTTAGTCAGTTTTTTTTGCTGTTATAACTAAAAGACCAACTAGAACAATTTTAGAGGAGGAAAAGTTTGCTTGAGGGATCACAGTTTCACAAGTCTCAATCCATAGACAGCTGGCTCTATTCCTCAGGGCTCAAGGTGAGGCTGAACATCATGGAGGAAGGGAGTGGTGGAGGGAAATGGCTCACATCATGATCAGGAAGCATAGAAATTCCACTCACCAGATACAAAATACATACCCCGAAGGCATACCTCCAATGGCCAACCCTGTTCAGCCATACTCTACCCACCTTCAGTTACCACTCAGTTAATTCCATCAGTTAATTCACTGATTGGGTCAAGACTCTCATAACCCAATCATTCCTCCTTGAAAGCCTCTTGCCTTGTCTTACACAAGACCTTCTGGGGACCCCTCACATCCAAACCATAACAGATGCTTAATCAAAGTAGAGGTGGTGAAGATAAGCACAATGAGAAGATGGAAAAGGAGATATCATTTCAGTAATTGATTTGATACTAGAGGTGAGGGGAAGGAAGCCCCTGATCTGAACAACTTGGTCATATGTTGATATTAACTGAGAGGTAACCAAGGAGATCGTAGATGGTGAGTTACCTTTGAGGTTTTTTTTTTTTTTTTTTTGGTACTGGGAATTAAACCAAGGGGTGCTGGGGTGCTTTACCACTGAGCTATATCCCCGGCCCTTTTAATTTTTTATTTTGATGCAGGATCTCACTGGATTGTTTAGGGCCTCACTAATATGCTGAGTCTGGCCTTGAACTTGTAATCCTTCTGCCTCAGCCTCAAGAGGCATTATAGGCATGTACCACCATGCACAGCTTGAGTTTTATTGAGCTCTAATGACCTGGGACACATCTGAGAAGAGATCCAGGAGGCAGTAATTGAATGGGCAAATGTGGGGCTCATAAGAGATGATGATCCTGGAGCTAGAAGTCTTTGGTGTACATATGATCTCTGAAGTCTTGAGAGGGGACAGGCTTTCTCAAGGAGGGCATATGAAGGAAGAAGACAGGAAGAGCAAAATGTCCAATGGCTTCATTAGTCTGGACAGGCAAAGGGCAACAGAAAAAGGGACCTCTGAAAGCCAGGGATTAAAGTAATTGTGTTTTGTTTCCTAGGTTCTTTGCACTTGAAGGGTTTTATGGTGTAATGTCTTCATCAAAGTTTGGTTTCGAAGGATTAATTTGAAGTAAAACTGTGCTGAAGCCAGATGACCCACTTTAAAAGCAACTGTTGGAGAATAGTTCTGACAATCTGGGAGTAAATGACCTGGATCTTAAAGATCTGGAGAGGGCATGGGGCTTAGGGACAATACAGTGCTGAATTCTGTAGGACTAGACAACTGAGAGGATATGGGGAAAGGGTGAAGTGACTGGGAAGACATTAAGCAATGATGTAAGAGAATACTGAGCTTGAAAAGAGGGCAGTAGAAGGGATATTCCTTAAGGTTTCAGTTTTCAACAGTCTGCAATTGAGGGAAGAGGGAGCGTCCCCATAGGCTTGGAAACCTGACCATAACCCTTACCTGAGTTCCAGAGAGTTGTCAAGGATGGACATGAAGAATTGAGAGTTATCTGAAGCAAGTCAATAACTGACTCTGAGAATGTATCCTTACAGCAATACTGTCTTCACTGAGGCTACAGAATGATAGAAAAGACTCTGAGGACAAGTGAAGTACTTTGTGCTTCAATTATCATTGGTTATCCCTGGTCTATACATAAAGTACCTGGAACTACGTGTTAAACTGTGCAACAACTCCAAACTCCATACAATTTCTTTTGTTTAAGACTTAAAAAGTTATTTAAAAATTATTTTCTCTAGTTTTTTTTTTTCCTTAATGTACTGTTTTAACTAGGGTTTGGCATTTCAAAGCAGTTTCTCAATAACACAGGGACAATGGACAGAATCATCCAAAGCACAGGTCCAGCCTCCCAATAAAGCCAGCAAAAGGTTACCAATTTCCTACTATCACTTCGGTAATGCATGCACAATGCCTAATGTATTATTAACTATTCAAAATGTACTGAATCCTGCCGGTTCCAGAGAGCAAGCATAGCAGCCTGCATTGTTTTGCAAAACACCTTTCAAAACTGACTCCCAGTTTTGCCTTACCTGCTGACATTTAAAAATAACTGAGTTGTTTACTTTGTTTTCATTTCTTGGAACAAATAAAAGTAAAAATGATACTGTTAGCATTTGGGTCCTAGAGCCCCAGTTGGAGATGCATTTTTTTTCTTTCCCTTTCCTCCTCACTGTATATTTTTTCTTTTTAAATGAAAGGTTGTTATTTTTGTTGATTGGCCAATTAGAGGAGCTGGTGCCTGCTACCTACTTCTAAGACTTGATTCTATTACAAAACTTCAGCCTAATGCTGCTTCAGTCTTGCCCTAAAGAGACATAAAAGAATACACTTGCAGTTAAGTCTCCCTGCAGATGAAGGAGCATAAACCATTGATCACAATGCAAAATGCTGAAAACTGAAAAGGAATCCAATTTATTTTAAATAAAACTACTCTGTTCTCCAGTGACAGATTCCAGAGTCAGACAACAGAAAGGAACTGACAGCAGATGTTTTAAAGCCAAGACACAGAGAGACTGAGTAATAGTATAGAAAAGAAATTGCTTTGAACTTCACCCCTGCTTTAAATACTTCAAATCAATAGGGTCACAGAGCTCTTTAATAGAGTGATGAGGTCTTGCCCCAGCAGATCTGCACAGTGACAAGTTGATGTGCGTCCTAGCAGCAGGGTCATAAAAATGGCAGGCTTCTCCCTGAAAAGGGGGCTTTGTGTGAGCAGGGTCCATTTGGAGTGACTCCCCTCTATGGCCACTCTCGAGAGCCAGGCCCTAATAGTCTCCATCTAAATGGGGCTGACCTCATGAATTACCTCAGGAAACTTAATCTATAAACTGGCTTCTTCTTATGCAGACTGATGAATTCTTGTTTATTCCTAAATGGCTGTCACAAGACCTATTCATCAAACTCTTAAAGGAGGAAAGGGGCTTACAGAAGCCAGCCTGGAGCATGGCACCGTTAAATAATCATTAGGTTTCGTGGCTGGTCTTGAGACCCACTCCAAATCCACAAAGCCGACTTCTTTTTATTTTTAAAACTATTCATCAGAACTGCATTTAGATGAGATTCTGACCTGATAAAGAAAAAAAGAGTGCTTTTTGTCACTATCAGTTTCATGGCTGTGTTCTTTCTCTTTTGAGAGTTTTTTTTTTTAAACAAAAGTAAAAGAAAATAAAGGCAGATGGCCAACTCTTTTCAATATCCGTTTGCTTTATTTGAGCAGTTTAATGTAGTGAAACAGAGTGAAATGTTGCTACTTGCTAAATGGTAAACAACACCATTACCCAGAATTCTGCTGTAGATTGGTACAAAACAGGGTGCTGGTGATTAATTAAACTGTTGTTGTAATTGTAATGCATGATACATAATAGATAGTGTGCCATGTATTTTAAAAGCAGCAAATTAGCAAATAATAACTTTCCTACATAGCACATCTCTATTGCTTGCTGCTAATGCATAAATAATCAAAAATAAAAGGCTATTATGCAACTACCTAACAAAACGAATGTTTCTGATGTTCACCAATCTGTAAACATGTGCTAGTCAAGCTACACACGGTGGCTGCTGTGGGTCAGATGCCCCTGGAGGCAACAGGAAGAATTTTCTTTCCAGTGAAGGTTACAAGGTCTGAGGAATTATGATATTCCCAATCCTAATCATAGTCATGCACAGAGTGATCTTGTATGTATACAGTATACATACAGGCAGACACTACAGAAATGCTTCTATAAATAGCTCTTCTAAAGAAAACAGAAAAAAGCAATTTGGTGGTATCATGTTCATGTTTTATATACTTTTTACTGTGACAATTTTTCACAAAATGGGAATGTCACAATGATCATTTCTCTTTCCCAAGTCTTTCTACCTGAAGGTCTCTAATGTTTCAAAGGGATGGTGGGGGGAACCCAAGAGCAAAAGGTTATCACACCTATTTCTTGCAATCTTGTAATTTCCACTTCACTAACCTCTCAGTGGGCTTAGTTTGCTTAACTTCACAAACACAGTCTCCACAGGAACCTAAAGTAGAAAGCACTGAGCTCAACCTTTGATCCTGCTGAAATCATAATAATGAGCATGCTTAGTACAGCAAAAAGAAGCTCCCCAAACAATAATTCAGATGTCCAGCCCATCCTGATTATAAGACCAAAATCTGCACCCCAGAAGAACATGGACCTATGGTCCAGAAAATGATAAGCTTTCTCTGTGACTTTCCCCTAACTTCTCCCTGCCCTGGGTATACCAAAATTTACACAAGCCAACAGCCCCTTGTTGCAGGGAATCTGGGAAATTTCAGTTGTGAGACCTCCAGAGTTCCTAATTTGTGCTATTCAATGAAGTTCCTTTCTGTTTGACTCCTACCTCTCTCAGAATTTCTATTGGCATAAGTTGGAGCCAAGAACCCAGATGCCAATTGACTGACAAATCCAAAGGAAAGAGAATAGACTTAAGCAAAAATAATCTAGGTCAAACAGTACATAATGGGCACCCATTTAGGATGCCTGAGATAAAAATACGCAGGTGGAAAAGGGGGACTCATATGATTTCTGTGAACATGAGAAACTTCCAGCACAAGGTCCTGTTATTGCTTTTCCTGTATTGCTTACACTGAATGATCAACCCTGGATTTTATTTCCTTTATCGACTTTATTGAAATATAATGTATATACCATAAAATTCTTTTTAGGGGCACAAATCTGTGATTTTGAATAAATTTACAGAATTGTGTAACTATTGCCACAATTCAATTTTAGAATGTTTCTCTCACCTTCCAGAATCCTCATGCTCATTTGTAATCAACCCCTGTCCACACCCCCAGCCTTAAGCACTAATCTACATCGTATCTGTATAGATTTGCCTTTTTTGGATCTTTCATATAAATGGAATTATGCAATATGCAATGTCTCATATTTTACTTCTTTTACAGCTCAATATTTTTGATGTTACTTCATGTAACATGTGTCAAATTTTTTTATCTTTTCATGATGGAAAAGCATTCTATTAGGTAGATATACCACAGTTTATCTACTTACAAACTGATGAACATTTGTTTTGTTTCCACTTTTTAGCTATTATAAATACAGCTTCTGCAAATAATCACATACATGTCTTTATGTAGATATATGTCTGCATTTCTCTTGGATAGATTTCTAGGAGTGGAATATTTGGATCCTATGGTAAATTTATCTAAACTGAGATTTTAAAATAATTCCTTTCCAATTCAGAATCTTGTTTTGGAATCTGAATGTAACCCCTGTGGAATTGAATTCCAGAACTGAAGTGCCATTTAGTTGTTTGTACTCCTGTGGGGCTTGGAGATATTGGCCTGCTTACATGTTGATAATTTCCATGCAGCCACAACCATTGTCTAGACAGGCCTCTTAGCAGCAGGAGCTCCCAGGTAGTCCTAGTGGTTCCCTCAGATAACCAAAGGCAAGAGACAACTGGAAACAACCAACTTAGACTTAGTTAGTATTGCCATTTAGGTGATTTGGATTAGCAGACTTACATGGGGCAAATGATGACAGTAACAATCAGTCAGACAAGTGGTGGTACCCCAATATCTGCAAATGAGGGAGGAATAGGAACTGGTGAAACTGTATTCCTTTGGCTTAGTATTATGCCAAGAGAGGAAGATGAGTGAACTGCAAGAATAGTTTCCTTCACATAGTACTATTTAAATGGACTTTTACCTAACGAATTTCAGTAAACATGCCCAGGAGGTAAAGGAAGTCTGTGGCTCCATGTTTCTCAGTTAGCTCTACCATTTGTTCCTGGTGATAAAAAGGACCACAGCTTACTCCATTGGTAAGGGGTTATTTTCAGACACATGGCTACCTTGATGCTTTCTACCACCAGTCTTTGGCTTGGAGTGCTGATAAACCACATTTCCATACCACTTATGCTCCCTGTAAATAAATATAAATGATAATTTCCCTAAGTGTAGCCTTGTAAAACTCTGATCAATGCAATAAAGCAAAATGTAGTTGATTGCTGCCTGGCATATAAGTAATGCATTTCAACACTCATTGTCCTCCTTTAATAGTGCAGGTAGCATTTAGTCAATAAGGACTTGGAGTGTGTGTGTGCATGTTTGTGTGTTAGTCTTCCTTTCTTTGCCAGACACAGGATGCTCTTGTCCCACAGGGAGCTGCAATAGACCTCAAGAAATTAGCCAAGTGAAACAAGGACATTGTGGGAGGTGAAAGCAATGTAAACCCCATAGAGTGAGCATCCTAAACTTCTGGAGGACTCAGATGTTTCATGGAGCATAGACAGTTCCTGGTGGGAGATGGGAACATTATGAACAAATAACTCTGTTTGTGCAGGGTATGTGCCATGCACAGGTTCTGCCTGCTCGCATTTGTTTTTTTCTGTGACAGCATGATTTTTAAAATAGCATTAAGGCACAGTGATGCCTTTACTTACATAAGATTGCTCACGCAAGGGAGGTGGGATATGGAGCAGAGTGTCCCATGGGACACACATGCACATAGAATAGTGCAACTGGGCAAAGAGCAGGAGTGCCTTGGTCACTCTGGTAATGCTAGTCCTGCATTACAGGGATCCTCCTATGTAGCCCTAGCCAAGGACTAGGATGTACTTGAGGTGAAAGTTGTGCCAAAATTTTTAATAGTTTTGCTGAACTAGTTTCATTAATTTTATTCATCCTGGATAAATTCAGTTGCCAGGATGTGAGACTCACATAAGCTACTCTAAGGAAAAGGAGACATATTTTAATGGTAAGTGTGATGAAAATTGAAAGTGAAAAACTATTCAGAGCCCAGAAAATTCTGAAGCCTTGTTAATTGCGGCCAGTATAAGATCTGGGTGTGTTGATCAGCTTTTGGTTACTGGAACAAAATACCTGAGGAATAAGATTTATTTTGGCTTATGGTTTCAGTCCATAGTTGCTCGACTGCATCACCATGGGCTTGTGTTGGGACATAACATTCTGGTGGGGAACACATGGTAGAACAAAACCATTCACCATGTGGTGGCAGAAAAAGAGACACAGAGAGAAGAGGAAGGACAAAGAGAGAGAGAAAGAGAGAGAGAGAGAGAGAGAGAGAGAGAGAGAGAGAGAGAGAGAGAGAGAGAGAGAGAGAGAGAGAAAGGAGGAACAGTCCCAGGGACAGAATCTATACCTCAAAGGTATGCCCCCAGTGACCCATTCCCTCTGTGTAGGCCCCACCTACTAAGATTTCCACAATCTTCAAATACTGCCACCAGCTGGAACCAAGCCTTTGATACATGAGCCTTTAGGGAACATTCAAGATCCAAACTATAACTCATGCCTATATAACAAAGACTCCCCAAAATGTTAACTGTCCCAGCATTGTTGAAAAGTCCAGTCTCCTTTGAGAGTCAAGGAAAACTCTTAGCTGTGAAAATCAAAAACCAATTTACTTCCAACATTCAATAGTCAGATTTCCAACATACAATAGTATGTTGTACACATTTCCATTCCAAAAGGCAGGAATGAGAAAATAGAAAGGAGAAATTTGACCAAAGCAAGACTAAAACCCAGCAGTGTGAACATTAAATTCTGTAGCTCCATGTCCAGCATCTGGGGCATATAGTGGCAGGATGTGGATCCCAAAGGTCTTGGGCAGTCCCATTCATATGGCCTTGTTGGCTGCAGCCTACATACCCACACTGGTAGTCCGGTACTGCTTTCTATTTACAGCTTTCCTGGGCAGGTGTTCCATATTCCTGGCATTGCTAACTTTCTGGGTTATCCTCTGCAGCTTTAGCTTCACTCTCAAAGGTTCATGCATCATAACGATAAAGGCTGCCTGAAGGATGATGTCACACATTGTCTGGCCTCCTAGGCCTTCCTTTGAAATCTGTATGGAAGCCTCCATGGAAGTTCCACGATACTTGCATTTTCCATGTCTGCAAAACCATCACATGGATAATACAAAAGTTTACTGCTGGAGGAGCAGTAGCCAGACCCACTTGGACCATAACTGTAGTGGCCTCTGAACGCCTAGACAGTTCTGTATACGGTCCTGTATGAACAGGACACTCTTGGTGCGCTTTTCTGAAAGCAAAGTTTTTCACACAAGTTTACAGTTTACAACCTTGTAATAGGTGGGGTCTGGCCAATTCCTGAGCTGCCTTCAAGGCACCTATTGTCTTAGTACAAAATACTTGACTTTTTTTTAATGGCATTAATGTTTTCAGCAACCACACCCCCTTGGCCCCGATTTTATACAAGCTTCTTTTATGGCCAAACTGCAAAATTTTCAAATCTTAACCACTCTACTTTTTGATTTTTGCTTTTGATTCTTACTACATTTTTGGCTAAAACCAGTCAGAAATATTCATGTCACAGCTGAATGCAGTGCTGCCTTGAAATCTCCTCACCAGATTAACTATTCTGTCACCTTTAAACTTAGTAACACACAGTTTCAGGGTATGGAAAAATTATACAAGTTCATTTCCAGAATATAATATGAATGAATTCTAGTTAGATTTCCTATAGAATTCTCATTCCATCTGAAACCTCATGAGCCTGGCCTTTACACTTCACATTGCTGTCAGTTTTCTGGTCTTCTGAGTTTCTACCAGAATTGCCTATTCCGTTTTGCTCAGAATTTTCTAAAATTCCTTTTTCCTGCTTCTCCAAGTCTTTCCAAACTCATCCCCAAAACCAGTTCCAAAGACTTCTGAACCATATCACCAGGTATAATCACAGCAATGATCCCACTTCTCAATACTAATTTTCTGTTAGTCAGATTTCTGTCTCTGTGACTAAAATACTTTAGATAAACAACTTAAAAGAAGAAAAATTTATTTTGCCTTATGGTTTCAGTCCACAGTCACTATAGCAAGACCCAGAAACAATAGATGATTCTTAAGCTACAGAGTCTTAAACTGCAGGTGATTCTGAAGCTGCTTGTTCATCATTCAGGGAGATCATGAAGTGTCCTACTTCACAGAGGACAGGAAGCAAAGAGAGAACCAGGGACCAGTGACAAAATATCCTTCTAAAGAATGCCTCAAGTGGCCTACATCCTCTAACTAGGCCCTACTTCCACCACCTCCCAGTGGTGACACTATCTGGGGACCAAGCCTTCACATATGGTTTTGGGGGACATTTCAGATTCAAACTGTAACCACTGTGTGTCATAGTAAGTTGATCATCAACTTTCTGCATCCTCCACCCATCCTCCACCCATTGCTGATTGGTCAATTTCTCCTTCTGCAGGACTAAGTAGGAGACTATTCATCTGATTGACCACAGAAAAACCATCATCTGTACTTACATCAAATGCTTTATCCAGGTCACCTGGTAGATTACTTGCCAAACCATCCATGATTCTTAAGCTGTTTGTTCATAAAGAGGATTGTTCTTTATAGACCTTCGGCACAAAGGCTGGACAAACTGTACCTCCTTATATTTGGAATTAGAAGGGAAAGTTGAACATGGTTGAAAGTGGTCTAATCAGCTCCATACAAAAATCAAACAAAATGAGAAAGGTTCATGTTATGTACAAGTATACGAAGAGAAATGTCTATATACAGAAAAGGGTGTTGGCTTAAAATTTAGGCAACTGTTTAAGAATTAACTCAAGGGGGACTGGGGATATAGCTTAGTTGGTAGAGTGCTTGCCTCGCAAGCACAAGGCCCTGGGTTCAATCCCCAGTACCGCAAAAAAAAAAAAAAGAATTAATTCAAGGAATATTAACTGAGTTCTTGGGTAAAACACTGTGTAGAAGAAGGTAATATTATTGATTGACTACTAAAAATATCAGTGGGTGATCATGAGTTGAAGAGTGGCATTGGCCCTCTGTATCTATAGGTTCCACATCTGGCAATTCAACCAACCACTGATAGAAAATAGTGTACTGAAAATGCACACTTTTTCTTATTTGTTTTTTTCATTTCTTGTTATTCCCTAAATAATGCAATATAATAACTACTTAGCATTTCCATTGTATTAGGTACTTTAAGTAATCTAGACATGATGGGAGGGTATGTGTAGGTTATATGCAAATGCTATGCCTTTTGTGGGGAGACAATATAGAACCAATCCCTCTTTGAGTGATGACTACACAAATGAAATATTTGCCTATCTATAAATGAAAATTCCAAGGGTCTGAGAAATTGAGACTTGCCCAAAGCTAAACAGCTGCAAGCAATAGAATCTTGACCACACAATTGTATGGCTTCAAAGTCCATACTATCTCTCAGACTGTCTTCCACATATGGGTGTGGCTGGTCCATTCCTTCTAGGAGCTTAAATAGGATTAGTAAAATGAAAAGAAATATTCAAAAAGAGATATCTGTCCTGAGAATGTGCATGTCAGAAATATTTTCTGCATGTGAATGATTATGGCATATGTATGTATATACCTGTGTGTATATATGTATATATATACATATATACTTTTCACTTTATATGCACATGAAATTCAAATGTAGAGATTGTTCACTTACTATTTATTATATGTAGTTTATGAACTTGCTTTCTTGGTGCAGCTGTGGATGAGCTAGGGCTTCTGACACAGATGTCATCCACCTTGGTATGGCCTCTAACTAGTCTGTGTTGCTTCCATGGTTCCACGAAGCTCTTAAAATTTTCTGTCACACACTTGTTGGTCTAATAATCTCTTCATTTAACAATGGCTTTCAATGGTTTTTACATTATCTGAAAAAATTCTAATGCTTCTCTTTATTAACTTAGCTAATGAGATGTTTTCTAAATGGAAAAATAATTCAAAACCCAGGCTAAACTTAAATGACTTTTTAGTTGTTTTTTCCTCTTAATTTTAAAAAAAAAGAGCTGTTTTCTTTTAGAAGATAAGCAGAACTTCATTTATTTTGAGGTAATTCAAAGAACTTGTACTTGGAGACAAGATAACTTATGAAAAAATTCTAAATATTAAAAAATAGTAAAACAACCCTACGATTGATGTGAACCCCCATCAGTCCTCTCTGTGTCCCACATGAGCCTTGGAGAGTCTGGCAATAGCAGCTTCTGACTTCCACCATCCCTGAATCCCAGAAGTCTGGTTTCTTCTCTCATCCTGGCAGCGACAGTTGCTCATCTTGGTCTTATTTTATCTGAGAATCCTGCTTACAGTATTGTTTGTCCTGGGTCCCTCTTTACCAAGGAAGTAGCACACTGTAGAATGAGAGCTATTCTTTCAGTGTCATAGATCTATTTTAGGAATATCCTCTCCCACTGGGAGAAGGAATGATTTGCTTATCTTTTCTCCTCTCTGTGTGTAGTGAGATATCTCTCTTCTAGAATTTTCTACCTCAAACAATCCTGATTTGTATTCATTTTGTACTATATTTTATTGGGTTACTATTAATATTGCTTTGATCTTTTTATTAAGAATTTCATAACATCATGAGCTATTACAAAATGTAAAAAGTATTTTATTTGATTTGGTCTTCTAAACTCTGAAAAGTAGAATGAAAGTCAAAATGAGCATGGACTAAAAATAGGCTACTTTCCTTGGGAACCAAGTTTTTAACTATCAGGTGATCATTTTCTCTTGTTAATGTAGCATCTTAATTCCTAAATATTGTATTAAAAGAATGTCTATTTAAATTGCATCCCTTTTGATCAGTAAAGGGTCTTATCAATAATTTCTATATATTTTACTGAACACTACTATTAATGTTATTATTTTATTGCATTTATTTGGCATTATAAGAAAGTATCTCTTCATGAAGCTTCACTAAATTCAAGTTTAAAATTTATTTAGATAAATATGGAAATTACAATTGACATTAGTTTGACATATTATGTTTTACAGAGCTGTTTCAAGTACAATCTGATATCAGATCCTCAAACCAATCATTTGAAAGAAGTAGGATGAGAGTTTTTGAGTTTCAATCCATTAGAGAATAAGTGTTGAAGCTAAGGTGAAAACTCAGGTCTCCATTCTCTGAGTTTAATACTCTTTTTTCCTAAGAGTCAGTATTATTGAAAAATAGCATCTCATAGTCAGGGAGTATCTTAACAGTTACCAGCTCAGTCTCAGCCAAGAACCCACTATATAGTGAAAGTTATATATACCAGACACTCTAAGGAGTTATCAAGGGAATAACAGCTTGTGTTCCCATTACACGTGTGCAAACTCATCATTTTGGTCTAAGTTGTAATCCCAGCATGATTTCCCATGGATACTCTGACTCATCTCTCTGTTCCCAAATGGTCAAGTGTTCAAACACCAAGTAATGAGGGTAAGCCAAATACAGTTAGGAAAAGAAATTTGCTCTGAAGAAATGTGAGAAGGTTGTGCCCCATAGGTCCTTGCCCAGAGGTTTGACTTATATTGACAAGATCGATCATACTTTTATTGACTTTGCTACAAAACCATAAAATATACCTAGCAGGATACCACTCTTCCCTATTTGCAATAATTCAGGTATAAGTTATAAAGACTTTTTGATGAGGAATATGGCTAGGAAGACTCCCCCACAAAGTTTTGCATTCCTTCCCTGATGGGGTCTTTGGGCTCTGGGGGACATTAGGTTTAGATTGAATAGATGGACCCTAGTAGAGACACTCTCTTCCAGAAACATAACCCAGGCAACCTGTAGTTCCTTGTGTATGATTAGTGATAAGTTTAGTCAGATGGAATCAAAATATGAATTTCCATATAGTGAATTTTGACTTCTTAATAAAAATTCATTGTAGTATGACAGAGATATATTTTGAAATGTTAACTAATGTATATTTCTAGTGCTTGTCAGGGTCCCTAATCTTTTGAGATTCAGAACCTTAAACCTCCAGTACATAGGAAGAATTCATGTATTTAAACATAAATGGTGAGTGAATATGTGATATGAAAGAGGAAGGCTGCTGCACTCTTCCTCCCTAACCTCAAAGACTTGAAAACAAGTATCCCAGATTGGGAATGGGAAAGGAGGAGAACATAAAGTGAAGTAAAAAATGAGTAGATAATGTGGATACTCGAGAAAGAATCTCCCATTCTGGTTCCTCTAACTCCTGAAGACAGCCTTTTTGGATGAATAAATATGGCAGCTTGTGAAAAGAAAAATTTAGGGACGAGTAAATTGAAAGTTTACTTTTATAGAACATAGCAACCCTTAAGAACCTTATCATTTCATATAAACCATACATAGCAAATACTACCACAAAAATAAGTGATTGGTGGTTGAAATTAGTTCTATAATTGGTTGGACCTATGCTCCACGAAGGATGAAGCATAGATTAGATTAGGATGAAGGATGGAATATTTGAAAGAGATAATGTCTTTATGATATGAATCTGGCTATGATCATCTTTTACTTTGTGAGCCAGTGATTAATTTTCCTACCATACACTAGTCACTAAACATCAGGTTTTTTTTTCCCCCAATATATTCTTCAATACTAACCTAACCAAAAAGGAAGAAAATTTTGCCAGCTGGAGTTTTCCAATGTAAGAAGCAGGAAACAGAATTTAGCTAATTTAAAAAGAAAGGACAATTTATTGTAAGATTGTGGGGAAGTTTTAGGATCAAAGCAGAGGCTGAAAACCAGGCAGAAAAGGGCAGAAGTCAAGCAATTTCAAGGGAGCAGAGGAGCATCACTACAGGAACCCAAGACCATCTTGTCCAGGTGCTGCTGCAGGTCCAATCACACCCACACCTACGCCTTCTCTGTTATCCGGCATGTGATTTCTATTTCAGGGAGAAAAGTTGGTTCACATGCCTACCACAGGAATAGGGGAAGGACAGTTTCCTTGCCTGACAGCACCACCAGGCTTTATTTAATGATGCAGAAGAAATCTTCCCCCAAGAAACCAAGGTCCTACTATCCAAAGAAAAAGGAATTGGTATTACAGAGCTTAGTAACATGTGTCCCTGCTGATGGTAAGGCAGCTCAAGGTTTGTAAATAAACAGCTATGTTTCCTGTGATACCTATTCAGTAGTTCTTGTGTTTTTCTCTGTTTTCTGGTTTGAAGTTTCCATTTGTGCAAAGGATGTCAGAATTGCTCTCAAGTTCCAATTGACTTTTAGAAGAAGGAACAACTTAACAGATCCTGAGATGCTAAGACGGGGTCTGAGCCAAAGATACTAAGTGCTGAACATTAACATTTGGCAAGTGACCATGAGGTCTCCTATATGCAGTCACAAGTATATCTCTTCTTAAAAGAGAGTGTATGTCCTGATCAACTTGGAAAACAACTCCAACACGCCCATCATTGAATGTGCTTTTGTAAATATTTTCTTCTAACAGAATGTTCTTCTGTTTTAAGGGAAATTGCTACTTCTTCATTCATCATCACCAGGAGCCTAAGAATTTGGAATATCTCAAACTTCTCCATTTACAATTAAGTTAAACTTATGTCTAAAGTAAATGATATATCTTACTTATTAATCTAAGTGATCACTTGCATTAATGACAATTATGGTTTAAAATTTCAGTCTGTAAAAATGACATTTTGACTTTAGTAATGCTTAGCCTTCTAGCGGATTTTCTCCACCAATATGTTGTTGGTCTTTCAGGTGGCCTAAAGACCTATCAACTACTTTTATGAAGATGCATTAATCACTCATTTATTTATACCACTTATTTGAAACAAATTATTATAGCGTATCCAAAGTTCACTTAGGGACCAATTCATGTAAAAAATCAATTCCACAGTAAGATTGTATAATGTACCAATTAGTCTAAATTATTTTAGGCTTTTGGAAACTATTTGTAATTTACAAAATATATCTTAGTGAATAGAAATCATATGTAAACAATTCAGCACCTTGTATATTTATTCTCACAACTTCATATAACAGCACTAGATATAAATATTAGATGCAGGGTATGGAGAATGCTACAGTTCATCACTTTCTATTTCCCTCATGGCAAAAATATTTGGAGGTAGGTGAGAGACATAGCACCTGCTACAGGCTCCAGTTTCTTCACGTAATCTAATCTGGAGACATAAAACCAGAGCAATCAGTTCCAGGTCTGGCTTGAACATCAAACACAGACATCTACAAGCACACACTCATATGGACACACAGGTACACACACTCACAGACACACAGAGATCCTGAAGGAGCTTAACAGAGGCCAAAGGAGTGGACTCCCAATTACCTGTGAGTCCGTGCAGGTTCAATCCAGTCTGTGGAGTTGTGTTGTGTTTCAGTTTCATCTTTGTCTTCATTTCACTATAGTATTCTCCATTACCACTAGCAAAGTTCATTATGGTAACTGTTTAGTTGTTTTCTAAAATAAAAATATCAATGAGAAAATTCACATAGTTTACTGATGTCATTTTATAGTGATTTCTACTGTGCCCAGTTGTTTTTTATTTTTTTTTAAAGAAATGTGAACTAATTATTGTATTGTTTGACACCTTTCCTTATTCTTCCTAGTGGAAGTACTAGTGAGAAATGTATAACCTCAAAGCAGGTTCTGCTGCAGAACAGCAAGAGTCCAAAATCATTGACAGTCTGAGTAATCAGCAGGCGCACATTACAGAATACGTCCACTCCTGACCGAATACACAAGCCCTATAACCCCTACATCCTTTTTTTTAAAAGCCTCTAAAAGGAATGTACAGTGAACTGTAAGCTATAGTCAATTTGTAGGAGAAAGTAATACTAGATTTATTCAGTGCATGATAAAAAACACATGTATGTCAAAGACAAATTTCATGCTCAGAATCCATGACATTCCTGATATTGCTCAGATATTTGTGTGAAATTCCTGGAATCTTGAATAATTTAATCACTTTAGAGCAGAAGCTACTGTTAGGCACATGAGCCTTGGCACTAATTACTATATCCCTTTGATTTGTCTGTAAATTTTTGGTACTGCCAAAAGCTCCAAGGAAACATTTAGATAGATGGTTGGCAATCAGAAAACTGGAACACTAACAAAGTCATTCCTGCACATTACTGTTATTTTTTTTTTAATTTTTACAGACTGCATTTTGATTCATTGTACACAAATGTTTTTCCAAGCATAATCTTTTCATTTCAAAATATATCATTTTGTCATCCTTATAACCTAGACAGCAGCAAAATTTCATTTTGAAACAGTAAAATTATATGAGGACAAAACAAGTCCTAGAAGTAAATATTTATATTCACATTAATGTATTTTTAGAATTGGTGTCATATATTGCAAGCAATTACAAAGAATTTTTGGAAATTCAATCAACATTATTTTCCTACTTAGGTGTTATTCATTTGCAGTTTCAAGGGTTTTCTGTGTGCCAATGTCATAAGACTGGGTTTTTCCTTTTTCTTCTAAAATCAGTGACAGGAATGACAATGGATTTCATATCTCCTGGTGATACTACAGACATGCTAGCACCATGCAGTCCCAATGAGATTTGGCTCATGTCTTAGAATGTTTTTTCTAGAACCTTCTTTCTTCAGGTAAAACTTGCTTTTTTTTTTTGACAGGTTTAGTTTAGATGGATAAAGTTTTAAAAGTTCCAAGGACCAGTTTTATGGTGAGGAAAATAACCTATCATGAACAACCTAGGTTAACAAAAATGAAGAGCTTTAGGATGAAGTCATGCCTTCTACGATGCTAGCACCAAGTATGCAGTCACCTTTCATAGATTAAATGAATAATTTACCCTTAAAGAAGAATAAGAGTAGAAAAAAAAGAAGACACTTTCTGTCAAATTAAGGAAATGTAGATTGTCAGTATCGGCTTCCTTATCCTTCTTAAATGTTTCTATGATATGAATATTTGGTTTGTTATCCATATGAACTTGTCACTATGATTCCCGGAACCCTGTTACAGTATCCTTATCCAACACTTAGAAGGATGAGTGACAGGGGACTATGGGAAGGAATAGGAGAGAGGGGCCAGAATAAGCAAGAAAGAAAAGTGAGTCCAGGTTGTCAACCAGCAGAAAATGCAACCTTTGGAAATAGAGCAGCTTACCCAGGTACAGTCGGGAGAAGTGTTACTGCTCCTCAGACAAATCAGAACACTCAGCTGAGCTGGGGTCTTGATGAGGGAGTAACATTTGGCTCCAAAATTTCATGTTGAGCACAAATTTGGTCAGATGAAACATCATAAACACGACTATCTGAGTAATTCAGATATAGGCAATTGTGCTGAGTCATAAATATGTAGATAAATCTGCCCCTTACTTAGAACAGCCCTTCCTAGAGGCAGGGAAATTGAATTGGTGACTTCCGAAGTTGTTTTTCAATTCAAAATCCTCTGGTTTTCTGCAAAAGACTTGACAGAGGAAAATACTGAGAGAAGATATTCAAGTCATTGTTTTCTAATTTCTTGGGTGTATGTATGAGAAGAAATATACAAAGAATTTAAGAGCATTTTACAAATTACTTTCTGTATAATGAATATGATTCCGATTTAAAACAAAACTTCCAAGTCTTTTAAGTTGGTTTAGTTTATTTTGAGTAGCAGTCCTGATTCTTAAAAGAAAGACAGAAATGTTGCTTTCCCTTCCTCCCTTCTTGGTTTATGGTTCAGATCTGTACTTCCTTAGCACATCAAAGATGGAAAAATATGCTCTGACCTTTGGATTGACAGATTTAACAAATACAAAAACAGGATGTTCAGTTAAATTTATATTTTAGATTTAAAAATGAATACATTTTTAGTATAAGTATACCCCATGCAATATTTGGCATATATACTTAAACAACAAAAAATTATTGGTTATCTGAATTTCTGACCTATACCTACTCTCTGTTTCCATGAGTGGTTTGACAGACAACACTTTCAGTAAAATTTATCTATCTTGCTGACCAGAATCTAGTTTTTTCTCAGAACCTCATGCTCATCAGAGCCACTATGACCTCAGGCTTTCCCCAGACATAAATCATTTTGCTTCTGGTAACAAATCTTAAAAGTCAGGGGAACTAAAGATTCCAGTGACAGATATTAAAAAAAAAAAAAACAAAAAAACAAAAAAACTAGTTGTACTGCAAATCTTGATAAATTCTTGTTGTTTAGAATTTTAGGTATCAGAGAAAGAGAAACAAATGAGTGAGTGTGTACCAAACCTTCCCCACTAAAGTTTAGCAGCTGAGATGTGAAAACCCTAGACTTAAATCCCAACTCGGCCCCTAAAAGCTGTGGGAGTAGAAGCAAACCTTTGGACGTCTCCAACAGTCTTGACTGTTGGAGATAATAACAGATCATAATAGCTACTCCAGGAGGTTTAAATGAAGTAAGACACATAAACTACATAGCACATTCATAGTAACAGCTATTTCTGTTACTGCTTCTACCATTGCCACCTCTAGACTATTACTGTCACTAATGTCGTGTGTAAAGCTTTGTGGTAGACAGTGTAAAGCTATTGTTAAAGAGCTCACAGGCTGTTTTGGAGATAGACCAGTTCCTAAAGAAATAAAGAACAATGCGAGCCAGTAGGTCCTAAGTGCCAAATGAGGGTCACAGATGGATAAACTACAGGAACTCAGAGGAGGAAGGGACATTGGCCATATCCCCGGAAGCACATGAGGACATAATGGAATGTCCTACCATTTCTCTCCTGGGAACTTTCCTCCTAATAGACACCTCTAGTGCAGATAACTGATTACCTGTTATAGCTCTACCAGCTGCCTCTGTTTCCTCTGCTATTACAAGCAGGCCTGAGATCTCCTGACTGGTGGAGAATGTTCTAGAATTGCTAATCACTTCCTGCAGGTTAAATCTGAAAGCTGTTATTTCTTTCTGCATCTTTTCCCCCAGTTTTTGAACCTGTTGATCATGCTTCAATCCTTTTTTAGCATGGACATGTTTACCTGCTTGGCTCGCTTCTTTTCTATCCTTTGCTTGTGGATGTTTTTTTTGACTCCTTTGTATACTTACTTTTTAGCTCATGTGTACAAATGACTCTGGCTGCTCATTCTATTTGAATATTTTCTGCTCATTTCACATGAATATTTCACCTCTAAAACAATCCTTTTCCATAAATCACTAAAACCGTTCAGTCTTTCTTTACTCATCATTATATAGCTCTGAGAGAATATTTTGGTAATGTGGCACCTTTATGAGAATATTGCTAGGACTGTGGTCTTAAACCAACAATGAATTCATAAAATTGGAATTGATATAAATTAGCCTTGTGCTTATCTAAAGGAAGGTTGACAGATGTCCACTCAATTAAATTAATACTTCCAACTTAGCTGAATCATTTGGCAAGATTCTTTGGCTGACCCACATGTTTCTCCCCACTGCCTTGCCCTGTGGAGTGTATAATTAGGATGTCACTTTAGTATTAGGAAATGGTAAGCTTTCTCTTTTTCTGTTTTTTTTTTTTTTTTTTTTCCCTATTTAATGGCATTAATCGACCTGCTCTTGTCACTCTGTGAAACCAACATATACCATAATAGTGGAGCACCAGAGGAAAATGTGGTGTCAGAGGTGGTGGGGACTTAAAGGATAAAAGTGGTGGGGATCTTGTCTAAGTTTTCAACATGGAGGTCATAGAAATATTTTTTTTTCAATAAGATAATTTATGTAGCCTAAAGAATATTATAGAAAGTAAGATTTTTAGGTAGTAAAGAGCAATTCGACCCTTCCAGAGCACCAATTAGGTGTCTGTTCTCATGGTTCCCAAAAGACTAAATGTATGTCCCACCCTTCATTCATGTTCTTGTGTAGCCTGAGATGATCTTAATGATATCAGATTAGTAAATTGACCTATTAAAGCAAGAGACTTGTTGTAAAAAACTAACAAATCAATAGAAACTGGTTGGTGCAGGTAACTCACATGTTAGAAGAACAATTTTAAAATGCAGGATGAAAAAAGGTGAAGTATGAGGCTCTGCTTGGGGAATAAAGAGGATTTGGACATTAGTAAAAAATAAAATAAGACCATTCATCAATTGATAGTTTTAGAATTGAGGATCTATTCAAAGAGCACTTTCCTTACATGTTTTCATATCAAAAGGAGTTTTCAAGGGGGATAAAATATCTACAATTCACATAAAGCTTTCTCTTTTGCAAAGAGCTTCTTCACATACATGATGAGTGGGGCAGGCTCCACAGTCAGAGGATTTGGGTGTTGTTTCAAGTTTTACCATTAGTTTTCCCATGTGTAAAAATGGAGTACTAACACCTCTCAGGATTGTTAAGGGAATTTTTTGAGTTTGCCTAATACATGTATCCATTGGAACCATATGGGTAAAGGAATTAATGTGTCATTATGCAAGTCATATAAAAATAATTATCATTATCATAACAAATTATACCCTTTTTACCACAAAAAATATTTTCCTCACATTTGTCTGTCATTCACAAATGTCTGTCAATGTATAGGAAAGATTTGGTTTATTAATTAATAACATACATCTATATGACCTTTTTGAACATGGCCATTAACAAATATTTCCTAACAGCCAGGAACAGTGGTGCACACCTGTAATCTTAGTGGCTCTAGAGGCCGAGGCAGGAGGAACGCAAGTTCAACGCCAGCCTCAGCAACTTAGCATGGCCCTGAGAAAATTAGCGAGGCTCTGAGCAATTTAGCAAGACCCTTGACTCAGAAAAAAAAAAAAAAAAAAATTAAAAAGGACTGGGGATGTGGCTCAGTGGTTAAGTGGTACTGGGTTCAAAAAAAAAAGAAAAAAAAATCTCAATAGATTGTAAAATGGCATCATTGAATTAAAAGTTTCATCACATAACTGAAATTCTTATGTTATGAGCATAATATTAAAAAAACAAAAAGCACGTGTCCTCTAACAGTAGGACAGATTTTGTCCTCACACATTTAAGGACAGGTTTACCTGTCATCTAAAGTCAGCAAACACTATGACTGGTTGGTGTCCATGTCATAGTGTTAAATATTTTAGTTTTACTCCTTCCTTAAAGTTATACAAAAACATACAACCATAGAAACGGAAATATGTGCCCCATTTGTGTATAATGAATTAAAATACAGTCTGTAAAAATTAAAAAGAATTAAAAAAATAAATCAATACAAACACAAATATGGTTTCAAATGGAAATCATTAGGTTACATTAAATGGCAAATGACATTAAAAAATTGCAAAAAGTAATTGGTGGACATGTCATTTATTATCTCACGGGCGAAATCTACACTGCAATTTTGTCTCCTCCCTTAAGCAATATGGGTAATAAGCTCACACAGAGCATCTATATTAGAAAAAGACATTTCTATCTCATGAAATTTTTTGTATCTTGTATCTTCTTTCTGGTTGTATGTACAAGTTATGAAACATCTAGGTAAAAATGAAAACGTATTCAATTTAAAATTATTCAGAAGTTTGGAAATGTCCTTTAAATGATTTTATTGATATTCTTTGCATGTGTTTTTGAAATGTAATATATTAGTAAGTTAATAAATAATAAATGAATTATTTTCAGTCTACCTACAGATATGCAGTGTTGTTGATTGATTAGTAAACTTCCCAGCAATTAGTTGTTTATGTTAGTAATTGAAAGTCCCCAGAAAGGATCACCATTACTGATTTTTTCATATTCCTCAAGGTCCAGTATAGCTCAACATAGCACTATTATTAATCCTATGTCATCGCAATGTTTATATTTTGTTTGCATTTACTTTGACTGTGTGGTATTGGTGGAAGACTAGACATACAGATCAGCAGAACTGAATGGAGAACCCAATAATAGGAAAACACAAATATGCTCAATTGATTGTTGACAAGCATGCAAAAGCAATTTAATAGAGGGAAGACAGTTTTTCGAATTAATTACACTAGAGCAATTAAATGTCACTGACACACACAGAGACACATACACATAACTGACCCCACATACACTGAACCTCAACCTGTCTTGTGCCTTATACAAGAATTGACTGAAAATAAAACTAAGTATAAATCATGAAATAGAAAAGTCTTACGAAAAATATAGGAGAAAACTTGGGATTGGAACAAAGCAATGTGTTCTTAGACTTGACATCAAAACCACAATCTAAAAATTGGAAAATTGATAAATTGGAAACAATCCAATTAGGAAATGGGCAAAAGACATGAAGAGAATTTTTTGAAGAGGATTTACAGATGGAAAACAAGCACATGTTAAAAAGTTAAATATCATTAGCCACTAGGAAAATATAAGATAAAATAGAAATGATATGTTACTCTACACTTATTAAGATGACAAAGCCAAGGAAAGAGGCTAGAAGCTGGAGAAACTATTCTTCTCATATTGTCAGTGTGATTTTAAAATGGTAAATCATCCTGGAAAACAGTTTGGCAATTGTTAAAAACATAAACATGTAGATTCTATACTACCCAGCAGTTGCACTCTTGGGCTTTTATCCTGCAGATATTAAAACTATGTTTATACAAAAGTCTGTATACAGAATTTTGATGGTAGTTTTATTTATAATGACTCCAAACTGGAAACAACTCTGTGTCCTTTAATAAAGGAATGAATAAACTGTGGCACATTCATACTATGGAATACTACTCAGCAATGAAAAGGACCAGTCTGTTGATGCATCCAACAACTTGGATAAATCTCCAGAGAATTAAACTGAGGGGAAAAAAAAGTTCCCCAAAGTTATACACTGTATGAGTCTATGTATATAACATTCTCAAAATGATAAAATTGTAGAAATAAAGAGCAGTTTAGTAAAGGACTAGGGCTAGGGAGATGGTAGTGATGGAAGGGAAATGGTTTGACTATGACAGAAGAATCCTTGTGTTGATAAAGCTGTTCTGTATCTTCACTGTATCGATTCAATATGCTGCTTGTGATATTATGGTTTTGCAAGATAATACCATTAGAGGAAAGTGGGAAGAGGGAAACTGAGTACAGAAATTTCCCTTTATTATTTCTTGGAACTGAATTTGAAATGACAACTGTTTTGAAATGAAAAAAATGAACTTTAAAATATAATGTATTGATATATTTATCATGGCTACTGAGATTGCAGTATCCCCTTAAATTTTACACCTGAGACAAGTGCCTTTCTTGCCTGGAAACCAGAATATATACTGAAGAAATCAAAATGAATGGGAGTTGGAGGGGACTGTCCTAGTTCCTCAGGAGGTCTTTGCCTGTTTATGGTGTTAGAGGAAACAGGGTGCTTTGATATACTCCGGGAAAGAAGACAAAAAGATTGATAGTGAAGGAGACCAGAAAACACAAAAGATTTAGGGAAGGTTTAAGAAACAAAGAGCTTGGGAACAGAAATCTCCTCCCAGCACTTGTTGGGAAGTGGAAAGAGAAGGGATATTATGCAAATGCAGATATTTAGAGGAATAAAACAAAACACGGTTTTTGGTTGTTTCCCTTCCATCACTCCCACCCCCCTGCTGCGAATCTTGCCAAGAGGAATCTTCGAATGCTAATGTCTCCTATTTGACACAGCGAGTGATAATTGCACAGTGGCCGATTGATTTTTGACTCGCCCCTTTGCAGATCAGCCCCATAACTTTACATTCATTCCAAGCCTCAAGGAGTTGAGCCCGGCAACAGCAGGGCCCACCTTCACCCATCAGATAATAAAGTTTAGTCATGCAGCTTAAAATAAAATAAGCAAGAAGCAGATGGCAAAAGGACAGAATGTCGTGTATTTAATCTGCCCATGTTTGCAAGGAAGCAATTGTCTTCTTAGCTCCAGAAAACAGAGCAAGGCAAACAATAAAGCTTCTCTTTCCTGGGCACATATGACACTGTTTACATAGGTGATTTGGAGTTTGGGGTAATTGGACTCTCATCTTGCTGAACTCTCTTTCTTGGAACCAGGAAACTAAGCTGGCCTGCTACTGCCCGTGGTAGGGAATCAACGAAAGGAAGACGTTACAGGCAGACTGCTCAGTAAACAACTCTGAACAAAATCATCATACCCAAATGAAAGTAGGAGTGAGCAAAGTGGATGTCCTAAGACCTGGGGTGGTCGTCTACAATAAAAGAGCCGTCAGCGCAAAAGAGCCAGTGTTAAGTAGTGCAGGGTAAAGTGCTAGGCAGCTGCAACTAGGAAAACGAGGCGACAGGCAACATCGCGAATTTTATTCCAATTTGGCTTGTTGAGAGCCTCTGCAATGCTGGAGAAAGACCACAGAGAAAATGCCCTCCGAGAGGGCACTCTGACACTGAAATTTGAAATTCTGGCTTGAGCTCTTTGTTCGGAATTTATTCTTCTTCCAGTTCAGATGGTGCCTGAGTATATTTTAATGATGTGTCAATTAAGGTCCGCTGCTGACTGCCAGAGAGCAGAAGAAGAGTAGAAACCCATGTGGGAGAACGAGGGAGCGCTGGGCAGTTAGAGAATGAGAAGCTTTGGGGAAGTGTGGAGACGTGTCAGGAAGCAACGGGAAATGAGGTTCGGGGTAGTTGTCTGTGTTTAAGGGTGGGATAGGGAAGCATTCACAAAATCTGCTTGCTGTAAAAAAAATAATATACTCCAATAAAAGGAACTTGGGAATGACCAAGATGAGAACTGACTGTGCTTCTGACTCCCTGTCCATGGTCCTGCATCCTTGGGGTGTGAGAGCTACAAAGAGTGGGGGAGGGGTGTCTATAGAAGAGCTGCCTAGAGGGAAGCCACTCCCTCTACCCACCTACTCTAGGCACCTTGCCTCATCTTCCATACCTTTGAATCAGGAACTGAGTGGGAAAAACTAAAGGCTCATTATCTAGCTATTCTTGACCACTCTAAGTTTATACCAATGCAGCCACCTGAGCATTTCCCCTCCTTCCCTGAATTGCCATCGCTCAGAGCATGGGGCACACCTCTAACACCTGGCTCTCTCCTGCTTTCATTTTACCCATTACCTCATTTCTTCCTCATCTGGGTCAACCGGGTTGGAGCACCAAGGTTAACACAGTGAGCAAACCGCCACAGTCGTCACTGTCACAGAACTTACTGTGAATGAACATGTGCCCAAAGTCCTGGAAAACAACTACCCTCCTTGATTTCAGAGTGTGTTAAAAGGGTTTCATTTGACAATGAATGATCTCAGCAGTTCAGGAAACTCAGCTAGTCTGGGGGCTCCTAAAGAAAGATTTTCTTTATAACAATAAAAAGACCACATCTATAATTTGCATTATGGTCTGAAAGCAAATTATGAGGCTTTCTAAAATAGGGCTTTGGTAGGTCGTAGTTGAGTCATGGGCATTAAAAAAGGAAATTGCCCATGCTGAAGCAAAAAGAGACATTGGAACCTGTCATGGCACCAACCATGCAGACTGAGGAAGTGGAGGAAGCTGCCATGCACGGCAGGAAGGATGAAGTCGACGATCAAGGGGCCCCGCAAGTCCATTGGTCTGCACTGTGGGTTTCCCCGGGACACTGGGCTTTTAGTGCTGAAACCAGGCATGTTGGCAAGTAGGGTGAACTGGCCGCCTCACTAGGAGTTCCTGGACGCCTGCCTCCTCCCTGCACTTGGTTCTGAGACGCTCTTCTTTCTGCTTATGCTTGTTTGATTTGGGATTCTGTCACTTGCAAAATAAAATCCTTACCAACAAATAGCTAGTAGTGTTTTCCACTTCCTAAGGTATCTTTGAACTCACAACTCTTTGAGACAGAGTAGATGGCACTCCCATTTTAGGAGAGAAGAAAATGGGCTTGGGATTTCAGGAAATTTTACCATCTCTCACTGCTAACTGGGTTGGCAGTGAAGCTGGACCCTCTGTTTTTTATTACAGGGCCTATGTACTTCTTAGCAAGGTTCCTTCCCAGTGGGTGGTGGTCTTAGAATCTTGCAAAACTGGATTCTCCAGCAGCTTGGGAGGCTGAGGCAGGAGGATTGTGAGTTCAAAGCCAGCCTCAGCAAAAGTGAGGTGCTAAGTAACTCAGTGAGACCCTATTTCTAAATAAAATTCGAAATAGGGCTGAGGATGTGGCTCAGTGGTCAAGTGCCCCTGAGTTCAATCCCCAGTACCTCCCAACCCAAAAAAATAAAAATAAAAAACTGGACTCTGCACTGCACAGGCAGACCATCAGTCACAGCCTGCACTTTTAAGCAGACTTGCACCCACACTTCCACTGCTCTAAGTTTGGGAGTTGCATACACTTTCTATACGCTACATTATTTACAACTGTACCATTGTTGCGCCTTTTCCAATCCACCGTCTTCACCGTCTTTACAGAACCCAGGGATCGCCACCTTTGGGGGCTTTACAAACACCTGCTTTGATTCTGAAGGGAATTGTATGATCTAGGTTTTAATTCTTTGCTTAAATAAAGAATTTGAAGCACAGGTGGTAGAAGTGGCCTGTATAAGATCACACAGCTCCTACACAGTGGAACCAGGATTCAAATCCAGAGTTGCTGACTCCAAAGCTCATTCTCTTTTTTTTTCATATTTAATTCAAATTTCTGGGTATGTAGATCCCACTGTTTTGGAACATGTTATTTGTTTTACTGGGAGAATAAAGGAGAGTCTGCACAGAGTTCCAGGATGGAGAAAACCCACAAGGGACATTGGGTGACCCTGGATGCCAAGTCTCAGGGCTGCCCTACGTGGTATAATCTAGAGGTGCTGGAACAGGACAGGTCCCAGATAAAGGGCAGTTTTCATTTACAACTTATTTATGCCTACATTGAAAATTTCCCCTTCATGTATATGGAAGTCCCTCAAGATAAGTGTTCCTCAAAAGGAAATATTCTAAAAAAGAAGGTGAAAGAGAAATAGGTAAGATCCTTTGTTTAATGTCTGTAATTTTATTTTATAATAGGTGCTGATTATAAAATTACAATTATTGAAAATGCAGATAAATAAAATCAATCATAGAAAATCATTCCAATATGCCTCCCATACATCAACACCATAAAAATTTTGCTATTTATTCTTCTAGGTTAAAGACAGACACACACACACACACACACACACACACACAATTTTTTGCAGAGAATAAATGCATATAAAATGGTTTCGTAACAAGTGTATTTCCTTCTTAATAATGAATTATGAATACCTGTACATGTTAATGAACAATTATATATTTTTTAATAGCATAGAGAATTAATCTTTACCCAGATAGATGCAAGTCGTTACGGTTTTTATCAGTTGTCTTCCCCGCCCCTCCCCCATCTCCAAAATTCAGGCCCATCCATGGGTGATGGGGTGTCTGATGAGCTGAAGTATTTAGTAAGCTAATGTTCACTGTCCACAGCAGGAGGCCCGCACAGCTTGGCTGATGAGAAATGAACTGCCTGAAGCGATCTTTTAATGGCAACTAATTTCCCATATTTGATTCTCAGCCTAGCCAACTAACGTCTAGTTCAAGCGTGACAAGGCATTCACAGTTCCTTTTGAAAGTTCTCTATCTGAGAAGCCAAAGGATGTGTTCAGGGCCATCATGACCTTCTGAGATCTTGTCCTGGCTACTTTAGACTGAACTTTGATCAGCCGGGGTCAATGATCTTGTAAGAAAAAGTTTAAGGATGGATGTCTTTATATTGAGACCTTTCTTTCTTTTTTTTTTTTTTAATTCTATTTTCAGATAAGTCAGTGATGAGAATTACTGGGCAACAAAGTTCGTAAATGTCAATTAAGACTCTTCGTATATTAAAAAACCATATATTTAACTCTTAGCATTTTCATTTTCTTTCTGTTTCCTCCAAATGGTTTCGTATCAATTGGTCTTTTTCATTCTTAATGCATTTAAGATATCTAATATGTATTAAGCTCTTCCATCCTTGACTTAAACAAATCCTATTACTCTGTGATTCTATCCCATTACACAGTGATTATTGAACAGAGCTCAACTTAATTGGATATGATCATGTCCTGGTATGTAGAATTATACAGGAAGGTTACTATTTCTAGTTGTCACCAGTATTCCTATTTGTGGTTCTATTTTATATTTAATGTTAAAAAAATCTATACATAGTTCCATTTATACTATTTTTTAAAATGGTTCTAAAACTTCTAAATTTTCAGTAGCTATAGAATGACCAGATTCAGAGAATATATTCAAAGGTCATTTGATGACAAGTTTTATAGGCAAAGAGGTAGGGACAGGGTAACTTGGTCTCGTATGTAGTTGCATGAATGTGCATGCACACACACACACACACACACACACACACAGAAGAGTTGTGTGTTATCAGAGAAAAATGTCACCTCCTATTCCCCAATTCCTACCTACTTCTGTTTCACATCTCTGGTTTCTGGGAGTCAGAAGTTTAAATATTTTTATTTTGAACTAGATTGCCATTTTTCAATTCCGAGACAACCTTACCACTTTGTTTATACTTCAGGAAGAATGGCAATCTTGAGCACTCCTATAAATCACTTGCAAAAGCCCAGTCTGACATAGGCAGCATTGTAAGCTTCAAGAAGAGAAAAATGTCAGCAGGCTGTTGGGGACACAATAGGCCTTGGGTGCTCACTCTAAGCAGACTAAGACGTGAATGTGTTTTGTGTCCATGAGACAATTTTGCACAGCTCTTTTCTGGGAGCTAACTTTCACACAAAATTAAACCTGAGTGGATCATTTCAGGTGTTTAGGAAAAACTGAGATCATTGTTTGCTTTAGAGAAAGGTCAGTTTGGAGACCCTTCTCTTTCAGTATTCTCTTAAATTGCCCATCAAATTTACCTACTTTCAGACTCACTGATATTGATTCATTGGCAGAGTAGTTGCCTACCATGGAAACTTCTGCTTTTCTTTGAAACCTAAGAAATCTCTCTAGACAATACTTACCTTAATGGGTGGTAACTGTAAAATCACATCACATAGTGGTTTTGGCAATAGGGTCTGGAGTCCAAGAGGTCTGACTTCCAACCTCAGTTTCGCCACATGTTCTTATCATGAACTTGGAGAATTAGGTGGCCCTATGAAGTCTCAGTTCTTCAGTAAGCAAAATGAGAAAAACAACAACTATTCATAAGACTATCTTGAGCAATAAATTACATAAAGCATGATCTAGGTTCTCAGATCAATGCCTAAGGCATAATAAATTATTATAATAGATTAATATTAACTGTTGTAGTTAAAATGTTATCATTTTTATTATATTGATTATTTCAAAGTTTAGTCAATTTAGACATGATTTTTAGATACTTGGTTAGGTCACAAAATCTAATTCACTAAAATACCATCTCAAATAGATAACAGTCTCATATCCACCAAAGAAGAGATTTCAGGTATTAAAAAACTTCAGGGCAGTTTTGCCTTTCTGTTTCCTTGTTTGTTAGGTAAGGTTTAGTTTGGTATGATGTGGGAGTCTAAGTTATTGTACTCTTAGATGCTTCTTGGTTTTGTTTTTGTTTTTAGCTATTATGGTTTAGATGTGAAGTGTCCCCAAAAATTCCTGTGTTAATATAGGATGTTTGGAGGTGAAAAGTTTGGATGGTGAGAACCGTAACCCAATCTAGTCCATCCTAGTTTGGGTGGTAACTGTAGGCAGAAGTTAACTGGGGCTTGGCAGAAGAAGATAGGTCAGTAGGGGAATGCTCTGGAAGGGTTCATCTTCCCTGTGGCCACTTTCCTTTTCTCTCTCTGCTTCCTAGACACAGTGAGGTGAGCAGCCTTCCTTCTCCACCCGCTTCCACCATGATATTCTGTCTCACTTTGTCCCAGAGCTATGAAGTTGGCCCACCTTGGATCGAACCTCTAAAACCATAAACCATCATACATGTTTCCTCATCTAAGTTGTTATTGTCATATATTTTGGTCAAAGAGATGGAAAGCTGACCAACACATTAGCTTATTGATGATAACAAGGAATTAGATAAAGGATGTTTAAAAAGTGTCCGAAATTCACATGGAAAAGGAGGATTGGCATTACATATTTTATAGTCTATAGGGTTGAACTATTATTTGATAAACTGTTCTGCTTTTTCTTTGTTATATCATCTAATGTGGTAGCCTTTAATCTTTAAATTAGAAATAGTTAAAATGAAGTTAAGTTCAAAAATCAGTTCCTGAGTTCCCACTAGCTACACTTAAAATGTTCAAATATCCCCACAGGCTAGTGGCTACATATTAAACAGTGAAGACAATGGGACATATCCATCATCACAGAAAGTTCTGCTATATGTGACTTTCTAGGTAGCAAGAAGAAAATGGACAGCTTCCACATGGATCGAGGTTTAATTTGCAGGTCTTTTCCGTTGTCTGACAGTATTTACCCTACTTGGGATAAAGTGACCTGATAATGTGACCATTTTTCAAGTTTAGAAGACTAATCCAGTTTTGACCCAACATTCGAAACACCAATTAGCCTAAATGGGCTTAATCAGGTCTCTAAGAAAGTGAGAAATTGACTTGAAGTCTGATTCTGTGGAAGATGACTCCAATAGAGTTGGATTACTGTCAGCTGGGAATGACAGAGTGGAGCCCAGGGTGTCAATCTCACCTGGTAGAGGAGGGAACAAGGTACTGAAGACAGACCAACACTAACAGATGTTAGTGAACAAGGGTTCACCTTGACCTAAGATGAGCATCAAAGTCATTTACTTAGTATTCAGTTTCCATTTGAACAACATTATTACTCACATTTTAACTGTGATTTGGAGTTATTAACTACCTTGCCTGTTTGGATATCTGGAATTCCAATAGTTGCTACACAGAATTTTAATCCAAATTTTCTGATTACAAATTCTTGGTTTCTCCTCATAAACTTGGATGTTATAGCTTTAATAGTAAATATAAAACAACAAATATTTTCACCAGTGTGATCAGAAAGTATATTTTCCTCTTGGACTAATAACCTATTTTCCATTAGCACAAGTGTACCATTCACGCATGGACCCATAATTTTAATAAGAATGTCACAAATATAATATGACTACAATCATTTTATTTTTCAAAGCAGGGTACCATGGATGCAAAGCAAAATGTACATTTGTTGTATTATCTCTCAAAAGCTCACCTGGCATATGCCAATCAGGTAATTGCTTGTGCAAACGGATCATTAGGTGCACAATTACCTCATTTGAAACACAAATTCAGGGCTGAGTGGAAGCAGTCCCTGCATGTGCAATTTTGTGTGTACTAATCATTACACCCAATATGGAAAAATTAGCCCTTAAATTCTTTTCCCACCTATGGCTTTCTACTTTTATTCACTGATGGCATCCATTAAAATCAGGCAAACATGATGTGTTTTCTGGACATAAACAATTAGTCACTTTCTGTCATGGCGACTTGAGTAAACACATACATAAAACAGAGTTGTGTATGCAAACTTCCCCTCGTTCAATCCAGGCAGGGTAGTTCTCCCTTTACCCCAGGCTTCCACTGACATTCTATTTCATAACTGTTTGCATGGAAATGATGGAGGCTTTATTTTATTTTATTTTTTCCTTTCCAAATACATTTGGCAAAATCTTCCAAGCTGTCTCCTTTATGGCAGAATATTGTCCCTGGCCCATTTATATGCTAATTACTGAAGTGTTACCTTTTACTGACAAGTATTTACATGTTAATTAACTTTGGGAGGAGGGTTAGGAATACTAGTTTGCCCTGTTTAAAGTGATAAAGGGGATGCTCTTTCCTTTCAAGAAGAGAACAAAGACAGTATCATAAAAGGAAATTATTTAATTACCTCTTCCTAAGAATTAGAAATATGTTTTCCAACCTTTCTTTCTGTTGAGAAATTCTCCAGATTGTGACCAGAGGCACAAAAGGAACAGGGAGTGAACATTCTTCCTTTTAATCTGAGTTCCAGGTGAACACATCTGGTACAAGGAATCTAGGTCAGTGTTAGGAAAGGAGAAGAAAAAGAAAAAGAAAGAGGAAAGAAGAAGAAAAATGAGCCTGGAAATAGAATATTTTTAATTGAAAATACTTGAGAATGAACTGATTCTATAATATGAATGAATGAGAAATATTCCCTTGACCTCTTATTTTGTTATATCATGTGTGTCCTGGCCATTACTGAAAGGAGGGGAGTGGAGAGATGATGTGATGATTATATCGAAGGCCAGCCATGAAGAAATGACCCAAGTAGGATTCAATATTGCCCAAGAACTAAAACAAAGGGTAAATTAATGAGAAAGAGAAATCTTTGCCATCACATCCAGCTCATCAAATAGAAGAACCAACACATTTTATTCTTGTCACCAGGTGGAAGGGTGGAGTAGATGACTTAGTGATGACCGCTATTCATGCCTTCTAAGTCTTATAAACTCAACCTCCATCTTTGCCCCAATGACACTCAGAGAATCCTTTGAAATGTTGTGTTGTTGGTGAATACCATCCTCTGGATAATCCACCTGTATCCATTCAGGCAAAAAGACCTGGAGATTTTAACTATTCACTTTCTTTAAACAGCAGAAATGGAGACCCCATCATTTTTCTCTTCAATGTCATTGAAAATCTCTTAACTGGTCTCACCAGTTCCAGCTTACTCAGCTCCAATCCATCTCTCACACTCCAGCCAGAGTGACTTACTAAATCCTCACCTCCTTCATTTGCACATTCAGCAAACATGTACAGGGAATTTTCCCTGTCAAGGGCTCTTATATGACCATGTGTACTCTAAAAATTTGAATGGATTTGATACACAAGTGACATACCTATTCATCTGAGAATCGATGATGATCTCTTTCATGAAACATAATAAAATTTAAGACAAATATGCTGTCAATCTGTGAACTTTGTTTTAGAGGCATTTTAGGTGTCTAGTTGCACAGAGAAGATAGCAATATTCATAAGTTTTTATAAATGTATATAATTAAAATTTAGATCTTCTCTAATAACAACGAATATGTTATCTTTAGTGAAGTTATCACATAGGAAAACTGAAAAGCAGAAAATCACATATCGTCCTTCACAATCTCTTTATTCTTCAAAAGGGAAGTAGTAGATGGCATAAAAATGGCAATGCAGATGTGGGAAGGAGGTGGCCTACATTGACATACAGATGGAAAGAAAATAATGAAGACAAAAGATAAGTTCAGAGAGTTGTGTGTCTTTGGGGGGAAGGATAATGAAAGGAAGACCAAAAAATAGAGAGAACAGACTCTCCTCTCACCAAAAAAAAAAAAATCTGATTTCAAAACAGGGACGGTCCTGATAGAGAACATGATGAGATAGGGTAAATATTTTGTTTTCATTTAAATATGTTTAACATGACCGGGTCTGATAATAGATATCATTTTGCAACTGAAGATGAATATGTCCACTTTGAAAGACTCTTTGTTGTCCTTAGGAAACATGATATGCTAGCAGAATTCTACCTGTAAATCTAAGCACTGTATGAAGTAAACTTTTGATTACAGAAAGAGAGCTAATATTGTTACTTTATAGAAAGGAAATAATTTTCTAGTAGTGTTCTACACAGAGCAGCACTAGTGCCCTGTTTTTTTGTTTGTTTGTTCGTTTTTTTGTTTAGTTTTTTTTTTCCCCCTTTTCACATTTGTTTGATCTTGAGCCAAAAGAAGAAAAAGAGTCTGAGAGCCAGAACTTGGAAGGATAATTAGGGCTTTTCCTCCAACTGGCTGGCTGCAAGCAGGCGGCGAGAGCTCTTTCTCTAGGAAGTAGCAATCTGTGAGAGAAGAAAGATCAAGTGTTTTTAACTTCTGTTTGTATGCCAATGTGACTCTAGCTCTTGCAGTATTTATACTTCAAGGGCACTTGTCTAGACACAGAGAGATCCTCAGTGAGAAGACATAACTGTCGGCCCCAAGCCTGTTGGAAAGTGAGGGGCACACAGGTTCACCAGGTGACAGGAGTACATCAATGAACCTGATCACCTGCCCTCGTGGGGTTTACAGTCTGACAGAATTATACCTCCTTTATTTTTTAATCTTGCTTTATTAATGTATGCTTTAAAACAAAAATTATTACTAGTTATATTGGATTACAATAATCAATTCTAGTTTAATGGGGAAAAAGTAATTGAGAGAGAAGACAGTAATTTTTCCTTTTCATAAAAAGAGTAGAAAATCTGTGGAGAACTCCAAGTCCTAAATAAGCTCCACCTCTCACCCTTGCATTTGCTGAAAGAATATTCTATTTGAGCCAAGACATTTTAAAGGAGAAAATGTATTTATTTACTATATAAGAGCCCAACTCTAAGAGATGATGGTAAACATTACAGGAACACACTCTCTGGGAAAGTTTTATCTTTGAAAAAAAAAGGTTTCTATCTCTTAGTTCATTCTATGTCCAGTCAGTAGTTTTGGAATCAGTCGGTATGATGAAGATGCTGTAAGATATGAAATTAATGAACAATTGTTCTGATTTTCAGTAATAATGTTACTTTAAGGTCTCTATCTATTTCTCAAGTCTTCTATTGTTTAAAATTTTATCTCCTTTCCTTTTGAATGCTAGAGTTAATGACTGAAGTGTTCACATCAGAATTTTCTCCTTTTATGTAGCCCTGTCAAACCCCACAGTTCACATCCACTTGAAACACACATAATTATAAAAGATGAGAGACCAATTATTATCTTCTTCCCACCCCCCCATATCCTCACAGGTGCCTGGCTACTTCAAGAGTGTGAGCTAATCACAGGGAAGATTCATTCTCAGTTCAGCTGCCTCATTTGATCAACTCAAGACTGAGTCCAACAAAAGTGGTCTGCCTAATGAAACTGATTTTCATTTTTCCTCATTAGCTTACACTGGATTGAGACAATAAAACAAGAAGAGAATAAAGGGTAGAATGACAATTTAAAAATTATTTTCTCTGCCTTTCTCTGTATGTTTCGTTTTTTATTTAGCTATGTACTTATTTTTTTCCTCCTCATCTTCTGCTACTACTTTTTCCTTGATTTTCCCATATATGAAGGGAGTATTAGGAAATCTGTGATGTGATCTGAGATGGCCTAATAGGCTTTTGAGTTTTTAGCATTACTGTGGATCAGAATTTTATGTATATATACTCCACCCAGGAGCCTAACTTTGACACCACCATCCCACAAGCACCGGAGAACCTGTGCAAAAGAAAAAACAGGGGAATAAAGTCATGGGAAGCTATGTGTGTGTGTGTGTATGTGTGTTTGTATAAGGTTGTATGATTATGTGTTCTTACTCCCATAGAGTAATTGTACTTTTTACTAATTTTCCTTTAAAAACAGTTATTATGTTGTTTAAAATCCATCGCCTAATAAAGCTGTAATTCACCGTTGTAATTCAGTTTTGTTCACAGTAATGTAGAAGGAATTGAGCAAGCCTTGTACATTCCTTTAGTGTGAAGGTCAAAATAAGTTGATGTTGGAGAGAAATTAAGAAGCTGTGTCAAAAATCTTTTAAATGCAAGTAGTTGAAAGCTGGAGGGGTATCTTAAGTATAACTAAAAAGTCCTAAAGTAGGCAAGTGAAGATTATCCCACGGATCAACCATGTCACTCAAAGAGCCTATATCTTTCTTTACTCCTCTCTCATAGAATCAGAAGATGGCTTCTCATAGCTAGTAAGAACTGTTTGCTCCTTATTCATATCTAGCATGTCATTTTCATATCTAGTATGTCTTGCTGCAGTTTTCTTGGAGGATCAAGTAAAATTTTTTCCCATAAGCTTCTACAAATGTATTTGTGTCTGATTGGTTATGTTATCTGAACCAATTATGTGGTCAGGAAGAGTATAGCTGATTGTTGATTGGCTGAACCAATCAAGACCCACACCTGTGGGTGGGAGTGGAGTCAGTACACTGGCTATAGGAATGAGAAATCATGCCTGAATTATGAAAAACTCAAGGAAGAGGATAAATGGATGCCGGGAGTTTCAAGACAGTATATATCACCTTAGGGCTGAAAATCAGAAGGATCAGAAAACTCTCAAAATTTCATCCTTCGACCTTGACTGACATTTAGAATCTCAGCTTCTGGGTCAACAACTTGTCACTCACAAAATGATGGCTACTACAGCAGTAAGCATTAATTCAGAAACATTTTAAAATTCTAGTACAATGAGTTTTGCATGCATGAAGTGACTTTTTGCATTATGTGTGTTTTCCATATGCACAGTGAATTAGTAGACTTTTTTTTTTTTTTTTTTTTTTTTTTGTATCTCAGAGAATGGGCATTCAGATACAAGGACTGGATGAGAGTGACATTTTATTGAGATATCCACAAGAACTATAATAATGACCGATCATGAGGCATGTCTTGTAATGACACCAGTTTGTGAATGTGAACTATCCAGGAATCACTGAGGACAGTGGGCCTATCAGGACCTAGTGCATATGTTCTACCTCTAGAAATATCCTAACCAAGTCCTGTTGTTGTGCCAACTTTAGCACATTACAGTGTGCATTTTGTACATTAAAGAGAAAGGCCTAGACAGAGATAGCAAATGATATTCACTGAAACACAGATATTCTTACTGTATGGAACATGCAAATCTTACTCTACAGATATGAAGACGTAAGTACTATAATATTCCTCTATTTTCTCTGAATCAAAATAAATCCAGTTAATTTCTTTCATGACGACAGAAGGCAATCTTAGACATTTTCCTTCTCCTCCTCTGGACCTTCCTTTCGCACTTGTACCTCAGGTTTCTTTCCACAAACACTGTCCCTTCAAGTTCATCAGCCTTCTAGAATTCATATTCTAGGAGATTTTTATCACACTTTGAAACAGAGACCTTTTCCACAGGAAAGGAAAAAAAAAAAACTGGGCTATTTCATTCAGGAAAGGGGAAATGCAATGAGAAAAAAAAAGTGAATAATTCAAATCGTTATATTGGTACACATTACTAAGGAATATACTCTACAAATAGATCAAGTTTCCTGAACTATATATGGTATGCATCCCCTCCCTCAAATACTAGAACACATTGTTAAAGAACAGTGTGCAAAATCCTGAAAACTTACTATCATAATGAGTTCATGAGATATTTTTCAGATTTTCAAATTCTTCCTGCTTCTTTCAGTTTCTAGACCTTTCTATAGGTCAACCCTTCTGCATAGAATGCTTCTAGTTCAATCTTCCCTTAGTTCATCCTTACGGCCTCACCTGTCCTGTCCTGATGATTCCAGCACAGCCTATGCTTTGCATTTATAGTAGACAGGACTTGTAAATAGAAGTCGTATGTCACTAATTCATAGTGTCTCTCCTTCTTGCTAGATAGCCACTCTCATGTAGCCAATGACCATGTTCTGTCCCCAGATTCCTGCCCAGTGCCTGTTTTATAATAAGTATACCACAAATGTTTATCAAATAAATGTCTGTCTCTTCTGGTAGATATAAAACAACTTAGAAATAGGGAAAAAACTTTTGGAGTGCTCAGCATCATGCTAGGCATTGTTTATTATTTCACTCACAGCAACCTGAACTAGTAGATCACATTATCCACATCTTGCAAGTAATGAAGCTTCAGAGATTATTTAACTTTGAGATCACAGTGGGTACCAAGTGCCTTCAGCTAGTACTGTGGTGGGTTTTTCCAGGATCCCAAGGAGATTTATCTTTTCCACCAACAGGTTCTGGAATAATGAATGGGGGGAAAGTGAAGTATTATTTTCCTCCTTAGAAGGAATAGGCAGAAAAGGTGTGTGTGTGTGTGTGTGTGTGTGAGAGAGAGAGAGAGAGAGAGAGAGAGAGAGAGAGAGAGAGAGAGAAGAAGAAGGAGAAGAAGAAGAAGAAGAAGAAGAAGAAGAAGAAGAAGAAGAAGAAGAAGAAGAAGAGGAGGAGGAGGAGGAGGAGGAGGAGGAGGAGGAGGAGGAGGAGGAGGAGGAGGAGACGGAGGAGGAATGAGTGAAGGAAGGAAGGAAGGGGAAAAATAAAGAAAGAAAAAGATACATACTCTGACAATTTAAAGAGAGGTGCCACATTTGCTGGAGCCTGCTTTGACCTTTGACCTTCATCTTAAATAGGAAACCAGCATTGAATGAGGACCTCCAGAGAGGATAAACTACTTTTCATGAAAATAATTTAATGTGAATAGTTGTTATCCAAGTGTGCCCTGAGGAAGTGTAGTAGTGAGTAGTGGGTGAGGTTCATGGCCACTGGTTGGCCTTGCCAGTGTGAGTGGTGTCTCTACCATGCACATAGGCAGTTGCTCAGCAGAGCTACTCCAGCAGAGTCTGCAAAGTTCTAATTTGGGCCTACTTCAAATCTTCGGCTGAATTAAAGGATCATTTTTGGTGGGTGCCCTTGTCAGTTGTTCTCTGAGAATAAGGCCTTTGATAACACCCAGAAAAAAGTAATTGTGCCACCGCCCTTACTTCATTTACATAACTGAGATTGATGAGAAGGGAAGGAAAGTGTTTACAGTGCAGGAAGACAGGAATTTCTGGATTAAGTAGGAAGCAAACTGAAATGAGCTGTCTAAGGTAATTATGAAACACATACTTCATATGTTTTCATCAGATATTGCTATTATACTACACAAGGCAAGGAAGTTTGATTAAACTACAGTTTGGTATATAAATGCATGCATAAATTACAGGGAAAGTAGTTACTTCATGGCATTTCAAGAATTCTTCGGGGACATTAAGTAAGTAGTAATTTAGCTATTAGGTCTAGTGCATAAGAATAAACCCATGGTTAGGTGAGGGATGTGGAGGCATGAAACAGATAACAAATGTATTTACAAAACATGACTGGTAAAATCTCGATCACAAATTGAAAAAACAAAAGCAGTATATTACACAATACAAGAAGCTAAGACAACTTCATAGACATCTTTGGCCTCTATTGAAAGATAACATCCTTAGAATAATCCTCATGTGAATTACATGAAATCATCTGCCAATTCCCAACTGTGATGTATCTGATTCGTACTTCTAGGAGGCTAAGACAAAAGGAATGGTTTCTCATTGTCCAAGGACACCTTTGAGGAAGCCTCAATCTACTACTGTTATTTGGGGGGGGGGCAATAGTCATAGTCTAATGTCATTTCCATGTAGCTAGTGTTGAAATAGGGATTGATATTAGAAGCCCACAGGTTGAAGACTCAGCCCCCAAGACTTTCCCTTCCCTTCAGGTGCCATTTATGAACACCAGGTTGTTTTACCTGTGCTTTTGACTGACAGGCTATAAATTGGAGTTACCACAACTTGCCCCTTGGGTTCCACTAATTTGTTAATACAGGTCACCAAACCTATGCAGTTCATAGAACTCAGGGACACTCACACTTATGTGAGTGTAAAGGATATAACAAAGGATAGAGAAGAAGAGTTGCTTCAGGTGAGCTATGGGAGAGAAGACATAAAACTTCCATGCCTTCACTGGGTGTAGTACCTTCAGGAAATGCTGTCCGTTAGCAATCTGGAAGCTCTCCAAACCCTGTCTTTTGGGTGTTTCTGGAGTTTTCATTGCATAGACATGATTGTAGCATGGATAATATTATAGAAATGGGATTGAACCAAACAATATAGAGGTATGATTTAATTCTAATAGTGGTGGAAACCCAGCAAGGTCTCTCTCTTCAGATTCTTCTTGGCTTTTCCATGGATCATTCCTACTTCTTAGGTATAGAGCAGGTCCTCTTTTGAAACAGGGGTTTTATTTACTATCAGACAAAGTAGGTCATAAAATTTCTTTAGGGTCAACTCCATGACAGAAAGGTGGAGGTAAGTCGGGGTTCGATGACCTGCTTTGGGCAAGAGGAATTCTAGTTTCTATGACCTGCCTTCGAGAGGGAATTATGAACCAGAAACTGTGTACAACAACTGAAATGGGTGTCTCTGAAATGGGTGTCCCATATCACACCCAGTTATAAGTGTCCCTCTCTTCTTAGACGTTTACTGCTAAATATTTCCTTAGACAAACACTGTATTCAATTGAACTGATTGAGTTCCTTCTACAAATATTGGTGTGCCTACTAAATGAAAAATAGTGTATGACTTTCCCAGGGCAGCTACAATAAATTACCCCAAACTTGTGGTGAAAAGTAATTTATTTTCTTACTATTCTGGATATCGGAAGTCTAAAGTCAAGGTATTGGCAAGTTGGTTACCTCCAGAGGCTCCAAGGGAGAAACTGCCTCCTGCTTCTTATCCTACTGCTGGTTGTTGATGGACATCCTCTTCACTTCTTTGCTCATACACCAGTCTCTGCCTCCATTTTTACAATGCTTTCTTTTCTGTGTTCTGTGTCATTTCCTTTTCTGTGCCTTATAAGGACACTCTCATTGAATTTCAGGCTACCAGAAATGAGCAGATTCTAATCTTGAACATTACCTTAATTTAATCTACAAAAACTCTTATTTCAAATAAGGTCGCATTCCGAAGTTCCAGACACAAATTCTAGGGAAATAGTTACACCCACTACACAGATTAAATTGGATTTGACTTAAGAAATTATCAGAGCTTCGGGGATCACAAATTTGGTGTTTGCACAATATCCCACAGAGTCTAAGATGTTAGGAATCATGTAAAGAAAGTCCAGACTGAAGCTCAAAACCATATGTTTGGAAGAATCCTGAGATCTGGTAGGATGATTAAGGATCTTTGAGCTGTGCCTAGGATAATTCTAGGTCTTAAATGGTCCATCAAAGGATAAAACAGGAGGGTCAGGGAGTATCTAAGTAAATGCTAGCATATTTAAAAAAATTTTTTTTCCTGTTTTGTATGTTTCAGAAACGATTGTTAATGAACTGTCAAACATTTCTCTTACCCTAAACACTTGTTTTTTCAAAAGTATGTTTTCAAGCAGGGTAACACATTTCATTTGCAAAATTTGTTATGAAATGAATTCCCTCCTTGCCTCTAAAGGACGTAAGGGAATGGTTCAGGGCTGGTGCATTTCAAGAGGAGAGGTAAGGGGACTGTGAAGGCTGTCCAAGGACATTAAGGTGCTGCCTTGAAGGGCCATCTCTTTTCATCACCGTCTTAAACCAGCAGCTTTAAATAGGACTGATGCTGTGAGTCATCGATACATCCTGAGAACAGAGCCAAGTGCTGTATAAAAGGCTTCCCTCCCATGCTTAAGGTGAGAATGTTCTCAGTTTAGAGTCACACTTATAGGTGGCCATAATACTGGCAATGACCAGTGCACATGCATAGGATTCAGAAGGATTGTAAGAAGTGGGCTCAGGCAGCAGTACTATAGCAATACTCAGGGAGCTGGGGAAAACTTCCTAAATTTATAATCTGCCCTCTAAATTGTTCAGAAACCCCCAAGCAGTGAGATTGCGAAAGTTACAGAGTCTTTCTGGACCTTCGCATCTGTTTATGAATAACCCCAAACCTTAAGCTAAGCAAATCTATTTAACTCAATGTAATTATAAATATGAGCTTTTGTTATTCAAATGACTTCTTCATATGCTGGGGAAACTACCTTGCAAAGCTTATTAAGAACCATGGAACAAAAATCTTTATTCATAGGAATGACAGATGTCTTAAAGCAAAACAAAGATAAATGATAATAAAATACCCCACCTCCCCCCAAAGACAGTTTTTTAATACTAGATGAAGAATAGATATTTGACCTCCAAACTACTGAGACATTTGGAAGGGGAAAAATAGCTGTTCGGTCACTTGCTACTTCCTTTTGATTATTAGGTTTCTCCCTTAGTTGATTCAGGATGGTAATAATGAAGTGCTTCCATTGAGGTCATGTGAAGAGACTGACAGTCTCTATCCTTCTCTTCCTGTTTCCCCACACCCTACCATCCCCACCAGAAAAAGAGTAATTCTAAATTCTACATTCTTTGATATGATGTTGATCTTAAGGGCATTTTTAGCAATGCTGGGTTCTCACTGTAGTTTCTAATTAGTTTTGTTGCCTTCGTTTGTCTTTTCGGAGATGGGACTGGAAAATGAGATTAAAGAGCATGCCTCCATCAGTGTCTCTACTCAGAATGAATTTGGCCTTGAGCACTGGTAGCTTGCTCATAGAGTGATTTGACAGGATGATAATACAAGATGAGAGTAATTTCCAAAGGTGGGATGGTAGGGTTTGTTTTCTCTTCAAAGATGGATTGGGCAAGTGGTGGAAGACACAGGCTCTGGATAAAGTTCAGCTCCTTCACTTATTAGCTTGATGAACTTGAGCCAGGTTCTGGAATCTCAACTGTGAACATAACATGGGTCAACATGTGCAAAGCACAGGGACCTGTACCCAGCAGCTCAATGTAAGCTATGAAATACATCAGATGAAGATTCTGGCTCATCATCTTCATGATCAATCAGTGGGCAAATTTCAGATACTAGGATTAAAGATAAGGAACAAGAAAGGGACAAATGCCCAGGTGGAGGAAAGAGCTTGGCCTAAGGAAGCTGGAAAAGAAAATCTAATTGAGTTAGTAGGAGAGAAGGGTAGGAAATTAGATGAGGGAAACAGACTGGAGCCAGATCACGAGTGTCCTCAGGTGCCATAGTGAGAAAATTGGATTTTACCCAAATGTACTGAGAATCTAAAGAAATGACACCAACATGTGTATGCTTTAAAAAGATCCTTTCTTTGTGTCTGAACTATGAGTTGTAGAAAGTCAGAGGCAGAATCAGGCAGATCAGAATCAGGAGGTTGATTTTGTGGAAAAGGCCTGGGGTTTGGAATGAGAAAATCTGTATTTGACAGTAATTTGCTATTGGATAAGCTTTCTGAGGCTAGCTTTTCTCATTCAGAAACATGGAAGAAAATAATATTCACTTTTCAGGGTTGCTGTAAGGATGAGAAGAGATAATGTATATGGATACATCTGGTGAACTATTAACAACATGCTAGTTCTTAACATTATTATCAGTATTACCAAAACCTACTTTTTCAACATGTGCTTCTCATGTCACCTGTATCAGAATCATCAGAAGAGGAGCTCAGAGGTACAGAAGTTTAAGTTCAGCCTCCTAAATTTCTACTTGCTATTCTTAGTCATCAATACCTTTTTAAGTAAAGAATTGCAGTATAGTACCAAAGAATGTTCCAGAAGGAGCTAAATCTTGCCAGTTCTGACCCTGCTCCCTTCCTCCTCCTCCTTCTCATCCTCTTCCTCCTCCTCCTTTTCTTCTTCTTCTTTTTCATCTTATTATTCATATTTTTCCTTTTCTCCACATATAGTTGTACACAACGGTGGGATTTTTAGTACATGCACACAATATAACGATATAATTTGGCCATTATCCCTCCCCACTACTTCCCCCTCTACTTCTTTTTTCTTTCTCCTATCTCCCAGTAGCCTCATCTGTAAAATGAGAATGATAATTGAAACACTTCTCTTATATGGTTTTTAAAAAGGCTAATGAATTAGTAGCTATAAAAGGCTTAGAATGGAGATCTACTCATGGTAAGCACTAAATGAATGTTAATCATTGTCAACAGGAAGGGTCTAATTTGGCACAGATGTTAGCCTTAGACCCAACTAGTCAAGACAGGTCCCTTGATAAGTGAAGACACAGACCTTATTTGAGTGGTTCTTACAGTTTTCAGAGGTGACATAAATGCATTGCAATGTAATAACCAGCACAAGGAACATTAAAAGAAAGAATCATAGATAATTGAAAATTCATGCTGACAACTTTTTGGTTTTAAGTTGTATTCCATTACAATCTGTTTTTATTCAGGCCTAGTTTAATATTCTTCTATCTTTAGGTTTATTAAACCTGGCTAACTTGCCTGGCAGTTAAAATACCATTTAAATGTTTGGTTCTGAGAAATGAGCCTTGGAGAAGAAAAAGGATCTCTTTACTCCTTTTATTATACACTTCCTTCTAGTTTGTGTTTCAGTAAACATTTATATTTATAGCTGACTAAGCTTGCTTCAGCTTTAAAGAATTCAGTGCTGTCTGACTTTGGATGCAAAAACATTAGCAGAGCTCAAAGTATGAGTAGCAAGCAGAGTATAAACTGGAGTCTTGGAGAAACGGAGTTTAAGAGTTGTTGCTCTGGGTGGGGACTTTTAATATATTCCATGAAATAACTTATTACATTTCCATTGTGGTGGAAGACATGTTCTTGCCTTGGAAAACTTTGCATAGTTTCTGGAGCCTTTGAATACTCAGAAATGCAATATGCGATCATGGGCTATGGTGAGGCTAGGTATGTGCTATAGGCATTTGGAGAAGGGAAAGAGTCAATAGAAACTTCATGAAGCATGTGGTTCCTGAGCTGGGTCTCAGAGGAAGTTTAAGAACAAAAGTCTTAAATATTTTGGTCAAGAGATATTTTACTACTTGATAAATACAGAGTATCTAGAGGGGGAGAATCACAATTTCAAAGCCATTCTTGGCAACTTAGGAAGACCTTGTCTCAAAATTAAAATTGAGAAGGGCTGGGAATGTAGCTCAGTGATAAAGCACTCCTGGGTTCAATCCCCAGAATAAAAAAAAAGAAGAAGAAGAAGGAGGAGGAGGAGGAGGAGGAGGAGGAAGAGGAGGAGGAGGAGGAGGAGAAGAAGGAGAAGAAGAAGAAGAAGAAATGTTACTTACTTTCTTTTCTTAATAAGTCCCAACAAATAATGAGAAAATGATGTTATAATCCATGTCTACATTTTTGGAACTCATTCCTTCATCCTGGGGAAACTATATTATACACTGCTTCATGCTTCAGCTTTTGCAGGGCCAGTCCACGCTGGTGATCAGAGTCTGGGCTCCAGCACCAGATTGCTGAGGTTTTGGATATGGGCTGTGCTGTGCCTACGGCACCAAGGGCAAATTAAACTAGTCTCCCTACTTCTCATTTTTCTGATTTACAAAAGGAGAATAATAATATATTTCATGGATTTTTAAAATAAAGGTTAAACGAGGTTAATATATATAAAGAAGTTAGTATGCAAGGCAATTATTTTAAAGTTTTATTTTTAATATCAAAACTCTTGAGACATACTTCTCTTTAATAAGCTACTATAATATGAATTCTTTAAGGTCCAAACTTCTTCATCACAAATAAACTAAGTCCTTGATGTAAGTAATTTATACCTGGAATTTTTTTGCTGTTGATTCTGGTGGAAATTGAGAAAAACTTTTTTCCAACTATCACATTCCATGATTTCCAGAGATTCAGTATTTCCACTCTTTGGCACACACACACCAAAACAATTTTTCTGGAGGGTATAGTAACAGCCTATTTAGACAGAGGATTGGGCAGAAGTTGTAGTCAGATCCATCCAGATGGATTTTATATTTAGTGCTCTACTTAAGAGGAATAGAGGATGACTATATTTTTCTTAAATAACACTGAGATAAAATTGAGTTTCAGGAAAGTTAATGCCTTCCCAGATTATAAGCCAAATATTCAGTCACACCAGGAATAGAGTGAGGAAGGTTCCCATTCTATGGCACCATGTTTTCCTTCTAAATGAGGTCCCTGGCTACCTAACTCAAGTCTACCTTCTCACTACCGATTTAATCCTTGCAATCTGGTTTCCATCTAAATCTGCTATGGAAGGTTCTTGGAGGTTACCAATGCCCTTTGAATAACCAAATCCTGTTTGATTTCGGAATGCATTTGGAACAGTTGCCTATTTCCTCTATGAAATGCTCTGTAATGTGGGCTTCCTTGAGACAGAACAACTGGCCTCTGATTTTTTCCCTAAGTTTGGCGTTGACACATTACCATCTCTTTTTTTTTTTCCCCCATCTCTTTTTCCCACTGTGCTATGACTCAATTGGGGTGGTTTTAACACTTAAAAAAAACAAAAAACAAAAAACAAAACTAAACTGGATATATTTAATAATCAGAAAAAAATTAATAGTAATTCTACAGCAGAAAAATTAATATAATTGCCATTAATAGATGACTATTAAGATAAATAGGATTTGAACAAAACAAATTCTTAATTTCTATCAAGACACTGTTTTTTGCCGAAAAGTTTAAAACCAAAGCCCCTATTCTCTTTGTTACAGACAGAGGGTAACAAACTTTTAAAGAGGTATTTCAATTCTTACTGCCTAATTGACACTTTTCCCTGGTATGATCTCAAAGAAGACAATTGTGTTCTCTCTTTATAATTAAATGCTATGTACCATTTAGAACAATATTTTAATTACTAGTCATTCTGGTCTAACAATGAAACAAACGTCTCTTAGCCTACCATTGAAAGCCCCAAAATATATCTCAATTCTTTTTTTTTTTTTTTAGCATTGCTATTTTCCCCAACACGCACACACACCCTATCCTAAAGTGAAACTGGACCGGCTTCTCCTTCCTAAACATTTATGGAGATTTCTATGTATTGTCATACTTTTTGTTTTACCTGGAGTTTCACCTTAAATGTTTCATTCTCTATCTCCTAAAGGCTGCTTAAAGCCTTTCTGATTTCCTAACTTCAAATAATTGCTTTTTTTTTTTTTTAAGTATTCAAGAATGTATGGTTCCCTTGAGCTACCTCCTTACCAAACTTTGTCATTGAATATTGTAATTGTCATCCACATTCTTCTTTGGTTGGGGAGGATGTGTTCCCTTTGGGCTTACTTATTCTCACTCACCTCCAGCCAATAGCAGTTTGCCAGCGCAGAGTAGGTACTTGGAGAATGTCTACAGATTTGCACAGATTTGACAGTACTGAAGTTGGATTGGATTTGGGTGAACTTGGCTAATAGTTAACTGTATACACTATAATAAAAAGGAAACAGGAAAGCTATCTGGGAATGAGGGCATCTGAATTTTTATGCAGCTATATTGAGTGTCTCTGGCATTAAACTAATTTCTCTGACCACTCATGATGCTACCCTGGTAGTAAACAGGAGAAGAAACTTAGGTACTGGGTACTTAAATGGGGTTAAAGGGAATGTCAGTGAGGCAAATGGGGGACTGAATGACATTCTAAAGGCAAAGCCTGATCAGGATGGCCAATGGTTATTATTTGCTCTGAGTACTCAAGCTTTTTGTGGTATTAACTCCTTTATTTAAAAAAAAAGGTATGATTCACTCTCTTCTAAGAAACAAAACACTTGCACTCAGGACTTAATTTCATTTTTCATATTTCAACTTCCTGCCCTCTATCTATAACAGGGAGATAATAATGATATCTACCTCTTAGAGTTAATGAAATGATTAAATGAGATAATGTATGAAAGCTTTAATTAATGTTGGGTACAGAGCAAGTGTCAATAAGATAATAGTTTGTTATTTTTACCTATTTAACTGCATCTGAAAAACATATTGAACAATTCAGATCAAACTTAACACATATAACCCCATACATTCTTATAACTAAGGAAACTAAATTTGGTTAGTGAACTTTGCGTTTGTCCCTGTTTTCATCCACCCCTGCCTGCCCCTTCTCTGCATTTTCTACACTTGGTCTCTTTTCATACTTTCTAATATTGGTGAACGAATGACTCTCAGCACTTCTTCTCTGCAACCAAAATGCAGCTTTCCTTCTTAGATTCTCATGGAAACAATCATAGGAAAGAAGGTCACAGAGGTAGAAGGGAGATAGGAGTATGGAGGAAAACAGGCTAGAGTCTGCCTGGGTCTCAGGCACCTTGCTCTGTTATTTTACTTTCTGCATAATTTTAATCTCACCCATGACTATGTTTGTTTCTCTGCTGAGCAAATTCTAATTATTTAAGACTCTTCCACCCTCATCCTCATGTATTGTCAATAGAATGAAAAGATATAAGGTTTTTTTGCATTTGAATTAGCTACTTCCTCTCTCTCTCTCTCTCTCTCTCTCTCTCTCTCTCTCTCTCTCTCTCTGCTTCTGTCTTTGGTCTCTCTTTTTCCCTCTCCATTCCTCACCTCCTCCTTGCCCCTGCTCTACGCTTTGCTAACTTTGGATGTTTTATGGATTCCTTGGCTATTTCTTCTATTTGATCTTTAGTTCATGGTCTACACTAAAATTTGTTTCATGAGTTTTCTTTCTTTAACCTTGAATTTCATTCCATGATATTTCCACCTTCACTTATTGCTCCAATCTCTCCTGTCTCATTTATTCCAATGGCTTCAATAAAATGTATGGTAACTTTCATTCCCTCTAATCACTTTATACTGAAATATTTAGCCTCCATTGATTTTCACTTGCACATCACAGTTTAGTTAAGATGGTGATGTCAAATAGCCTTTAGAGTTTTCTCATTCCTCTTTTCCTTGTCATGCTTCTTTGCTCCTGCACAGAATTTCCTTAGAAATTTCCCTGGAGTGACTGTCTAACATGTGCTTCTATTTTTTCCCCCCTTAGGCTGTAGGCTTTCTGTTTCACTGCTTAATATTTTTTTCTTCCCTTCTGCTTATGTTAACTCTGGCTTCTCTGACTTTTCTCAAACTAATGAACACAGTTCCAATTCTTTTTACAATCTTCTGTTTCAACAAAGCTGATGGAATAGTGGTCAGAGATGTTTTCAACAGCAGTTGCTCCAAAGCTTCTGCTACATTGTGATAGGATAGAAGAGAAAGAAGAAATGTTATTTAATACCCAATATATGAGGGGCCATTATCCATGCAAGCTGGAAGAAAACAAAATACTCCTTTTAGATTCAGAATTCTGTCTATGAGAGTATTAGGAAGGAAAGAAAAAAAAGAAAGAAAGAAAGAAAGAAAGGCCTGGGGAAGTTAATGTAGAAGAAATGAGATTTGTTACTCAGAGTGTGGTCCATGGGCCAGGAGCATGTGCATCATCTAGATGCTTCTTAGAAATGCAGAATCTTTGACCTTACCTCAGACTCACACAGTTAGAATCTATATTTTTAACACATGTATGCACATTAAACTTGGAAAGCACTGGTATTGAGGAAAGCATCCTTAAAATTCAATTCAAGCTCAGTTTTAGCACTCTTAGGAAGACTTTGAGTAAGTTGCAACACCTCTTTGAATTTCTTTTTACTCATCCATGACATGTGATTAACAACACCTGGCTTTTAAGGTTGTTGTAGGAAATAGAATTAAAATATGTTTGATTGTACGGTGGTCAGTAACAATTATTCTTATGGATACATTAAAAGAATAGAAGAGGAAGGAGATTTTAGTTTTTCTAAGGCTTAGGTTTGAAGTCTTAAGGGGAGAAAATGCATGGTTCTAAAAAATTTCCTTTTTTCTGCTTGCCATCTGAAATGAACCTGCTTTCTGCAAATCATATAGATTAAAACTAAACTACTTTGTGAAGCATTGAGTGTTAACAAATGGGCAAATTATTACATATGTGTACACAGACTGAAACCACGGATTAAATGTGAAATTTTTGGTAATACTACAGGAGCTTCTTTTTGGTAATAAGAATAATGTTTGGACTTGAATTAGTCTCAGTGCAAACTTGGGCAAGTCACAGAATATTCCTAGGCCTCAATTTTCCTTATCTTTCAAATACAGGAAATAATATTTAATTCATTGGGGTGCTTTGCGAATTAAATAAATATAATAAGATTATTTATGTGGTTTTCATCCATTCATTTGACAAGCATTTATAAACTTCCTGTTACATGCTGGGCACTTGGAAAGGCACTAGAAATTTAAAAATGGATAAGACATAGTCCTTTTATTAAGGAGCTCACTCTATTTAGTAGAATATGTGGAAGATTTAGCTAACAATAATTATAGAACACATCACAAATGCCAGGCATTGGGCTGAACACACTGTTATTCTACGTGTTTCTCAGGAAAACTGAGGCTTACAAGGCTAGATAACATGCCCAAGGACATTTAATTAGGAAGTGGCAGACATAAAATACAATAAGCCCTACTAGTATAAGTTAGAGAGCAAGAACTATGCAAAAATAGCCGCTATGATCAAAGCAGAAGGCAGAACCACGAACTAGATGGCTCTATTGGAGACTCCCCTGCCCCTGGGGCTCTCTATTTTGCATCTTTTCCTAAGAAATGAATTCCTTCCACTGTGTACTGTTTCTCTAGTACAGATGCCTCCCAGCTGGAGCTGGGACTGAGAAGTCACCTGCAGAATGTTGAGACTCACTCTCCTTCCATCTCCATAAGAAAAACAAAAATCTGTAGTTAAATTTCATGCGGCTTTTAACTCTACCGAAGCCATTCAGTCTGTGCTGTTTCTGTTTTGTGGATGAATTTATTTTATGTGTTATTTCCCCCTTAAATTTTAAGGATCTGTATCTTCATGAAAAGAACAAAGGGAGAAAAACAACTTGTAAATTATCACAAGAAAAACCCCTGCTAAAAGCAATAAGTTTGCTGACAGATGGCAGAATCAGTTGAAAAGCGAGTACCATATTTACTAAGTCTAACCCATTTAGTAAGCCAAAAAAGTGTTATCTAATTCCATCCCCTGTGTATGTGTGTGTTTTGGAATAAACAGATGCCTAATGAGGAATGTGTCTAGTATAGTTTTGGAGGAACCTGGATAAACCCAGGTTCTGATTCAGGGTTTGATTTTGACAAATATCAGTGTGCTAAGTCGAATCTATTGTAAATAAAGTTGTCAGAGCAAACACAGCATTAAAATGCTGTCAAAGCAACCACGTTATTCTTTAAAAACACCACCTCCCAGATTATTATGCCACATAAATTTGCTTTTTAAAATTTCTCTATTATTTATGTAGTCTTATAACACTGCGAACTACTAAAAACAACAAATGCCCTGTCATTGCTAGGAAATCTGGAGATGTATCTGGCCAGTAAAACCAATTTGGATATTATCAAGCTTCTAAAACAAGGTGGAAATAGTCCATCAAGATGTACATATTAATATTATGTAGAACATGCCCCTCACCCTGACCTCCTTCCTCCCAAAGTCCCAGTTTTCTAAAAGAAAGAAATGCTAATCCTACCACTATCTTATTTTGAATACTTAATTTTGAGACCGTAGTCAGATGAAGATGTATCATGATCCAGTCTCAACCACAAAGAAAAAAATAAAGTCTGGGATACTGTATACGTCAAAGGAACTTAGAATAAACTCAGATTCTAAGTGAGTACACATATCTTGGTTTCTAGAAATTGGAAATTTTGTTTTTTATTTAATGCTGCTGTAAATTTATTTGAGTGAAGCTTTGAGATCAGTGATTTGCACCAGGTCAGCGTGGGCACAGGAAGGCCTTGCTAGGTAACTGAAAGACAGGAAAGAAAATGCCAAAGAATTTATTTATTTCCTTCCTCCCTCCCTCCCTTCTTTCCTTCCTTCCTTCCTTCCTTTCTTCCTTCCTTCCTTCCTCCCTTCATCTTAACAAACATGGAAACATGATTAATAATAAATTAATATCAAATAGAGTAAATTTCAAAACAAGAAATATGGCTAGAGATAAATAAAGGCATATAATGATAAAAGGATCGATCTACTAAGAACGCATGATTGTCCTGAACATGCATATAGCTGAAGAAAAATGCCAGAAATAAAAAAGACAAACAGAAAAACAACCCAATCAAAACTTAGTATCTTAACACTCTTCCTTAGTAATTGATAAAAACAAATGTACCACAGAGCAGAAAGAAAGACTATCAAGCGGAACGAATTGAATGCTAGACTGCACCTGGAGAAACCCACTTCCTCAAGTCTTTAGCTGCTCTTTGGCTATTGCCAGGACAGTGCAACCAGGCCTTGGCTGCTACTGCTGCTAGCTCACACTAGCCTCTTAGAGATGGCCATTGGTTGAAAGGAGCCAACTACCTCTATAGAAGCCGCCGCGCTTGGAATATCCAGAAGCTGTGCTGATCCACCTGGGATAGCATATAGCTAGTGATTGGTTGATGTGGGACACACTATGCCAGTTACATTGTGTCTGGGCAGGACAATCTCTGAAGTACCATTCATGTTTCAGAACTCCATTCATGTTTCAGAACACCCTCCTACTGCTGAGGGTGGATGGGAAGGGAAGAGAAGGGAGAAGAGAAAGAAGAAAGGAGGAAGGGAGGACAGAATTGCTAGGTTTTTCCTTTGTACACTGCCTGGTAGGGGTGGGAACTCTATGTGCCTGAAGGCAGTAGGGTCTGTTGCCAATTCTTCCTTTTTGGCTTACCCAAGAAAAGCAGAGAAACAGACTTTAGCCTTCTATACAACTTTATTCCTTATTTCTTTAAATTCCTAGGAGTGGTACGAGAAAAATCTGTTGACTGCTTTTAATCTAAACAATGATGCACTGCATCCTCATTGCATTAGAAGATCAGAAAAATGTTAGTTTCCTTGATTTGGAGGCCTACAACCTTTTTAAAGCTCAGGTTACCAGCTGGGTTGGCTTACCTTCCTCAAATTGGCAGAGTTAATCCTGGAAAAGTCAGGTAGTAACATACATTTTTCCAGGTGGTAGCCAATGCCTTTCCCTTTAGTTCTAAAATTAAAGAAGTTCTAGTTTACGTAAAGGTCCCAGAGAAATTTCTTGCCACTCTTCTGGGTAAATTCAACTAAGATTTAAGATTTAAGTATAGAACTTCCTCTTTTTTTTTTTTTTTTTTTCTTTCCAGTAATTTGCTGAGCTGCGCTGTGCTGCTTGGCAAGCTACTTAACCTTTCTGAACCCGAATTTAGAAAACTCCAAAATACTTGGCACATTTCTCCCAAGGCGCCAGTGGAATTAGCAAATGATTCAGCAAATGTGTTTTATGATTCCTGGAAAAGTAAGCTCACTTTTTTTTTTTTTTATAAGCACTGGGTAATGTAAAATAATTCTTATCAAACACTTTGCCCATCTGTACTAACATGCTATTCTAAAGAATACTCCAGTTTTTCTTTGTTATTAATGTACTTATTTTACTTATCCTTCCCTCTTTCTAGAAAGCTAACCTATATAGCCTTCCTTTGACAAGACCAAGCCCAAAAGAGCTGTGTCTTGAACAATGTAATATCATACTATACTGGTTAGTTCTTTCTATCTTTTTTTATCTTTCTGACTGAGAAACAAAAATGTATTTGATATTCGAAAACTTCAAATACATAAACATTTGACTTAGACCAGAGACCAAATGTAAATATTTTTTGACTTTATAAGGCATAGCAGTCTCTGTCACAGCTATTCAAATACTCTCTGCATGAAAAGATGACACATAGATGAATAAACAGGACTATATTCTTCTATTTACAAATACAGGCAACAAGCAGAATGGCCTAAGGGCTGTAGTTGACCGAATCGTGACTTAGTTGGTGGAAGAATATCATACTCATTCTGCCACATACGCATCATTTTTCTCTCTCTCTCTCTCAAATCAATTATTTATTTGTGGCTTGGTGCATATGCTTCAAGAATCCCCCCATATTTATTAATGTGGCAGAATAATCTCACAAAAATTATCTATATAATAATACTCAGCCCCAGGAGAATAATAAAAAAATTGACCACTCCAACCTACCACCCCGCAAGACAATTGAGTCTTCCTATCTTTTAATTTTCAGATTTTCTTTACTTGTTTACTTTACTTTTACCTTCTATCGAATTTTTGTTGTTTCAAATTTTATGTTTTCAATACTTTCCAACCTGCAGAGAACAACAAATGCCCATATAGTCACCTGAATTCACCAATTATTGGCATCTGGCCATATTGACTTTATTTTTTTTGCATGCATTTACTTTGCTAAAGTATTCTAAGTAAGTCACAAACATGCAGACATTGTAACCACCCTTGACCCCTTGGTGTGTCAACACATACTCCTTTAGAACAAGAACATTTTCCTACATGATCATGAAGCCATTGTCACACTCCCAAATGAACGGTGATAGAGTACTGTTATCTAATATGTAATTATCCCCAACTGTCTCTCAATTGACCCTCCCATGTCCCCAGGACTGAATTAGAGTCTAATTAAGGATCATAATTGGCATTTGCCATGTATCTTCAGTTTTCTTTAATCTAGTACAGCCTCCTTGTTTGTTTCTCATGATACTTATATTTTCGAAGAATCCAGATTAATTATGTGGAGGATGCCTTCAAATCTGGGTTAGTTTAATAGAGTCTTTATTGCTATACTCAAGTTGAACATTTACTGCAAAAATACCACATAGGAGCGTCTCAGATTGCACATTTCACCACACCCAGAGTCATATGATGTCTCTCTCTCATCATTGGGAGTATTAACCTGATGCTATGTTTGGAAGTAATTTAATTTCTTTTTTTTTTTTTTCTGTGTTGTTATGCTACCAATTTGATTGAAAATTAAATTTATCTGTTTTTATATTCAATTTTAGGGTTAGACTTTTCATATTTTCAAATTTAACTATTATAATTAAAAATAGTTTAGAGTTCAAATGCTAAAATTGTATTTAAAAAGCATAAAGATTGAAAATATAGGAATTAGAGATATCTCATATCTGTCCCTTTTACCAGATTACTAACTACTCATGATCATCATTGTATGTTTTATCTGGTTTTAGTTTCTGGGTTTTGTGAAATTAGCAACAGGGTAGGGTCCTGTACCCAGTGCCATACTTTACCTTGAGATATGGCAGAAATCGTGTTAAAGACTCATGGAGGCTAAAAATCTGGGGGGCCTAAAAATTTTCCCGTTGGCCAGCACTTGGAAGGAGTAGATTCTATGACTAGCAAAGTCACTCACTCTTTGGGCACCACCCAGTCTCAGGCAAGGTTCAGCTCATTAGTGGTCATGGTAGAAGCAGAGTTTGTTTCTAAAGTCTCATGACTTTTTAGCCTCTAGAATTCTTGTATAACCTGAGGAAAGAAGAGGTAGGTAAAAAGGCCAGTATTACTGAGACTGACCTTTTTACCTACAAGAAGAGACAGAAAATTGAAGACATGGGATATTTCTTTGTCCCTGCTGTTGTGAAATTAATTCATTCCTGTTCCCAGATCATTTATTATAGTTATGCATGTGTACAGTTGTGCATCTGTGTGTGTGTGTGTGCATGTGCACATGTATATGTGTTATCTATTGTAGTGGTATAGTACTGTAAATATTTATAGAATGCTTTAACTTTTTTATGATTCATTTTTTTCTCACTTACCAAAATACATTGGACCTCTTGCATCTTTCTGAACACCTGCATAGCATTTCATTATATGGATGTGTATGCTGTTGTCCTTGATGAGGTACTATCGGGATAAATGAGTATTAAGAAACACAACAAATATTACATAGACTTTTTAGAAGCAGAGTTTGCAACTGATTATGCTGCTCTAAGAAAGTTTTAGCTCTAAGAAAGTTTGAATTCATGTTTTTCATACAGAAAATAATTGCACAGTATTCTTTGTATTTCTTCAACATTGACAGATGGTAAATGAACAGCCTGGGAGGAGGAGAAGTGACCCAACTTGCTTCTACAGTGTTAGAAAAGATATCAAAGCAAGATGCAGACACTCCCAGTGCCAAAGACATTGTTTTCTTTCTCACTCATCTCATTCAAACTGGTCACAAGTTGCTTTATTGCATCTCCTGTGTCACTTTATTATAAAGTAATTCCTTTTACCTTCACATTGAAGAAGTGTCTTAGCATATGAAAAAAGGATTTCCTCAGTTCACTTGAGCTTGAGAGTAATTGGTACAGAAAATTGTTCAGAAATCTGTCATATCATAGTAACAATATATAGAAACAGAGAATATCAATTTACTATTCTATATAAAAAGGAAACTTTCCAGTGAGCATTATCCTGTGGGCTGCAGGAAATACACCAGCACAGAAATTAAACACAGGAATTAGGAAAATTTTTGGTGTGATTTCTTCCACCCCTTACTAAATGCAAACTAGAATGGTAATGCTTTGCACAGTGCCAGCTGATTAAACAATAATATTAAGAACATTCTGTATTGCCAGAGGGCATTATTTGGTCCATTTTTTTCGTCTTGTTGAGCTTGTTGTGGAACCAGTTAACCTAACAGCCTCTAAGGTAAAAACTCTAAGCCACCCAATTTGCATATGTTCTTGGAAAGAAAGAAAGGAGGTTTTCTAAAGCATTGACATGGTGGGAGATGGTAGAAGAATGTGCATGGCAAGTGGTCCATATACTTAATTTGTGTTCTTACATATCTCACCTATCAAAAAGGGAAGGTAAAAAATGGACAAGAGCAACAATTGATAAGTGCCATGTACGAGAAAAGCACAAAAATTAAAGTCAGAGAATTTGAGCTTTGGTTCTAATTTTGCCACTAACTCTGGACAAGTCACTTTCAGCATCATTATCTGACAAAAAAGTTGTATGTGTTTTCAGGGGAGGGTTGGACCAAATTATTATCTAAGTCCCAGTGATTATTGTTCTGCTTCTCCTAGCAACAGGCTTTACACACAAAAAATTTGGATTTAAATTGAGATAATGTGATTTAGCACCCCCAAACTTTCTCTAGTATTATATATATTTAAAACAAATTATTGATGGCATATTCTGGCAGGTAGAGTATATTCATTTCCATAGTATAGTGATGAAACCAATAATATTCATGTACTTTTTTTTCCTCAAATTTTAATATATTACAAACCTATAACTACAATCCAGAATCTGAATGTCAATCCAACTTTCTCACAAATATTCACTAGAAAAGGACTGACATGTACTGAACACACACCATGCCAGCAAGTTTGAAAGTAAAACTTCTGAAATCAGAGATGCCTGAATTTCAATTCTGATTCTGCCATTTTCTTAGCTGTTACCTTGGACAGTTTATGTGATATTTGGGTTGCAGAGACAAGTTTGTGGGGTAAGTTTGAAGTCTTTGAAGGTGAAACATATCTACTTAAATACATGTAGGTGATTCTATTTCTGGAATCAAGTATGCTATAAAACATTGTTTATGAATCTGGATTACTGTGAAAAATTTCAAGCAGAAAGTTATTTATAAAAATCAGAGTAAATATTAAGCTTAACTTTGTAATTTATCTAAGTTAATGATAGAAAAGACCATTAGTTGATACATTGAGCATATAGAGTGAACTTGGATGATGCACAGAAAGTCTACAATAACAAAATCACAAGAGGGACTTGTGATTAGTGATACTGGACAGTGGGCTTTTTAGACAGAAACCAGAGCAACTTTTGAAAAAAAAAATATCATGACTCTTCTGCCTTAATCTCTCCAGTGGTTTTCACTGTATTTGAGCAAACCACAAATTCTTAGAATATCTGGTTCCTGCTTCTCTCCCTTCCAACTTCAACTCATAACCCTCTTCCATTTCTTACTACATCTCCCATTTCTTACTACATCTTCTGTTCCCAAAGACTGCCTTGTTTTTGACATTCAGGAGTTGGCTCAGTTCTCACCTCCCATGAGAGACTTTCCCTTACTGTATTATCTTTACAAACCTTCCTTCCAGTTAGATTACCCTATTTTATTTTTTTAGCATCAATCATAACTCTCAGTGCTTATTTTGCTTATTTGTGTATACACTTGTTCATTTTCTGTCTTCTGTCTGTCTGGCATATGTTTCATTTGAGGGTAAATGCCAGAAGATAAGAACCATATTTTTTATGTCTACAGCTCTAATTACACAGCCAAGAACACTGCATGGCATGATAGATACCCAGCAATTAATAATTGAATGACTGATTGATTGAATGGACAAATGACCTTTGATTTTGCTTTTTAACCACCGTCACATTCTCTCATTGTGCCCAGTAATATAGTAGTGCGGAAAGCCCCAAATCTTTGAAGGTGAAATATACCTACTGTATAGACTTTCTCCTAGGAAACCTATCTTTCCTATCCCTTGCTAGGTTGAGAGAGACCATTCAGATGTCTTTAGGTATAATATTGCCTTTCTTAACTCATTACGTTTGTCAAAGTTTATTCTGTTGCATCTTGAAGCCAAGGAGTTAGGAAATGTTCTTGGGAACAAGTACAGCTGCTTCAGACTTAATCTCTCCAGGTTGCTGGGTCTTTATCTTTAGTGAGAGAAGGGAGATGTATGTGCACTGAGTTCACTCATGCCTCAAGTGAAATAATCATGTGAGCATCACCAACTCTCAAGCATCAGACCATCCCCGCATTGGTTAACAAATTGCACAATCCATCCTGAGATCTGTAAGACACCAAGAGATTAATGCCAGGATTTGCTTAAGAATTCCATTGTGACCAAATTTGTCATATCAAAAGCAAAACAAACACCACAGTTGTCTACACATATCTTGGACTTTCACTTTGTGGTTCTGTGAAAAATTCTCAACTTTGTTAGATGGTGATCATTCTTGCATTAATTCTAACTAACCAAGACTTTCTTGGCAACTCCCATTTAAACCTCCTTCCTTAGTCCCTGAAGACTCTAGATCCCTGAGGGTAGCAATGTTTTTCGCTTTTTCTTTCTTCTCTTAATTGGGGTCCAGTAATCACATGCATTTTGGTGAACACTTGGGTTTGTTTGGCACCACTTTGCTATAAATCATTTATAACCTGCCCTGAGGAGTTTCTAATTCTTTAAACTGTGCTCCATAACAAGTTTCAGAGGGCAGATGAAAGAAATCACTTCTGTCTGACACACATGGAAAATCCTTGACTCCTTTGTAAGATATGAAGTTGTAACTTCACATGTGAACCTTAGAAAGTAACTTCACATGTGAACCTTAGAAAGTCTCCATAGAGTTATTAACTTTTCCAGAGGTACAAGACAATAAGACCAGATCTTTTATGGCCTTGAACCTCAGAATAATTGTAATGATGGAACTTGGGGATCCTCACCAAGCCTCCCATCAATCCCCAACCAGCAAAGTGTCACTCTATCAGCATTTCTTCTGGGTGATCTAACTATCATTCTTAGTCCTCTTCTCTCAATGTGACCAAAGCCTGTGTGAATGCCTATTCAGACCGAAGCAGACATGATTAGCTGGTACCCATATAGTGCTTCCAACTCTCTCATTCCAGTTCTGGTATCGCCTTTCCAAATTATTACCATCCTTTCCCTGACTCTCACACCAACTGCTTAATTGGTTTCCCTGTACTCAACACCGCCTGCTCCAACCTTTTTTACCCCTGACATCCCGGGTGAGTCTTTAAAATGTGCAGTAGGATCATGAAAGTATGATCATGTCACATTCTTGCTTTAACATGTTAAATATTTCCCCTTGTTATTAGTGTAAAGACCAAAAACTTTTAACATGACCTTTGAATAGAGTGGTCATACAACTTCCTCAGTAAAGTGGGGGTTCATGATATTATTAATCACAGTGGAACAGATCTAAGATCTAAGATTCGGAGCCTGTCTTAGATTCAATGGGGCAAATGTCATGCTGCTCTGAGGATGCATTTGCCCCTGCCCTCTTCTGGGCTCATGTTTTACCCTATGGACTGCTGCTTTCTACCCTTAACCACACTAACCTTCTCTTAAATCTCAAACATAGCATGTACTTTTATTTTTTTCTTTGTAAGGATTGGTTTGAATCCATTCCAGCTCCATCCTTCTCTTTGAACATTATGAACATTAACTTATGTTTCTTAAGTGAAATCTGACTCTAATATGGAGCCTCAGCTCATGATCACTTCCTCAGCACAATTTACTCTTGCCTGAGTTCTCCAGCTCCCTGTTCAGCCCCCATTGCACCAGATTCCTCACCAACAATACATTTATACTCTTCTAAAGATTGTATTTATTGGTGATTATTTCACCAGATTTGTTTTCCCACAAGAGACTAGCAACAAAAGACACAGCACTACTTTATCTCTGCACCTAGAACATACCTGACACATGGTAGTGCCTACTGGATCCACAGTGGCATTAATAAATTAATTAATGCCGTTACTGCCCTCACAGAGATGCTATAGGAGACCTAGGGCATATACACAGCACACTTTGATTAGGATAATCACCTGACACATATTTGTGTGATTTTTTAGAGCATGTTTTATTTTTTCTGTTTAAAAATATTGAATTCAAAATATCTTAAATGCTTCTCCCCATGTCTTATTGTAACCATTTACATTTCTCCTTATTTTGATAGAAAAGTGGAGGAAAATGAACATTTTGGTCTGCCTAAGATGAGCTGACCAGCATGGAAATTAAAACTCATGGTTCAATGACTATATTCCACATTCATGAAATGAATAGTCCATAGTATATCCAATATTTTAATTTCAGACACATTCACAATCAATACTGATCATCACAGTCTAGTCAATTGTTCAGTGATCCGTGTCGATCATGATGACAGCTGAAATTCATTGATTGGGTATGTTCTACACAGGCATAGTTGCCATTGGGGAAAGCATTTTTCAGAGAAGCAAGACTGGCTTTAGGCCAATTTGTGAAATAACTGTCGATTGTCACACAAGTCCTCAGATGGTCTGGTACCCTCAGAGGATTCATCCAATTCAAGTGCCAAGTTCTTGGGATACTCTCTCATCCCCAACCAAACCTACTTTCAGAAGACTGACAGTTACATATATTGTAAGATGAATTCTAATTTCAGTTATAGAAACTGCAGAATGTTAAGCATTCTCTCTTGACATGCTAAAGGAATAGGAGATTTGGCATGGGACTTACAGACCATCCTGAGCACCTCCAAAATAAAACCTATTGAGGACTGTAATAAAGAATTAGTCTCACTCTCCAGGAAGGGCACTCCACGTTAGTAACTGCATACTTGGATTTAGAATACTGCTTCCATTCCTTCTTAAAATTTTAAGAATGTCTGCAGGCAGAACAGCTTTTTTTCTTTCTGCTTGAAGAAGAAAAGGATGAGTTTAACTTGGCATTTATTATCAAATGGTTAACCAGTGTTTGTGTGTGTGTGTGCAAAATTAAAAAAAATAAATTTTCAAGAAAATCTTCAATCAACCCAGAATCTGCTTTTAATAGATTAAGTGATTACATTCTTTAAGGAATTCCTTAGGATCGGATTCTGATCCAATGATGTGGAGTCAACCTTAGGGATGGGGCGGGGTAAGAGGGGAATAGCAGATAAGTTTCTATAACTCTCTCCTCTACCTTGTAGCTTGTGCATGTGTGTGATCACACACACACGCACACACACACACACACACACACACACACACACACAAAACACACACATGGCGGGCACACACTGCTATCTCCTATTATATTGGAGCCCAGTTGTGAACTCATGATTCAGAAGAGAAGATAATTAGCTAGATAAGGTCAATAAGAAACAGATCATGGAGATTCTATCACACCTTGTCCTAGCAAATAGAGACAACCAAAAATGTTTGGAAACAGAGAAAATTTTACTGAGAAAATATCTTTTGTATTTTCTAGAATTTTAAGACACCTTATGAAAAACCATAGAGAACCCATTATTTTTAAAGTCATGTTTTCTCATGTTAAGCATGAGGAAGAGCATAATAAGTGACAGGAAGCCTGAAAAATTATAATACTGGTTTTGAAAAAATGAAAATAAAAGAAATATAATGTGCTCATCCTGTGAAAATGCAATGGAAGTTCAAATATCAAATGATAAGACCATAGAATGTGATGAGGAGGGGATTAAGAGGCATTCAACATTACTTTAAAATTCACTTTAGCTCCATCTTTTTCTGTTAAACTCATGTAAAATTAATTTTAATGCTTTTTAATTTGAAAGTAGCATATATAATTTCATCTCCTTTTAAATCCTCACTTTCCCCTCCATATATATGATTATCTCATGCTAACAGTCACTATTTTGGGGTGGTGATATTTCTTAAAACACTACATTTTGTAGTTAACACTTTGTGGTTCATAGGATTGCTTGAACTTCAAATACTATGGGTCATTTTAAAAGTACCCCAGAGCCATCTAAAAATAATAAAAAAAATGAAGTTAAAATATCTCAGTAATTAGTTGGCATGCTTTCATTTCTAGTGTGTCAGAGTAATTCTATGTCTTCATTTCGTCATGTATGGCTTAATGTTCATGGATAAAGAAGTCCTCTTTGTTCACTCTTTAGGTTAATAATTGGTAATTTTCATATTTGGACTGTTCTCACATTGACATGGAGTTCATTTACCCATAATCCTTATTTCCATTTCTTTTCTGCTACCCCATTGTTTCCTGACTCCTAAAATCAAGAGCATATATAATTCATATATACAGTTTTTTAAAAATAAAATTAATATCCAGGTACCTATAACCCAGCTTATGCAATAGAATCTTACAGGGATTTTGAAGTTCCACCTAGCAATTTCTTTTCTACCTTTCTTTCTACATTGTTCATTTTTTTTATCCCTTTCTTTCCTACAAAAGACTTTTGTGAGTATCTTCTTGCTTTGCTTTATGGAAATTCCATTTATGAGTGTATATACGTGTCTAAAAATACTGTTTTATTTTATATTTGAATTTTATGTAAATGAAATCAATGTATACACATATTCATTCTTCTGTAACACTGTGTTTGAGATATAGTCACTTTATTCATTTATTCATACTTTTAACTAATATATACTTTTTAGTTATAGCGACATTTCAAATTTATTTATATATTGTGAATGAACAACTGAGCTGGTTCCCAACTTTTGGCAAAGGATAAATAATGTTGCTATGAACATTCTTGAACGTGTTTCAATGTGCATTTGCAAGAATTTCTTTGTGAAGTTGCTGGGCTTTAGGGAATGTGCATGATAATATTTACTGGATAATGTCAAGTGCTCTAATGTGGTTTTTACCAATATGCACATCCTCTAGCTATGGTTCGTGTACCATTAATCTGCATAGTTGGTAACATGTTGTACTGCCTGTCTTCCTAATCCTCCCAATCTAATTTGTGGGAAATGGAATCTCATTGTGGTTGTAATTTGCATTCTCATGACACCTAATAAGGTTGGAAATCTTTTAAAAAATCACAGACATTTTGTTTCTCCTCTCTTAAAAAATGCATGTTTATAATTATTACTTGGTTTCTGGGGGAGCTGTTTTGTTCTTAAAAAAAAATAACTTGCCATTGATTCAGAGTAATTATTTGTATTGTCTGGTTACCAGGCCTTTACAGGATAAAAGCCTAAGAGATGTCTTTTGTATATTTGTGGCATATTCTTTCATTCTTTTTACTGAAAATTATTTTTTCATGTAGCTAAATTTTTGATAATGTGTTTCCTAATTTGGAGTCACCTATTCCCCTCTGCCTGATATCAATTAAAAATTGTCTCTGCTTCTTTCTAAAATGTTTACATTTTTATATGCCTGATGCTTACTATTGGTTATGATATTAATTTTAGATTTAATTTTATATTTTTCTTTACCAATTTTTTGAGTCATCACTGATTGGTAGTTAAAACTCTGTACTTAAGATTTTTACACTTAAGTGAATTCATTTCTGAGGTTACAATTTTATTTTTTTGTGTGTATTTATTGGTATGAATAAACACCACCCTGTCTTGATTAATATGGCTTTATTTTATTTTATTTTTATTTGTACATTATAGTCAGATATGTAATTTTGGGATACGTTATCACATATTTTTACACGCACACAATGTAACAATGTAATTTGACTAGTATTCCCCCCCAGGGCTTGCCCCATCTCCTTTCTCCTATTCTACTGATCTCACTTTACTTTTCATGAGATTACCAATTATCCCCCACCTTTCTTTTCCTTTTTTTCTCTCTAACTTCCAACATATGAGAGAAAACATCGGAACTTTGAGCTTCTGACTTTGACTTATTTCACTTAATGGGCTCAAGTTCTAACCATTTTCCTGCAAATGACATACTTCATTTTTCCTCATGGCTGAAAAACACCCCAATGTGTTTATGTAACACATTTTCTTTATCTATCCATCTGTTGATGAACACCTAGGCTGGTTTCATAGTTTGTCTATTGTGAATTGTGTTGTTATGAACACATGTATGCACGTATCGCTGTTTACTATGGTTTTATAAAAAGTCTTCATGACTAATAAAAGCCTATTCCTGGGCTGGGGTTGTGGCTCAGTGGGGGAGCACTTGCCTAGCATGTGTGAGGCACTGGGTTCGATTCTCAGCACCACATATTAAGAAATAAAATAAAGGTCCACTGACAACTAAAAAAAATTTAAAAAATAAAAACCCATTCCCTTTTTTTAGAAAAAAATCCTTATTACAAATTTTAGAATTATTTTCACAACTTTCATCTAAAATCTCAAGATTTTTATTTCAACTGCTTTACATCAAATTTAAACTCCCAATGCATTAATATGGCATTTCTTTTATTTGAATCTTTTAAAATTTTTTCAGTGTAATTTTTATAATTTTCTATTGAAAAGTCTTATAAATTGGTAGGTGTTATTTTTCAACCTATGTCTGACTATAATGTTTATTTTATTTTTCTAGTTTAAAAGTTAACTTTTATACTATTTCTTTAGTGACTAAATAACAAATTTTAACACAAATATATTAAATTTATGTAAACTCCAGTTTTTATGCTTTAATCAAATAATGCAATAATTTCACAATTCTGTAATTTCAAGTATGCATTCTCAACTTGTGTCCTTGTTTAGTTTCTGTTTTATCTTACTTTTCTTAATTCTATTCATTAGACATTATTATAAATGTTGTATGCAGTCAGTGTTTATCTCTATTTACTCAAATATTTTCGCACATATTTTCTTCCCATACTTATTGGCATCTTATATTTTATACTTGAGATGAATGTCTTCAGCCCAAAATGCATTCAATAAAGTTTGCTTTAGTGACAGTCTGTTCATGGTAAACCCACTTGTTGGTTTTCAGGAAACATTTTTATTTAACCTATGTTCCAAAAGAATTTTAGAGTATAGAATTTCAGGTACACCCTTATCTTTCATAGCATTTATTGGAAATACATGTCACTTTTTTCCGACTTCCGTTATTGATATCAGTCTAATTGCCATTCTTCGTTGGCATGCTGTTTGTAACCCGAGGCTATTTTTAAGATGTTCACTCTCTTTGCTTTCCTTGCACCACACTATAGTAGGTCTGGGTCTCAATTTATCCTATCAGAATTTCCTAAACCTACAATTATTGTCTCTCAACAGTTTATAAACATTCTTCTCCTGAATATTTCCTTTTCCCAGTTTTCACTACTACCTTCTGAAACACCATTCAGATATGTTAAACTTTTAAAATCTGTATCTTTTCACCTCTTTTTAAATTTTTCATGTCTTCATCTTTCTGTGTTAGTTATAATATATGTAATTGTTTGCATTAAACATTTTGTTAATTTACAAATCATTTCTTCAGCTCTATCCAGTCTTCGTTTCTACCTATTCGCTCAGTTTTAAATTTCTGGTTTCATATGTTTAATTTATTTAATTGCAGTGGGATCTTTTTTCAAATCTGCATAGCCTTCAAACAATATTCTTATTTTATGCTCCAATTTAATCTCTCTTTCATGTTTTTAAATGTTAAGCTAAGGAAAAAGAAGCTATCCACCAACTTCTTCATGATGCTTCTTGTCCTTCAGTAGTTCTATCCTTCTTGGCTATGAGCATAGTTCCTTCTGTGGGGAAATACTTCAATTCTGAATTGCAATTGTGTTTTCCTAGGGAAGACTACCCACATAGTAAGAATTTAGAACATAAAGATAAATGAAAACTAACCATTCACAAATTCTCAGGGACTATATTCATTTTTTCCATCATTTAATGTCAAGGCAAGATTTCTGCTGTTCCTTCCATGCAATGAGTTTAATTTTGATTCATTCTTCTAGTGAGAGTATAGCCATGTAGAATTCTTATTTCATTTCCTATCAAACTGCCAACTAAATCCCTAAGATTTCTTGCTAGTCTTCACCAAACATTGTAAAGGACCCAAATATTCATCCACAGCGTATTGGCTAGATCAGTTATGGCATATTTATGTAATGGCTCCAACACATCAAGTTGAATAAACTATTGCTAGTTTCTACAGCTTGATATTCATGCATTAAAACAAAAATGTTAAATAAAAAAGGCTAAATAAGAGAAACCAACACAGAATGTTCATATTAGATAGCTCCATTAATATGAATTTTAAGAATAGATAAAACAAGCCAGGTGAGGTGGCACATGCCTGTAATCCCAGTAGCTCAGGAGGTTGGGGCAGGAGGATTGCAAGTTTAAAGCCAGCTTCGGGAATTTAGCAAGGCTCTAAACGACTTAGTCAGAACTTGTCCTCAAAATACAAAATAAAAAAGGTCTGTGTATTTAGCTCAGTAGTAAAGTACAAAAACAAACAAATAAAACAAATCTACAGTTTTAAAGATAAGACTAGTGGTCATGTTTTAAAGGAATTAGTGAGTGGAGTGACTGCAAAGACTTTTGGTGACTGGAAATATTTTGTTGGTTAGACGGGTGTAGCACTTTACTAAAATATGTTTTTCTCCCAAATATTTTATCATCAAGTGCATTCTTTCTCCATTAATATGTATTGTTAACTCAGTGGGTGGAAGGGAGAGAGAGGAAGAATCAATCATCATGATTGCAAATAACAACTGAGGGACAGTTGTCTGAATGGGAAGGGAAGCTAGGTTCATCTGAATATGACTCCTGACTCCAAATCTTTCCAGCAGAAGCAGAAGCAGAAGCAAAAGAAGAAACACAGGCTCAAGTTTACTCTTTCTATGGAGTAGTTACACATTCTCTTTATCTCTTTCTACTTTTTGACACTTGGTGATCATGTGTGCAAGCAATGGAATTAGATGTCCTGGACTCAGATTCAGACTTTGCCATCTACTAGCCAGTTTGGGTTAGATACTAGCTTTCTTTGAATCTCATTTGCAGTTTGGGGATAATGATGGTATCTGAAGGGCTTTTCATGAGGATTGAATTAAGTAATGTGCATGAAGCACCTAGCACCATGTCTATAGCATCAGCGCTAATAAATATTAGATGTTGTTATTAACCTTCCACTTCCCTTGATTTCATCTTACATTTTCTTTTCCCCTGGTTTATTTACAGCATCTCTATTTAGAGTCTCATCCATCTACTTTCCTTCTCTCACTCTGTCCCATCATGCTGCAGTCCAAAGCAGATGGTGGCAGAGTGCCCAGATACTTTTATGATCTCCAAGAGTGCTCTCAAAAGCTATCACACAAATTGAAGAGGCAAAAGCTTGATCCAAAATAACAGAGAAGGGTTTGCATTCTCACATATTAGAGTTACAGCCATAGAAGTTATGTGGTATCTAGCACAACATTCTGTGTTAGAACTGGTGTTAAATAAAAGTGTTTGATAAGGATGGTGAGATATTTTACACATAGAACTAGTATCTAATGCAATTGTAAAGGGTCTTCTGCAGGTGCCTCTATGTGATCAGTGATACTGGTGTGTATTAGTTATCCCAAGTGTTAATTTAATCTTCAGTTTTAAACTCATGAACTTCTTTTAGTTATTGTCTTCATGATTAATAAAAAAGAGCTTTTTTCATGATAGGAATCCTAATTTACAAACCGTTTCTCTTTGTAACAATAATGTATCGTCTATTTATTGGGTTATTCACATAGAATCTCACTTATAAATGGGTATACTGACATTATAGAGTCATTATAAAGATAAAAGAAACAACAAATTTACATAAAGTTTCTGGCACAAAGCAAGTACTCGAAAAGTGGTAGATTTTTTTCAGTCCAGATCAGAGCATTGACCTAGAGGTATGAACTATGCATGGACAGGCAGGGACACCCTGAGACTACTTCTTCTCGCCTGGGAATATTATATGTCTCATCTTTTTCAGAGTGGAGAATGACCTCAAGAAAGAGAAGAAAAGACCCTGATGTGGTTTTATTTTATACCAAGTTGTGGATCATATATCCCACTTTATTCAAGATACTATTTCCAAGTCACATCCTGTGGTAATTAATGCTACGTTCGTGACACTTCTGTAAGTGGGTTACAGATTGTTTCTGTGGTGTGTACAAAGCTTATTGGATAAATGTCTTTAAGAAAGGGGAAGGCATTAGTCTCTTAGCGATCAATAGGATAATAAATTGTGTTTTGTTTCTTTACCTGGATTTAATGTTTACCTTTAGAGTAAATGTTAGTCTGCTCATTGCTTCTCTGGTTTCCAGGACTCAGGGTCTTGAAACACGTGGTTATTCTCTTCACAGTCAGCAAATCCCCAGCTTCTCCAATGGACGAATAGTCACAGGAGAGCACATAAACAATAAGAAGCAAAGGCAGATGATTTAGAGGGCAAGCATGGGGCAGAACTTTTTCCAGTACTTATCAGGCAGCAGGTGAACCCCAAGTAGAGACAGATCTCCAAACAGATGCATCCTCTCCTACCCATCAAAAACACTCCATATTTCCCCTCTCCAGGATCCTGAGGACTCAGTGAAAATCTTTTGGAGGATTTGCCCTTTTATCACACAGTCACTAATTTATGAAATGGCAGATTTCTGAATACCCCATACTTACAAATACAGATGATATGTTAAAATAATATCAACCTATTTTGCAATCCATTAAACCCTTTCTGTCCAAATGTGATTAGGATGTAAGAGTCTACAAAGCCAATGTGGAAACATCCATTGTTGCAAGGATGCTAAAGGGAGGGAGAGAGTTTTGTTGCTTCTTTTCCTCTTTGCTTCCTCTTCTCAGAATGCTCCTATTGAGGCAAATGGCTTCCTAACATCAGAAAGATATTGCTTCAGCCATAAGGGATGAGAATAGAGAGAATATTAAATAAAAAGTTATAGTAGCATCTTAATTTTCACCCCTACTAATCCGCTCTAGAAAAAAAAGTAATTCATTATATTTCATGTCCACTGTAGATAGCTGGCAAAAACTGAATTTATCTCCTTTCCCCCTTGCCCTGTTAAATAAATTCTTTCAATGTTAATCACTTGGTAGGTGGCCATCAAAAAATTCTTTGTAATAATGGAAGTTAAAATTAAAGACAAACAAATGTCACTCATAGTCTTTTGAGACAAGTATATATCCCGGAGGCACAGAAATTATTAACATATACTTATGGTGTTCCTACTATGTGCCAGGAATTCTTGCTAGCATCTTGAATCAAAATGAGAATATTCAGAAGGAATGAAAAATTTCAGACCAGAAAGGAAACCAAATTGAAGAATGATTTTAATTTTCAATGGAAAGAACATGTCTTGCTTAGTAACCTCCCATACTATTGGGCACGTTGATGCATGAATGTAGATAAAATGTGCATGACTTGTACTGAATTGCATTTATATGCCTTGTTATTCCTACATAAATATGCCCAGCCTGGCTTTTGTTAATTGCTATTTAGAGTGATGGTGATTAAAGTAAATACAGGAGTACAAATAGAAATGCTTTAAAATAATGGTGTAATCATTACTAATTCATTTTATATTTATTGTGGTATTAATTCTAATGAACCTTCTTGATATTAATGTGGGTGTTATAAGTACTCATATTGAATTTTTCACTGTGAGTCAGTATTAATTAAATGAATGGTTATTATTACCTGTGTAATGGGCCTAGAAGGGATATTATTTTGGTGTTTATAAAAATCAATAGTAGTGCTTTAATAGTAAAAGCTTGTTCTTATTCTTTCGTGTTGATTATTGGTACTGCTTAATTAATGTGTACTTATGCTACAATAATATAATTCTGTAGATTTCAAGCTCATGACCATTAAGATGTTATCAAAAGGTCTTTCTTCCTCATTAAAAAAAAAGAAAAGAAAAAGAAATCCTATTAAAATATCCCGAGTTGTAGTAAAATTTTTATTTTCTCTAACTCTTGGAAAACAATAGCCCATATACAGTTACATAGAATGCTCTCAACTAATCAAATTATTAGAACAATCAGTGTGAGTTCCTGTCACTGAGTTAAATGAGGTGATATTAAAAGGCTTGAAATCTATAAAATACAATTTCTGCAAGAATGTTTGATAGTTTCAAGGAATTTTCACAACCATTTCCCTACTCCTATCATCATCATCATCATCATCCTCATTTTTAGTAAGAATTGAAGTATTTAGTTGATTGCAGTGAAGGGATCAGTTAAGAAAATAATTTAGAAATCTTGTTTTTAGGGTTGAATCCTAGTTCTAGCACTTTTAACCATTTGACGTTAGGCCCTTCTAAGATTGAGTGCTATTATTTATCAAAGAGGAATTACAAATGCACCTACCTCATAGATTTCATGAAGCACCTCGCTCAGCAGTGGGCATGTCCTGGCTCCCAACTTGTGCTAACTACTGTAATTACCATAGATAATTAGGCATGGGACGAGAGAGGCTGGAGTAGACTATGGGCCTATTCAAAGTTAAAGAAGAGGAATTTGGGTAATATTATCAATGGTGACATGGAAGGGACAGGACTGGAGGATGCAGAGGGGAGCAGAGAGCCAGTAAGGAAGAAAGGGGGAAAGTTTGACAAAACAGCTCTCAGGTAGACAGCAGGAAACCAGTTCCAGGAGGGCAGACTTGTCACTTTTATAGGACTTTTCTCCTGTTGAGAATAGCAGAGAAGGAAACACCCCAGAATCCAGAGAAGGTTTCAGGAAGAAGCCTGGAGCACTTAGAAACTTGAATCCAGTCTACAGGTTGTGAGGAGTTTGAGTCACACTTTCAAAAGGGTATGCCACACTTGGAAATTTACTGCTCCAAATGGGACTGACTTTTATCAAATTTTATACATCTGAATTAACTGACAATTTGATTTAGTTCATGAGTTAACATGAAATACTGGAATCGAAAGGTAATAATTCTTTCCATACTACCCCTCAAATTGTGTTTTGCATTAAATAGGATTAAAAGAGTTGTCAGAATGTATAAGATATATCATTTTAATGACTTGTTTAGAATAAAAAATATATTTGCCTTTATCTATGTGGATTACATATATATATATAACAAAAGAAACACTACTGAAAAATACTAGAGATTAGACTTTATTCTAATTTGAAATGCCATGTGAGATTTTAAAACCTAGAAATATATATATGTGTGTGTGTGTGTGCTGAAAAGCAAAAACTTGATTTTGATAATTATTTAATAACCCACAGAATGCATTTACTTTCATTTGGTTGTAATATGATTACTTTCTAATTACAACTTGAATTAAAACTTTACCATATTTTGAAAAATTAACCTTAATGGTTCAAGTACTGTTAAATCTCAGTACATATGTTAAATAAATACCCTGTTAATTTATGTCCCTAACAGTTCCAATACATATTGACTTACTGTATATTTTAACTCATAATGTAAATTGAAATACTCAATATCTAAGCATAAATAATCAAAATTCTTTGATGGGAATAAAAATGAGAATTTTCAAATGGAGGGAAAATTGGTATAAATTCAGATGAAGCCATTATTAGCCACAACAGTGCTTACTCCTTATGGGAAGATCGAGTGCTCCCCAGATCTGCCAAAACCCAGTATGCATTTTCAAAATATTGGAATAAGAGGCATATGATATTTTGGAGAGTTCAAATGTAAAAATAAAGGTTCCAGCCTCTCTCTTTCTTTCTCCCTCCTCTTCCTTCTCCTGTTCTTCTTCTTATCCATCTCCCCCACTTCCCTACTATCTTTGGAGAAAAAATTCCAAAGGCAAAAAGGCAAAAAGTCATTATATTTTTTTCCTCTCTCTCTCTCTTTCTTTTTCACACAAATTCTAATGGCATTGAGTTATTTCATTTTGTTTCAGTAGAGAATAGAAGATTTGCAATTCCCCCAACATTTAAAATAAAAATGAGAACTAGTCACTTATTCATAAATAAAACTAATTTTTTAGCAGTGTTTTATTTTTTTATTTTTACAGACTGCATTTTGATTCACTGTACACAAATGGGGTACAAATTTTCATTTCAATGGTGGTACAAAAAGTAGGTTCACACCATTCAATCATACATTTACATAGGGTAATGATGTCTGTCTCAGTTCACCTTCTTTCATATCCCTGTCCCCTCCCCGCCTCTCATTTCCTTCTAGGTAATCTAAACCTAATATTTTAAATATAGGTAAATTATATGTAAATCATAGGTAGTTGTTCATGAGAGTGGGCAGTGGAGGGGGAATCATGGAAGATTGAAATGAAGGAATGCTAATTCACAATAAGGGGGGGGCACTAGGGAAGAATAGTTACTTTATTGGGTAGAATGGAGTGAAGGGAAGGGAAGGGATATAGGGTAGGAAGGATAGTAGAGTGAAACAGACATTATTACCCCATGTACATATATGACTGCATGACCACTGTGATCCTACAACACATACAAACAGAAAAATGAGAAATTACACTCCATTTATGTATGATTTATCAAAATGCATGAATGCATTCTGTCATGTATAACTAATTAGAACAAATTAAAAACTTAATTTAAAAAAAGGAAGGAAAAATTTTCAAAAGAAGGATGGTAGCAAGGAAGAATATTGAGAGAGAATGTGGTGAGAAATGACCTGTAAGTAGGAAGGAAGGGAGGAGAGGAAAGAGGATAGATAAAGAGTGGTTCAGCAAGTGATGGGGATATGGTGGGGGGAATTCCCAGAGAGGGGTTCAGAAATTAAAAGCCTGTCTCAGAGTTTTGTAAAAAAAAATTAGATGTGTAATCTGAGTTGTATAGTTTTTTTTTCAATTGTTCTTCATCGTGCCTTACTGTTTAGAATAGTGCAAGGAGTTATTCCCTGGGATTGCAGATCTCAGAAAACTGTTAAACTCATTTTAGAGATGGGAAAAAACCCTGAAACATTGTGAAGTTTCTGACTAGTACAAGTCCCTGCAATATCTAAGTACATTTTAGGTAACGTTAATATTTGCAAATTATAAAACAACTGTGCCGTATCATAGAAAAAAAGGAAAACGAAACAAATAAAGAAGCCTCTCTACAATTGTTAAAAACAAGTGGTGGCGTCTTTATATCTCTTTCAGGTAAGGCTAAGAAGCTAGACTAATTCTGGTTTCACTTTGTTCTAAATTGTTAAAATCTCCCTTTCACTGTTATGAAACCAATACTACATTTTTCTTTTGATCCTACCATCTTTCTTTTGAAGCCAAACATGGCACAGAGAGAACCTAAATGTCCATGTAATCAAAATAGCTATGGCTATTTAAAAATAATTGCTTCCCAGGGATATCTGATTCAGTAATTATCTGCATTAAGTTTTGGATCAGATATTTGCTTCTTGGATAGAGTGGGTGTTTGATATTTTAGAAGCATGGATATTGCTATTGATAAACAGAATATGGTCTGCTAGGGTCACATAGGAGAACACACAGAGGCTCCATAGCCACTCACACAAGCAATGCCACTCACTCCCAGCAAGATGACCACAGTGCCTCATGACATTCCCTTTGTTTGGCCCATTCATGTTCCAAGTTGAATGATGATACAAAAACAAATAAAAAAGTGTGTGTATAAATTTAAAATTTTAAAATAAACTTGGATATTTTCTCAGGGATTGACATCACTTTGCGTTTCTAAATTAAATCTGTCATAGTAATAATTTGAAGACTTTTTTTCTTCATTTTCTTGGTCTGGATTTTTACTAACACCTTTTTTAAAAACTGTATAATAGAAATATATATTGAACATACAATAGACCTTTCCTTCATTCTTATTATCTATCTGCTTATCAACCTCTCTATTTTAAGGTAAATTAATGATTCACTCTGAACTTTTTTTTTCCTCTACAAGATAGGTATAATGATATTTCTCTAATTTGGGGGCAGGTATCTGTTACGTGAGTAATTATGAAGAATCTTTTGGCCAGCGCATGGCACTTAGTAGAGAGGTAAACCCACTGGTGTTAGTGTTCCTCCTCAGTTTTCATTACATCTATACTCTTATATTGTATTATAGACATAAAAGAGATCAGATTATCACTATTTCTTTGGTTCTTTTACTGATCAACTATGACAGGTATTTGCAATAATATCAGATTATAAAGAGAGATTTATTGTTTGCAAGGTGCTTCCAAACTGCAGGTCATGCAGTTCTAATATTTGGATGTTGCCAATGGATCCACCATTACTACCTACTATGAGTTCTCCCTATTACTGCTGAATGAACATTCTTCATTCCATGCAGCACACCATAAACATGGGCTTATTAATGCCATCTCTTAAGCAGTTCCTTGGACTTGAAAGACACTGCACGATCTGATGAGTCCTCTGTGTTTTAAATGCCTTTACAAGGAGAATGCCTTTACAAGGAATTGGCAATTGCTGTTACCTACAAAAATTTTATGGAGTCTTCTTAATTATTTGTACAATAATTTGACATGCAATATAATTTTGTGAATTCATTATTTGTTCTCTATTTTCATCAAATAAGTAGCAAATGAGTAAGAGCATGTCACACACAATGAAAATCAAGAATTTATCCACAGGCCAAATTTGTTAGTTGTTATTTTACAAATTCTTTTAAATATAGAATAATATAATTATATGTAACATATAATATACTATATATAATTTATATTATATATTGATAATTATATATGTATAACATTGTAGGACAAAAAATATATGAAAATCCTTGAGTCCCTCTAACTGTCAATCTATTGATTCCCTGCCCCTCTACCCAACCAGTACTGAGTGGTCATCATGCCAGCCTCATGCCAGTCCAGAAGCAAGCATTGGTGACATGGCCCCCAAGTCTAGTTGGTCACCAAGAGCTGACCAATTCTCTACTATAACTTGTGCAACCATCGAGGATAAAATAGTATCAGCCTATTATATTTAGCCCCTGGGGGAAAAATTTCCCATAGCTCTCAATGCAGAAATTAATAATAATGGCACAAAAAAGATTACACCTACAATAGGCAATGTATTCCAGTCTTGGAGAAAATTTCTTTAGTTACAAAATTGATCTCTCTTTTTTAAGCCTGTTTGAGTTGATTTGATGAATACAATCAGTGTCACATGGACACTTTACTCCCTGAAATAGAACCATGTAACTAAACCAGTATCATGAAAGAAATAGATGTTCACAAATTACACAGCCCTGACTGTGCCACAGGGTGTTCAGAAATTGCTCTGCTCTACCACACTCTTTCTGCTATGATGCTTAGCTTCCCACAGAATCCTAACAAGAAAGCCAGTTGATTATGAACTGAAACCACTGACACCATGAACCAAAACGAATCCTTCTTCCTTTGAGTTGTTTTTCTCAGGGATTTTGTCACAGTAGTGAGAGCTGACTAATAAACCCATCTTAGTAAATAAGACTAATTTCTGAAATTTATGTTGGAATTATTGGGAATGAGAAGTCTTCTTCTTTTTAGGTTAGCAATCACATAGGAAGTGCTCCTGGAACTTACTTTTGGCCTATATGAGAATTCTGATTGGTCTTTTAAAGGATTTAGGCCCCACAGATAAGAGATGGAGAGAAAAACTATCTGGATTTAGACATGCCTGAAATCTGACCAAACTTGGACTTGTCAATTCTTTGAATAAATTAATGCCATTTAAAAAATCTCCCATAGCTCTCAATGCAAAATTAATAATAGTGATTAATAGAATAAAAATTAATAAGAATTATTAATAATAATTTCATATCTCAATTCAAGAATCACTTCCCCTGCAAAACCTTCTCTGATACAACCAAAGTTATAACCACCCATTTCCCTTGCCTTCCCCCTAGCTGAGTCAGGTTTCTTTGTTCTATGCTCTAATTAAAATGGTATTTATTGTTTTGGAATTTTTAAAAAGATTCTTGCTTCTTACTGTGGGATTTTATATTCATGAATGTGATTATTAAGTTAACATTTGTGTTTCCTCTCTTAGTAACAAGAAGAATGATGGGGATAAACTATATATTGAGATGTAACCATGTGCACACATTGCTCTGATTGTACTGAACATAAACCCTTCTTATGTTTAAAAACAAAGGAGCAGGGCTGTAGATGTTCCTCAGACCAACAGATAAATGCTAATGGAAAGTTGAAATCAAGGGGTGAATGGGAAAAATCAATCATCCATTCATTCATAACATGAAGACTGAGAAAGAAACTTGAATGAAGCATTGGAATGGACATTAGGAGTAGGGACAAAGGCAAATAAAGGATGCATGTGGATTTATATATGTACAGTCATCCTAAATTAAGGTTGAGTAAAAAAAAAAAAAAATACAAATAAATAGCACAAGTCTTTGGAGGTAAAACAACCCTGGATGAAAAGTGGAGTATTAGGCAGGAAGGGTGGCACACGCCTGAAATCCCAGTGGCTCAGGAGACTTAGGCTGGACATTTGTGAGTTCAAAGCCGGCCTCAGCAACTTAGTGAGGCCCTAAGCAACTCAATAAGACTGTCTCTAAATAAAATACAAAAAAGGGCTGGGGATGTGGCTCAGTGGTTAAGCACTCCTGGGTTCAATCCCTGGTAACAAAAACAAAAAAACAAAAACCAAAACATTGATGGGGAGTTGTTTTAACTTCCATGAATCAAATTAGAAAAGCATATTATCTAAAAAAAAAAAAAAACAGTAACATTAGGAATAGTCTCAAGTTTTCCATCGCTGAACATCTAAATTGCAGAATAAATGTTCTGTTCATATTAACAGTTCGGATTCAAATTCAAAGCTCAGGAATAGTTTCCAACATTCCACCAAGACAAGTGGCACAAGTTCAGGATTTTCCCTACTGCAGCCCTTGCTTTCATGGGTAGCTTCAGCCTTGGGAACCCACCAGTTGGGATGCAAGTACCAGTCTCTAGGGGGCATATCATTCATAATACCTGTTTCATGACTCATGGTGACACCTATAGGTATCAAACAAGTGGTTGCCTGATTTCCTTTACAGAGAACCTAGCAGTCTCAAGGCAGTTGTCTTAAATCTAGTTTGGAGTACAGAGGAAATGCCATAGCTATTGGTTTTGGGTCCCAGGTGTTCACACACAGTAGCACTTTTACTCGCCTTTGAATACAGACATGTGATGACAATGGTGGGTGCTGATCATTTAATATGTAGTCTGTTAACTTTTAGTAAATCCAGCATTGGGCTACCTGTCTCTTCTATTTAGAATGTGGAAGTACTTTTGCCTGATTTTTCTAACCTTAACGCCTAAGCTACAATTCCACTGCATGGGTGTACATTTCATTGTACATCTTGCACACCAAACTCCAAGAAGAATCACTGTCTTGGGGGAATTTAACATGGGGACCTCTGAGCTACTTGAATCTTAAGCATGTAGTTTCTGCTTTCATCAATTCCCTAGTACTAGTGAAATCTGAAGGACTTTTCATTTAAAAGTCCCAGGGCATTTTTTTTTTCCTAAAGTGGGCAAACATAGCAATACCCAATCATTTACCTCTTCACAATCACATTAAAATGCATGACACAATTCTTTAATTACCATCTCAATCGAATTGTCTAAGAAGTTTGTCCTAATTGCATTGTTGATATGCATGGATGCAAATAAGATGGCTATTTCCCTTGTAGCAAATGACTATTTCTAATACATATCCATGCTCTTGTTAGAGAGGCTGGAGTAGTTTGCATCCCTGAAAGTGGTTTCTCCATCACAGGTGATAGTGGCTAAACTCAAACCAAAGAGCACAGTGCTCCCCCACAAACTCTCCCTGACATACATCCACACACAGCAAAGAGATGCCCACAAACAAGGCAATGAGCAGCAGAAAATTCCCTGAAGACAGGCACGAGGGAAGTGCAAATTGGACATTTGTGGAGCAGCACTTGCCAGAAGGTATGTGAAACAAACAACCCCCAGCTGCTAGCTTTGCTTTTGTAAAAAGATCTTAAGGTTGCTTCACAAACACAGGTGTGAGGAGGAAGAAAGGAAAGAGAAGGAGGCGGGGGTGATGATATATGGAAAACTGGCAACCACAAAATAGCATGGTTAATTTTTTAGGGATGGAAAATAAATGCCTTGATAGCATGTGGTGCATCTGCCTCTCTCTTCTTAGCTATTCTCATTGGATTTCAGAGGGGCATACTTCAGCTTGGATAGGCATAGGTGTTTGTTGGAGACAGGAATAGCAGTTACTCAGAAGAAGGATTTAAAAAAATGGTTAAAAATGCATTTTTGGTGCGGGCCAAGAGTCAGTCAAATGGAAGATTCATAATTTATAAAATTACCTTTCCTTAAAAATCACATTTGTAGTCCCACAGAAAATAAGAAAGCATAAATATTTCTCTATAAGGATTTATGTATACACACACATATGGACATATACTTATGTACTTCATGGTTTATTTCACTGGGCACATATTGTCCTTCTGAAAAATACCTTTGTTTTGGAACACTGTAAGTATGCTATAGTCACAAAACTTATGAAATTTCCACTTTTCCAATCATTTCGTGGGCCTGAAATTTAATTTTGCAGATTGGATCCTGTAAGTGGCAAAATGGAGTTTTGTTTTATCAATCAAGGATCAGATGTAGATTCAAGAAAGCATCCTGATTGTTCAGATTCTTCCTGCTAGTGGTGCTTTGAGTGACACTTGCCTCTAAAATTCATTATTCTTAAGTGAGTTATTTCTTAAGTTACACAGACATTTTGAGAACTGGTCCATTCATTTTCACTGAAACCTCCTGGAACATTCAGACATGGAAACATAATTGTTCATTTTAATAATTACAGATGGAGAAAGTAAATTTGTAGATGAATAAATTGCCTTGACAAATTTTGTAATGATTCATGTTCTCTCCAAATGCTTTAAAAATTAGGATTATGTATCAGCATATAGTCAGTATGATATTTATTTATACAGAAGAGGTCTTCAATACCTCAGAAAGGAGAGTTCTGAAAAGTAAAAAAAAGAAAAAATTATATATATATTTGCCTTTATCTCTGCATCCACAGATTCAACAAACTTTGGATTTAAAATATTTTTTAAAAACCTGCATCTGCATGTACAGTTTTTTTCTTGTCATTGTTCCTTAAACAATGTAGTATTACATTATTTACATAATATTTATATTGTGCTAACTGTTCAAATAATCTGGAAATGACCTAAAGTATAATGGAGGATATATATACTCTGCAGGTACTATGATTTCATTTTATATAAGGAACTGGAACATCTATGGATTTTGGCATCCTTGGGGGTCCTGGAACCAATCTTCCTTGGATACTGAAGGACGATGCTACTGGCTCCTTCTCCATGTAACTCTTGGCAGATATTAGCATTTTTGTATTTTAGTCTGCTGAGCACCTATTCCACCATCTGTGATAGCATCCCCATTTCCTTTACGGAAGTACCCTATTCAGAATTGCCAGATAAATCTGACTTCAGAGAAATAACAAATGGCATGTTAATGTAAACATGTCTCAAATATTTCAGAGGACATACTTATACCAACACATTATGGTTTATCTGAATTCAAATTTAACTGGGCAATCTATATTTTCATATGCTGAATTTGGTAATTCTGATCCTCTCTCACTCTCAGTGCATGTGGTTACTGTGTGGTTGATCCCACCAGCTTCAGAGACACCATGTAGCCCAGACCTGCCCAATCAGATTAAAAATTTCTGACAGCCTGAATTGTTCTAAGAATAATACCCTGAACTCCTCCATTTAACTTTTAAAGTTTTCCCTTAATATGAATTTCTAATCCAATTCACATGTATTCACTCCCCAGCATGGCAAAACCTTAATCTATAAGACCCTCCCTCATCCATTCCCCTTTGGCCTTTTATTCATACAATTTAGCCACATCTAGTCTTCTCTTAGATGTCCTCCTTCTCTCCTGTGTGTTTTTCTTATTCTTATGTATCCCCTTAGCTGTGTAACTGTATCACAGAGTACTTTACCTTTTCTTGATTTCTAAGCACTTAGTGTCATCCATTCAATCACTGATCATCTTAAGTTCCCCTATAACTGCTTAATGGTCATGAACCATACCTCACTAGCCACATTATAGGTCCAAAGTAGGAGGGATTGTGTCTAAAGAAGGTAAATGTGAAAAGATAAAAAATCCAAGATTGGTTGACTTCTAATTACAGTAATGGCGGACTGGGTAATTCAATTCGACCTTTCCAGTAAGGATTATGTGGAGAGCTGAACAAAATATTTTAAGAAACTAATTTGATTCTTGGACTACTATTTAAATAAAAAGAGAAAATCTGAAACTCAATGAGAAGTTAAAGAATTGAGAATTGGTAACCTATGATACAAAGATAAAAGTTTTGAAAAAACAAAGAAAAGTTTATGAAGTGAAAGATAATTTAGGAATTTGATAAACTTAACAACAGACTTGATGTCATAGAAAAGAGGATTACTGAACTGTTAGATAAATCAGAAAAAAAGAAACAGAATGAAGCATGGAGTGACAAGAAGATGGGAATTAGAGAAGGTTGGTATGGGGTAGAAGACAGTCTATAGAGCAAGAAAGAAGAAGAAAGAAAATGAAGCAGATAAAATATATACAGGTGTAATGATTGAATGTTTTCAGAAACAAAATAATTAGAATCTTTATTATTCATAAAGATTCTATGTACATGAGATTATGTACATAGAAAAAAGGAAAATTTATAGATTAAATATTAGAATTAGTGAATTTTGCAAAGGCATATAGTCAAAATAATCAACATAGCCAACACAACAAACATTAGGAACAGTAAAATCTTAGCTTCTCACTTTCTTTAATGCTTTAAAATAATATCAAGCTATCAAATTCTTACTGTTTAAAACAGAAACCCCAAAATTTCTAAGACTCAAATGGGAAATATATAAAAAATTATCAAGCAAAATGAAAGATTACCTTTCAAAATGGAGAGAAATACAATATTCATGGATCAGAAGACTAAATATATAGATGTCAATTGTTCCCAATTGATCTAAAGATTCAATGTAATCCAAAAAAAAAAAAAAAAAAACCCTGTGTGTGTGTGTTGTATGTGTGTGTTGTGAAAATTGAGGAACTAATTCTCAACCTCCATATGGATAAGCAAAGTGCTAAGAATATACAAAACAATATTAACAAAAAAACAAGTTAGAAGAGCCACACAATCTGATACCAAGACTTGTTATAAATCTATAATAATTAAAATAGGGAGATATTTTTACAAAAGGAAATAAACAGACCAATGGATGATAATAGAAAATCCAAATACATATCCAAATAAATGCAAACACTTAAGGTTTTGTAAAAAATTGCATTGCATAATCTTTTAAATGTATCCTGAGACAATTGGATGTCTACTTAGAACCCATATTTCACATGATAGAAGACTAAATCAAATTCGTAGATGAATTTTAGATATAAACATGTGACTAAGTAATAAACCTTCTAGGAGATAATTTAGAAAATTATTTTGATGGTCCCAGGCAGAGAAATATTTCTTAAAGAGTACATAGAGTACATTTATCATAAAAGAATTTCTAATACATTAGAAAAAAATCCAATCATGGAATAGGATATTTATCACACATAACCGAAAAAGAACTGTTAACCAGAAAAATATTTAAGTACATACACACACACACACACACACACACACACACACAACTCCTTATTATTCACTGAATGTTTGTGTACCCCCCACCCTGCTAAATTCATATATTATTGTCCTAATCCCTAATGTAATTATATTTGGAGGTGGTGCTTTTAGGAGGAAATAGGTTTAGATGAGGTCATAAAGTTAGGTGTTCCATGATGGAATTATTGTCTTCATAAGAAGAGGAAGAAAGATTTCTGTAGAAGATAAAACTTCAGTTCTATATGACCCTCCCTAGTCCATCAGCAATTCTCTCTCTCTCTCTCTCTCTCTTCTGCTTTCTTCTTGACCCTGTGAGGAAAAGAGCTCTCGTCTCTCACCAAAATCAGCTAGACCTTGATTTTGCATTTTCTAGACTCTGGAACTGTGAGAAAGAAATGTGTGCTACACTTAGCTTCCCAATCTTTAAGCTTTGTTATAGCATATAAGACAATTCCTGGAAATTAAAAAGAAAAAAACAAAGAAAAATGGACAAGTAGCTGCTACTAGAACATCACGAAAGAGGATACTACAAATGGATTAGTATTTTCTACCAAGTTTAAGATGAGTAAACTAAATAATGCAGTGTTCCACTTTTAGGTGTATATTCAATAAAAATGCATCATGCACCATGAGACATATACAAGTATTTTACAGCAACATTATTAGAAACAGCTTAAACTGGAGACAATCCAAATATCCATTGGTAACACAGTGGATACATAAATTGTTGTATATTCATATGTTGCATATACCACTACCTAGTCGTATACATAGTTTACCACTATACAGTTTATGTACTACATAGTTTATGCAAAGTGCAAGTACACCCAGAATCTTCAGGAATGAATGCTTAGGTGGTAAAAATTAAAAGTGAAGGAGGTATTGAAACATATATAGGGGCTGGGGCTGGGGCTCAGTGTTAGAGCACTTGCCTAGCATGTGTGAGGCACCAGGTTCAATCCTCAGCACCACGTAAAAATAAACAAATAACATAAAAGCACTGTGTCCATTTACAACAACAAAAAGAATTTTTTAAAAAAAGAAACATATATAGGTAGTAGCTACCTGTCAGGGGAGTGAGGGCTACCAATTGAAGGGTGTCACCAAAGAGGATTCTGGGGCTCTGGTAATGTTTTATTTCTTGACTGGAGTGATGGCTTTGATTGTATCTTTCTTAAACCTCATTTTAAAAATTTTTAAAAAGAAGGAAGAGGAGGAGGAATAGAGAAAGGAGAAAAGAAGAAAGCAGACATTGTGTCACTTGGAGACTGTAATGGTTCATTTGAATTGTCGACTTGATTGTATTAAGAGATGCCGATGATTAAGAGGCTTCTGGGTGTGCCAATGAGGGCGTGCCTGGGAATGCTTGGAATGTGGGATAGTGAACTGAAGGGGAGCCCCTCCCTGAGCATGGGCAGCACTGCCCAATAGGATGGTGGCTTGGATGGAATTAAAGTTGGAAGAACAAGAATGCAGATGCAGAAGCAAGCTCCACTCTTCTTGAATAGGTTTGATCATCGGAGGATATGGGGCTCTCACTTCTTCACTTCTCCAAAGCTGACTCTGCCGGTGATTCTCCAGGTCGTTTCCAGAATCCTTGGTTTTGGACCAGGGTAGCACTGTTGATCCTTCTTGTTTTGGGTCTTCAGATCTTGGACTGTGCTGTCACCGGTTCTTCCAGCTCTCCAGCTGCAGACAGCCATTATGGACTACCCAGCTTCTGGTCATGTAAGCCAATCTAATAAATCTCCTTTTTATAATCATACTTCCTGTCGATTCTGTTCCTCTAGAGAACCCTGACTAATAAAGAGACCTTAGACAAATGATTACCTCTTTGCCTCTTATTTTACTCACCTTTAAAACGGGCATCACATCACCTTCCTCACAGAACTTCCACGAGAATTATGAAATTTTGCATATGAAAGCACTTTGTTAAAATATAAAGTACCTTATAAATTTAGGGAAAATAATATATTAATATCCAATGCAATTCTAGAATCATAGTACACATGCAAATCTCAGGCTCAGATGGATCTTAAAAGATTATTCAGCATATTCATTAGAGAACTCCTATGACAGAACTATATTAGAAGGAAACATTAAAATAAAAATATATAAAGTAGATTTCTTCCAATTGATTAATGTATTTTTAAGATTCTGCACAAACATCACACCTCAGTCCTATAACTTCTTCTTACTGTGATCGATATATCACAGTTCTAGAGAATCTTGGGCCCTTTTATGCAAACTGAAGTAAAGTGCCTTGTACAGAAAAGATCCAGAGAGACTTCTGGAGAATCAGAGATTTTGTTAGAATCAAGCATGGAACAGAGCCCTGGCAGTATTCTAGAAGTAGTAACTCTTTACCAATGGAACTCAAAGTATTATTGAGTTGAATAGTGATGAATATTTCTCCCCAATTCCTTGAATAAATAATTCTCAGATTGTTAAGAAAAAGTTGATTCTAACCCTTTATGTCAGTGTCCTCACTGCTTTTAGAGAGAAATAGGTTTTCAGAGTTCACAATTCACCATCCCTGTTTATGTACCTTTTCATGTCCCCATGAAATGACATAATTGGGGAGATCCAAGATGGCGGACTAGAGTGTGACTGCATCTCCTGTCACTCCAGAACCCAGGATTCAAGAGGGGGAGGCATTGAGAGACTCGGACTAACATAGAGCCACAGGATGAGTTTCCCCCACTGGGTGAAGCTCGGCCCAGGCGGCAGGTCTGACAGGGGCAGTATCTCAGAGCAGGGCAGGGCAGCTGGAGTCTTCCCCAGGCAGCCCTGCTCCCTCTGGCAGCAGGTGCCTTCCACAGCCAGCTTCTCAGAGCAGGCTGCCCAGTGGGGGCCTTTCTACACAGAGCCAGCTCCAGGTCCCGGAGCCAGGGGCGAGCTACAGCCTGCAGGCAGTTTCAGGAACCAAGGCAGAGCAGCGAGAGACTTCCCCAAGCAGCCCTGCTCCCTCCCATGGCAGGCCCAGTCCACAGCCAGGTTCTCAGAGCAGGCCCGCCCAGCGAAAGCTTTTCTGCACAGAGCCAACCTCAAGTCCTGGACCAAGCAGCAGGCCCCTGCCCGCAGGCAGCTTCTGGGACCAGGGCAGGACAGGGAGAGGCTTTCCCCGAGCAGCCCGGCTCCATCAGGCAGGGGCAGGCCCTTTCTATAGCCAGCTTCTAGGAGCAGGACCACCCAGTGAGAGGATTTCCACACAGAACCAGCCCCCAGGCTGGACCCAGTAGCGGGCTAGGGGCAGCTTTCTTCAGAAGCACTACATTATCAAGTTCCTCCAAGACTTCAGGCTACTGAAGGCTGGGAGGTGATATACTGGAAATCTACAGAGACACTATAAGCCAATAGAGGAAATCTGCAATATCTCAGAGTCCCACTGATATCTGACCAATATGAGAAAACAAGGGAAGAAAATGTCCCAAACAAACCTAAATACTACATCAATAAAACCCAATGACAGCACAGCAGAAGAAATGTCAGAAAGGGAGTTCAGAATGTACGTAATTAAAACGATCAGGGAAGCTAATGAGGAGATGAAAGAGCAAATGCAGGCATTGAAGGAAGAGATGAAAGAGTAAGTGCAGGCATTAAATGATCACAACAATCAACAGTTAAAAGAGCAAATACGGGAAGCAAGAGATCATTTCAATAAAGAGTTAAAGATACTGAAAAAAATCAAACTGAAATCCTTGAAATGAAGGAAACAATAAACCAAGTTAAAAATTCCATAGAAAGCATAACCAATAGGATAGAACACCTGGAAGACAGAACCTCAGACACTGAAGACAAAATATTTAACCTTGAAAACAAAGTTGAACAAACAGAGAAGATGGTAAGAAATCATGAACAGAATCTTCAAGAATTATGGGATATCATGAAAAGGTCAAATTTAAGAATTATTGGGATTGAGGAAGGCTTAGAGAAACAAACCAAAGGAATGAACAATCTATTCAATGAAATAATATCAGAAAATTTCTCAAATTTGAAAAATGAAATGGAAAACCAAGTACAAGAGGCTTATAGGACTTCAAATACACAAAATTACAACAGACCCACACCAAGGCACATTATTATGAAAATACCTAACTCACAAAATAAAGACAGAATTTTAGAGGCTGGGAGAGAAAAGAATCAAATTACATTCAGGGGGAAACCAATAAGAATATCAGCAGATTTTTCAATCCAGACCCTAAAAGCTAGAAGGGCTAGGAACAACATTTACCAAGCCCTGAAAGAAAACGGATGCCAACCAAGAATCTTATACCCAGCAAAACTTACTTTCAGATTTGACGATGAAATAAGATCCTTCCATGATAAACAAAAGCTAAAGGAATTTACAAAAAGAAAGCTGGTATTACAGAATATTCTCAGCAAAATATTCCATGAGGAAGAGATGAAAAACAATGATGAAAAACAGCAATGGGAGGGTCTAGCCTAAAGGAATAGCCAAATAAAGGAGAAACCAAATCATGTCAAAAAACAAAAATGAGTCAAATGACTGGGAATACAAATCATATCTCCATAATAACCCTGAATGTTAATGGCCTGAACTCATCAATCAAAAGACATAGACTGGCACATTGGACTAAAAAGAAAAATCCAACAATATGCTGCCTGCAAGAGATTCATCTCACAGAAAGAGATACCCACAGACTAAAGGTGAAAGGATGGGAACAAACAATCCATGCATATGGACACAGCAAAAAAGCTGGAGTATCTATCCTCATTTCAGATAATGTGAACTTCAAGCCAAAACTCGTCAGAAAGGGATAAAGAAGGACATTACATACTGCTTAAGGGAAGCATAAATCAGGAAGACATAACAATCATAAATATCTATGCCCCGAACATTGGCTCATCCACGTACGTCAAACAAATCCTTCTGAATTCTGGAAATCAAATAGACCACAACACAATAATACTAGGCGATTTTAACACATCTCTGTCACCACTGGATAGATCTTCCAAACAAAAATTGAATAAAGAAACCATAGATCTCGATAACACAATCAACAATTTAGACTTAACGGACATATATAGAATATACCATCCAACAAAGAACAAATATACTTTCTTCTCAGCATCACATGGATCCTTCTCTAAAATAGACCATATTCTATGCCACAAAGCTACTATTAGCAAATACAAGAAGATAGAGATACTACCTTGTACTCTATCAGAACATAATGGATTGAAATTAGAAATAAATGACAGAATAAAAAACAGAAACTTCTCCAATACCTGGAGAATAAATAATACACTATTATTTGATGAATGGATAACAGAAGACATCAGGAGGGAAATAAAAAAATTCTTAGAAGTAAACAAGAACAAAGACACATCATATCAAAATCTCTGGGACACTATGAAAGCAGTACTTAGAGGAAGATTTCATGGGGGACATTCAATAAAAGAAGTAGAAATCAACAAATAAACAACTTAATTCTACAGCTCAAAGCCCTAGAAAAAGAAGAGCAGACTAACACCAAAAGTAGTAGAAGACAGGAAATAGTTAAAATCAGAGCCGAAATCAACAAAATTCAAACAAAACAAACAATAGGAAAAATTAACAAAATAAAGAGTTGGTTCTTTGAAAAAATAAATAAAATTGATAAACCCTTAGCCACACTAACAAAGAGAAAGAGGGAGAAAACTCAAATTTCTAAAATTCGGAATGAACAAGGAAATATCACAACAGACATGAGTGAAATACAAAACATAATTAGAAGCTATTTTGAAAATCTATACTCCAACAAAACAGAAAACCTCGAAGACATCAACAAGTTTCTAGAGACATATATGAATTACCTAAACTGAACGAGGAGGACATGCACAACTTAAATAAATCAATTTCAAGCAATGAAGTAGAAGAGATCATCAAAAGCCTACCAACAAAGAAAAGTCCGGGACCAGATGGGTTCTCAGCCGAGTTCTACAAATCCTTTAAAGATTAGAGCTCATTCCAATATTCCTCAAAGTATTCCATGAAATAGAAGAGGAGGGAACCATCCCAAACTCATTCTATGAACCCAATATCACCCTGATAGCTAAACCAGACAGAGACACATCAAGGAAAGAAAATTTCAGACCAATATCCTTAATGAACATCGACACAAAAATTCTCAACAAAATCTTAGCAAATCGCATACAAAACTATATTAAAAAGAGAGTGCCCCACGATCAAGTGGGTTTTACCCAGGGATGCAAGGTTGGTTCAACATCCAGAAATCAATAAATGTCATTCACCATATCAATAGACTTAAAGTTAAGAATCACATGATTATTTCGATAGATACAGAAAAAGCATTCAATAAAATATAGCATCCCTTCATGCTCAAAACACTAGAAAAAATTGGGATAGTGGGAACATTCCTTAACATTGCAAAGGCCATCTATGCTAAGCTCACAGCCAAAATCATTCTAAATGGTGAAAAACTGAAAGCATTCCCCCTAAAAACTGGAATAAGGCAGGGATGCCCTCTTTCACCACTTCTATTCAACATCATCCTTGAAACTCTAGCCAGAGCAATTAGACAAACCAAAGAAATTAAAGGAATATGAATTGGAAAAGAAGAACTCAAACTATCCCTGTTTACTGATGACATAATTATATATTTAGAGGAACCTGAAAATTCCACCAGAAAACTTTTAGAACTCATAAGTGAATTCAGTAAATTAGCGGGTTACAAGATCAATGCTCATAAATCCAATGCATTTTTATACATAAGTGATGAATCTTTAGAAAGAGAAGTTAGGAAAACTACCCCATTCACAATAGCATCGAAAAAAAATACTTGGGAATCAATCTCACAAAAGAGGTGAAAGACCTCTACAATGAGAACTACAGAACACTAAAGAAAGAAATTAAAGAAAACCTTAGAAGATGGAAAGATCTTCCATGTTCTTGGATAGGCAGAATGAATATTGTCAAAATGGTCATACTACCAAAAGTGCTATACAGATTCAATGCAATTCCAATTAAAATCCCAATGATGTACCTTACAGAAGTAGAGCAAGCAATCATGAAATTCATCTGGAAGAATAAAAAACCCAGAATAACTAAAGCAATCCTCAGTAGAAAGAGCAAAGCAGGGGGTATCGCAATACCAGATCTTCAACTCTACTACAAAGCAATAGTAACAAAAACGGCATGGTATTGGTACCAAAATAGACAGGTAGATCAATGGTACAGAATAGAGGACATGGCACAAACCCAAATAAATACAATTTTCTCATACTAGACAAAGGGGCCAAAAATATGCACTGGAGAAAAGATAGCCTCTTCAACTAATGGTGCTGGCAAAACTGGAAATCCATATGCAACAGAATGAAATTAAACCCCTATCTCACCCTGCACAAAACTATCAGGGATTCCCCTGCTCGCAGGAAAGAACGCCCCGACAACATGGAGCTTTCCAAGATTCTTTATTGTTCTCCCCTCAGGGGAGCACACAAAGAATATATATAGTAAGGCAGCCAATCAGAAAGCTATACAGACAAGGCACGAGCTACATGCATGATCCCAATGTGTAAGTGTATGGGGCACGAGCAGATCACGCGTTGCACACGAGAAACAGGAGCCAATAGTTAAGTACTTCCTCATATGGCGTCAGCGCGACTCCTGCTTATCGCGTCATAAGTATGTGCCATGGACCGTACGTTGGCAAACTGCCAGCCGCCATCCTGCTTAGCCTGGGGCTAGGGGTCCCGGGTACCCCGACACAAAACTCAACTGAAAATGGATCAAGGACCTTGGAATCAGACCAGAGACCCTGCATCTTATAGAAGAAAAAGTAGGTCCAAACCTTCAACTTGTTGGCTTAGGATCAGATTTCCTTAACAGGACTCCGATAGCACAAGAAATAAAACAAGAATCAACAACTGGGATAGATTCAAACTAAAAAGCTTTGTCTCAGCAAAGGAAACTATCAGTAATGTGAAGAGAGAGCCTACAGAGTGGGAGAATATCTTTGCCACTCATACTTCAGATAGAGCTCTAATCTCCAGAATATATAAAGAACTCAAAAATCTCTACACCAAGAATACAAATAATGCAATAAACAAATGGGCTAAGGAAATGAACAGACACTTCACAGAAGATCTATAAGCAATCAACAGATATATGAAAAAATGTTCAACATCTCTAGTAATAAGAGAAATGCAAATCAAAACTACCCTAAGATTCCATCTCACCCTAATTAGAATGGCGATTATCAAGAACACAAGCAACAATAGGTGTTGGCAAGGATGTGGGGGAAAAGGGACACTCATACATTGCTGGTGGGGTTGCAAATTAGTGCAGCCACTCTGGAAAGCAGTATGGAGATTCCTGAGAAAGCTTGGAATGGAACCACCATTTGACCCAGTTATCCCACTCCTTGGCCTATACCCAAAGGACTTAAAATCAGCATACTACAGAGATACAGCCACATCAATGTTGATTGCTGCTCAATTCACCATAGCCAGATTGTGGAACCAGCCTAGATGTCCTTCAATCGATGAATGGATAAAGAAAATGTGGTATATATATACAATGGAATATTACTCAGCCATAAAGAATGATAAAATTATGGCATTTGCTGGCAAATGGATAAAATTGGAGAATATCATGCTAAGTGAGATAAGCCAATCTCAAAAAACCAAAGGACAAATGATCTTGCTAATAAGTGGATGAGGACATATAATGGGGCGTGGGAGGGGTTAGCGTTAGGGTTAGGGTTAGGTTTAGGGTTAGGGTTAGGGAGGGGGGCAAGAATGGAGGAAGGAAGGACTGTATAGAGGGAAAAGAGGGGTGGGAGTGGTTGGGGGAGGAAAAAAATAACAGAACGAAACAAACAACATTACCCTATGTAAATTTGTGATTACACAAATGGTATGCCTTGGCTCCATGTACAAACAGAGAAACAACATGTATCCCATTTGTTTACAATAAAAAAAAGAAATGACATAATCTCCTAATCCCCCATTCTATCTCCAAGTATCCACTTAAAAAATATTCCATATAAAGTTTGGTACAAATTGTGCCAGAGTTTCCTCAATCAAGTAAATAGTTGATAAACACTCTTGTCTTTACCACTTTCTTTTTGGAAGACTTTCATAACTATTGTCTACAGTTATTTTGTTTCCTTGCTCACATCATCTATTTCTCTGTAATCTAACTCTAAATGTTCAGTCTTTCAATTACTCTTATTAAACCTATTTTGTTTACATTCCTGTTCAGTCAATCACAATGCTCCTTACTCTTTTGTTCCAGAATGTCTAGCATATATTTGTCTGCCTAACCAAGTCTTGGTTTACTTGGTTAGCATGTAGCCCCTGTGATTTTCACTTCACTATATTCCTCAGAGAGTTCTTTCCTTCTGGCCGCATCAGCTGCCACAACCATACAAAGGGTTTATAAATCTTTGTAAGCCTTTTGTGATATAAACTCAATCATATATCTCTAAATGTCTATAAGACATTTGCACATGTATATGTCTCCACTAATCCAAAAAGAACAACTTATATAGAACTGATATATTCAAAAAAGAAAAAATAACCTTGACATTTAAAAAGTTATTAAAAGTAACTTAAATAAGACAGACAATACAAAACAAAGTTTCCTTCACAGTAAACAGCAATAATTTCCTTTAATTTCCTTTCATCAGCATATCTTCTGAATCTTTGAAATAATTTTATGTCAACTAACTAAATATCTCCACCTCACTCTTAAAACTCCCCTGAACTCTTCTTCAATACAGCATATTCTAGAATTTCCTGGTCTCATTAACAACCTCCACCCCCATTTCACGATCTTCTCTATAAATGACTCTCGATCCTCTTCAATATGGATCAATCAGATCAAGCTTCTGCATTCTCTTCCTTATTCATTGTCCCAATTCTACAAAATAAAGGCTTATAAGTTAATCTGGCAAAGATGGAACTCCAGAGATTAATGGAGGAAAATGATAACAGTGAATAATTATTAATATTATTTTTCTAACCAGTAATGATGTTCCAAACTAAAGAAGGCTTCCTTCTGTCCTTCCTTAAATGACACTGTTTTAGTTAGCTTTTTCACCAAAAAACCAAAAGATCTAACAAGAAAAAAAATTTAGGAGAGGAAAAGTTTATTTGGGGTTCATGGTTTCAGAGGTCTCAGTCCATACACGGCCAACTCCACTACTCTGAGCCCAAGGTGAAAAAGCACATCATGGAGGAAGTGTGGAGAAGGAAAGCAACTTGAGACATGACCATCAGGATCAGGTAGCAGAGAGAGTCTTGAGGCTTGCCAGGGAGAAAATATGTATCCCTGAAGGCATTCCTCCTGAGGTCCTCCTCCACCAAACCTTACCTGCTTACAGTTACCACAATCCAGTTAATCCATTAAAGTGGATCAATGCACTGATTAGGTTAAGGCTTTCATAACCCAATCATTTCTCCTGTGAAAATTCTTGCATTGTTTCACACATGAACTTTTAGGGGACATCTCATATCTAAGTCATAACAGACCCCAGGCACTGGTCTCTTTGGTGATGATCACAACATAATATTCTGGTTTTAAATGATTTCTGAAGACTTTATAAATGAACTTAGAAGCAATTTTGGAGAAAAAGTGCCATTATGAGTCATCTTGTTGTAGTGCTCTAAAAAAATTTTAAAAATATGATTATAATGAGAAATAGTATCCTAAATAACCAGTCACAAAGAAGAATAGTTTTGTCACTATGATCAGACCAGAGCAAGAGAACATACTCTTGTATTCAGATTATCTAATTATTAAAATGATTACCATGTATCTAATATTTGCAAAGATGATCATTTGAATTGGCAGTAAAGGAAGAGTCAGCAGAGATATTTAAGAGTGTGAATAGTCTTTACAAAATAGGTACTATTTTAACAGGCAGAGTAGACAATTCTAGGAAGTCACAAAAAGTTATAAGTGACATTAATACATACACAAGAGCAGGATAAGAAATTTGAACACAGTGATTATTTAGTTTGCTACCAGCTTGGGAACTTGATGGGGAGGAAAATATCTGGTACATAGTTATCAGGAGGCATTTCAAATAACTGATGTGGATAGGGAGAAATACAGATGAACTAGTAAATTAAGGCTATCCCATTGACCATTCTTGGAAACTTGCACATTTTGGTTAAATATTTCTTTGAAGAATTGTTTTGATTCTATATGATATTAATACTTTTAAACATAAAAAAGTGAAGGGTAGTGGAAAGTAATGGAGACAAGGATTTCTTGTTATCATACATCTTGAGCTTCTTTTTAGGAAAATATCAATGACAATAAAACAGATTTCATATGTAAAATAATAAGTGAGCAAAAATGCTTATTTATCATATCAACACAAATTACAAATGAGATAGTAAAATACAAACTAAATAATTACATCTGTTAGTTAACACTAACTCAATATGGTTCTTTTTTCTTTTCTTTTTTTTTGCATACCTTTGTTTCTTTCTCTCTACTCATTCTCAAGTCTTGAATGTTTTTCCTTTGAAATATGTTTTGTAGGGTTTCTTTAATGGATCACAAAATTTACGATCTCTTCCTTAAACTCTTGAGAACTGTGCAGATACAATAAATGAAAATTTTAATAAAAGAAACCCATATCAATAAATCTAGAAGCAGATCAAATTCTCAAACTCCAATATGCATATAAGTGCTACCAAAAGTAGCAAGGAAAGAGGGGAATCCACGGGGGTGTGAGCAGTAGTGAAGAGAAGAAATAAGGGAAGTGGAAAATAGACAGTGCATCAGATCTCGGAACACTTCTTTCTACAATAGTCTCAGAGGATGAGCGCCCTTGACACCCCAAATAAAGATTATGCTTATTTAAAGAATGAGTTCAGAACTTGATTAAGCAAGGGTATCTCTTTCACTGACAAATACTTTATTTCTAGCTCTGTTCCAAAGCTCTTGTGAATGTTCCTCTTCTTGTCTATCTGAATTTACTCTTACCCTATCTCCTCCAGGAAAACTTGCCTGATTTTGTGGTTCAAATGCTCTCCCTACTGCAGTTAGTAATACAATATTTATAAGTGTGTAAATAGCAACTATCCTAAAATAGTAGTTTCTGGTTAAAAAGTATGTTCCTACCATGCTACTTTACTCCTTGATCATATATTAAACACATATATGGCAGAGATCAAGAAATAGCTTTATTCACTTTAATGTGCTTATATATATATTGCAGTATATATGTAACTTACAGTAGTATAAATTAAGTATATTTAACTAATTTCTGCTTTAAGCCAAACCAGGCATTTTCTTATTTGACACTTTTTGAAATGTTATTTATCTTGGACTGATGATAATCATCAAGTACTGTATAAAAGGATTGTTGTCTAGTAAATTACCAGACACCACCGCACTCTACAACAAAACAATATACCACAGCATTATAATTGCTAGCAAATGTTGGCTAGTTAGAAGAAAGATGTTTCAAGCATTTGGACAGATTAGTGTGTATGTTTCCAATATCTGATACTATTGAGAACCCTGAGTTAGAGATTATTGCATAGGAAGTATCTTGAAGTACTTTAAGGTCCAATTAACAACAGTAGTATTGACAGAGGAAAAATTGGGCCATCATGGGGGAAGTTGGAAGGTTTTGATACTGGAGTAGCCCTTTAGAGGAGTCCAGACTGGGAATAGAGGCCAGACTTCATAGACCCAGCAGATATCTGCCAGTCATTGGGTGGGGGCTATCTCTAGAAATATGCATGTCATTACATGAACCAGTTTTATTTTTTTAATTTATTTTTTTATTGTAAACAAATGGGATACAACTTGTTTATCTGTTTGTACAAGAAGTAGAGGCATATCATTTGTGTAATCATACATTTACATAGGGTAATGGTGTTTGATTCATTCTGTTATTTTTTTTCCTCCCCCCCACCCCTCCCACCCCTCTTTTCCCTCTGTACAGTCCCTCCTTCCTCCTTTCTTGCCTCCTTCCCACCCCCCATTATGTATCATCATCCGATTAACAGCGAGGTCATCCGTCCTTTGGTTTTTTGATATTGGTTTATCTCACTTAGCATGATATTCTCCAATTTCATCCATTTGCCTGCAAATGCCGTAATTTTATTATTCTTTATGGCTGAGTAATATTCCATTGTGTATATATACCACAGTTTCTTTATCTATTCATCAATTGAAGGGCATCTAGGTTGGTTCCACAATCTGGCTATTGTGAATTGAGCAGCAATGAACATTGATGTGGCTACATCACTGTAGTATGCTGATTTTAAGTCCTTTGGGTATAGGCCAAGGAGTGGGATAGCTGGATCAAATGGTGGTTTCATTCCAAGTTTTCTAAGGAATCTCCATACTGCTTTCCAGAGTGGCTGCACTAATTTGCAATCCCACCAGCAATGTATGAGTGTACCTTTTCCCCCACATCCTCGCCAACACCTATTGTTGCTTGTATTCTTGATAATCGCCATTCTAATTAGGGTGAGATGGAATCTTTGGTTAGTTTTGATTTGCATTTCTCTTATTACTAGAGATGTTGAACATTTTTTCATATATCTGTTGATTGCTTGTAGATCTTCTGTGAAGTGTCTGTTCATTTCCTTAGCCCATTTGTTGATTGCATTATTTGTATTCTTGGTGTAGAGATTTTTGAGTTCTTTATATATTCTGGAGATTAGAGCTCTATCTGAAGTATGAGTGGCAAAGATTTTCTCCCATTCTGCAGGCTCTCTCTTCATACTGCTGATAGTATCCTTTGCTGAGAGATCACATTTTAGATTAAATCTATCCCAGTTATTGATTCTTGCTTTTATTTCTTGTGCTATGGGAGTCCTGTTAAGGAAGTCTGATCCTAAGCTGACATGTTGAAGATTTGGACCTACTTTTTCTTCTATAAGATGCAGGGTCTCAGATCTAATTCCTAGATCCTTGATCCATTTTGAGTTGAGTTTTGTGCAGGGTGAGAGATAGGGTTTAGTTTCATTCTGCTGCACATGGATTTCCAGTTTTCCCAGCACCATTTGTTGAAGAGGCTATCTTTTCTCCATTGTATGTTTTTGGCCCCTTTGTCTAGTATGAGAAAATTGTATTTATTTGGGTTTGTGTCCATGTCTTCTATTCTGTACCATTGATCTACCTGTCTATTTTGGTACCAATACCATGCCGTTTTTGTTACTATTGCTCTGTAGTATAGTTGAAATTCTGGTAATGCGATACTCCCTGCTTCATTCTTCCTGCTAAGGATTGCTTTAGCTATTCTGGGTTTCTTATTCTTCCAGATGAATTTCATGATTGCTTGCTATATTTCTGTGTGGCATGTCATTGGGATTTTAATTGGAATTGCATTGAATCTGTATAGCACTTTTGGTAGTATGGCCATTTGACAATATTCATTCTGCCTATCCAAGAACAAGGGAGATCTTTCCATCTTCTAAGGTTTTCTTTAATTTCTTTCTTTAGTGTTCTGTAGTTCTCATTGTAGAGGTCTTTCACCTCTTTTGTTAGATTGATTCCCAATTTTTTTTTTTTTGAGGCTATTGTGAATGGGGTAGTTTTCCTAACTTCTCTTTCTGAGGATTCATCACTTATGTATAAAAGTGCATTAGATTTATGATCATTGATCTTATATCCTGCTACTTTATTGAATTCACTTATGAGTTCTAAAAGTTTTCTGGTGGAATTTCTGCGTTCCTCTAAATATATAATCATGTCATCAGCAAATAGGGATAGTTTGAGTTCTTCTTTTCCTATTCGTATCCCTTTAATTTCTTTGGTCTGTCTAATTGCTCTGGCTAGAGTTTCAAGGACAATGTTAAATAGAAGTGGTGAAAGAGGGTATCCCTGCCTTGTTCCAGTTTTTAAGGGGAATGCTTTCAGTTTTTCACCATTTAGAATGATATTAGTCATGGGCTTAGCATAGATGGCACTTACAATGTTAAGGAATGTTCCCACTATCCCTATTTCATGACAGACACGATTGAAATACAAAACATAATTAGAAGCTATTTTGAAAATCTATACTCCAACAAAGTAGAAAATCTCGAAGACATCAACAGGTTTCTAGAGACATATGAATTACCTAAACTGAACCAGGAGGACATACACAATTTAAATAGATCAATTTCAAGTAATGAAATAGAAGAAGTCATCAAGAGCCTACCAACAAAGAAAAGTCCAGGACCTGATGGGTTCTCAGTTGAGTTCTACAAAACCTTTAAAGAAGAGCTCATTCTAATACTCCTCAAAGTATTCCATGAAATAGAAGAGGAGGGAACCCTTCCAAACTCATTCTATGAAGCCAATATCACCCTGATACCTAAACCAGACAGAGACACATCAAGGAAAGAAAATTTCAGACCAATATCTTTAATGAACATTGATGCAAACATTCTCAACAAAATTTTACCAAATTGCATACAAAAAATATATAAAAAGATAGTGCACCATGATCAAGTGGGTTTTATCCCAGGGATGCAAGGTTGGTTCAACATCCGGAAATCAATAAATGTAATTTACCATATCAACAGACTTAAAGTCAAGAATCACATGATTATTTCCATAGATGCAGAAAAAGCATTTGATAAAATACAACTTTCTTTAACAGAGGCAACGCTCTTAGCAACTGGAGGAATACATCCTACATCCTTGACCGGAAACCTGGGTGGCCATCACAACATTCATTACAGTTACCATTAGTTTTGTTATTGTTTCTACTTGCTTCTTATCCATTCAAGAGAAATTCTCTTCTTTCCAGTCATATTATTTTGTAGATCTATGCCATGTCTTTTGTATCTCTGTCTTCCCTAAAAATCAGCACCATGTCTTATAACGCTTTGTATTTGAAAATCACATATTCAAAGTAAGATTTGACTTAAATCCTGGTATTTCTTTAAACTCATTTTATTTGACCTTGACATTAATGTAAGTCTTTGAACTAACTACCTGACAAGACTTTATTCAGGGAACTATTTGAGTCCAAATCAGACAGAAAAGAGAAAGAGAATATAGGTGTATAGGTGTGAAGCTTGTTCAATAGGTGGTCTCAGTTACAGGAGATGATAGCAGCTATGAGGTTTCAAAGCTATGTCATGAGGGTCCTGACCACTGCTTCATGATCACTCATAAAAGAAATATTTTAATGGTTGCCCTTTTCAGATTCCATGAGTTTCAAATCGAGTGGTTCTCATAACACCAAGATAAATCAAAGTCGTAAATTCCCAGCTTATTATATTAACCAAAGCATTTGTTATTTATTTGGGTTCAAAGTTTATTTACCTACTAAAATAATGTAGCAACTGTAATTGCTTTTTTTTCCCTTTTAGGTCAAAGAACATTCAACAAATTACAAAAGGAAGAAGATCTGTACTTTGTCTTTTATGAGTATTTAATGGCAAGGTTAAGGAAATGGCACCATGTGGGTTTTGAAGTCACAAAGATCTAGGTCAGTTTGGAGAGAGGGGTCATCATTTAATTGTATTATTGCATTCCTGTCTAACCTGCCTTGACTACCTTCTGCTGCCTCTTGATTTATCTGGCATCTGTTCTGGCTTGATTCATTTTGGCTTCCAGCTCTGGTGGTTGCTCTGAACAACCAGTTGTACTTCCCAGACTCTAATGTTTTGATCCAGTTCAAAGAACTGGTTACAAAATCATCTTTCTGCATCCAAGCCTAAGAGGAGAATGATGAAATAGAATGCTGGAAACCCTAAAGGGTTCGACCTTCTTCTTCTGGTCTTGTGTAACAGGTTGTCATTATACCATGTGCCACCGTGTATGATGCATTTGTTTGGGTTTAGGTCTAACAACCCTCTCCAAGAAAACAAAGCACACATAAACATACAATGCATACAATGCATACCTTAAGTTTTATAAGCAGTTTCCATATATCGAAATCTTAAGAGTATTTTCTGACTATAAATTATTTATTAAATTTCATTTTAAGAAGAAAAGAAAATATCCCAGGACAGAGAAGTTCAAGGACAAAATAAAATATAAAGGAATGAGACTGTATATTCTCTTTCTGATGTTAAAGATGCAAAAGGGCATCAGAAAAACAACTTGAACTACATTCTACCCTTGATTTGAGAATAAACAACTTCCAACATTTCATAGTGAAACATCTATGATCCTAAGAATCCTAAGTCAGTAAGACCATCCATCACTTTGTTAACTGGAATGGGCATGTGCCCTGAATGCATATTTGGCACCAAGAACTTGAAAGTAAGTAAGGTAGGGAGTAAGACAAATGCTGGGGCCCACTATAATTTGTTCCCTGCGAGATGCTGGTTCATTTAAGTGTTTGGAAAGGAAGATCCTTCTCACCCATTCTAACACTCATCACGTTGATTTTTTAGAACATTGCAGTAAACTCCCTTTTTGGCAGCTGTGGAATCCACAAACTCCAAGGGAGAATTCTCCTCCTCTTCAATTAGGGTAGATGTATGCTGTCGTTGCCTTTTTAAAAGCAAGTGAGCAAAAGCAATACTTTTTTCTGCTGCCCTCTTGGTTTTTACATGCAGGATTTCCAAAAGGCTTCACCATCCTTCGTAACAATGGGGCATCCACTACATTTGACTGCGTTCTTCACTAGCTGTAATGTGTGAAACTGATCTTTCAGTTTCATTATCTTTTGTTTTTAAAAATAAGAATGGAATTTACGTATGATAGACAGAAAATCCACAAAGCAACCGGAGTTCAGAAAAACAAGCAGGTGTTAATAAATTTCCAAGAAACATTAATCTGTTTCTGCAAATGCATCCTGCTGTTCATTTAAATGGAATGATACTCTATAAATTTACCACTTCAGTCATTCTCTGAGCTATCAAAATGTAACATGTAACACCTCTGATGATCAAAGTGAAAGTAAGTTTAGAAATCCAATTTGCTTTTTTCACCATTGAAGCTCTTTATTTAACTTTTGCATTCTAGCCCTCATTTTAATCAAACTTCAATTTTATTTACTTTTCCATGTTGTAATGCAATTACAGGTATGCTTCAAAGTTGTCAGTGAACATTGCAATTGCCAAAAATAAAGTTCCATTCCAAATCAAATATATATAAATGCGAAAAAATTTTCTGTCATACTTGAAGATTCAAGATAACTTATGATTGTGCTATTTGAAATTGGTAGCCACTGATGAACCAAACAAGAGGTAACCTGGAGGGAACTGGGAATACAGTATCTTTGTTGGAAAAATGGGAAAGGAGTAATGTGGCATAATTAGCCCCCCCCCCCCCCCCCAGTTATCATAATACATAGTCAATAGACAATCCCGGAATGGATATCAAGGAAACTGTGCATGAAATCTATCATCTAAAGGGACTGGCAAAAACACCAAAAGAACTCAAACAAGCAAATTATGCGTGATTTCCTCTGGGTGAAGGATGGATGAGAAGATCCTAAGATATGTGATGTTTCATTGTGTCTATATCACTTTAATAAAATAACATAATAAACAATATAAGACAATCAGTTGCTTTAACATATTAATATTCACTTAATCAAAATCATTTTAACTTTTTAATTTTAATGGACAGATAGTTACTTGTGGTTTTCATCATCTTTATTATCATCTGTGGTCTATGATGCCCACATACTGTTTTTAAATATGTTAATATTCTCTTAAAGATACCCTTGGAACCTCACTTAGCACCCAAGTAGTCTTATTTAAACACAGACATATGAACTGAATCTAATTTTGCCTGGAAGGTTTTCTAGATAAGACATGCGCCACCAAATGCACTCTCACTTTATGTGGCTCCTCAGAGGTATTTATTTGACTCTGAGACTACGCCATTCTTGGAACTTTCTGGCATCTGTAAAATCCCACTCTGTTGATTCCCCTCAAAGTCTCTAACAACGCCTCCCAATTGCCAGTCCTTTCTCCTCCCCCACAATTTATGAGTATTTTCATGGCTTCTGTTCCCTCTTCCTTCTCATACCTTCTTGAGAAATATCCTCTACTCCTCTGGTTTTGCTCACTCTTACGGGATGAACTGTTCCCTTCCCCACCAAAATTCACCAAGTGGAAGTCCTAATCCCACAATGCCTCAAATGTGACCATATTTGTGAGCAGAATCTTTACAGAGGTAATTAAATAAACATAGGTTGTTAGCGTGGACCTTAATCCAGCATGACTGACATCTGTGTAAGAGAAATTTAGACACAGAGAGAAGGCAATGTGAATACAAAAGAAGGTAGCCATCTACACATCAACAAGGGAGGTCTGCAACAGTTCCTTTGTGGCATTCAGAAAGGAAAAACCCTGCTGAACCCTTGATCCCAGACTTCTAGCCTCCAGAACTTTAAGAAAATAAAAACTTTTTAATTTTTATTTTTACAGACAGCATTTTGATGCATTATACACAAATGGGGTACAACTTTTCATTTCTGTGGTTGTACACAATGTAGATTCACACCATTCAAGTAATCATACATGTACATAGGGTAATAATGTCTGTCTCAGTCTAGTATCTTTCTTTCTCCCACCCCCTCCCTCCCCATTTTCCTCTATACCACCCAAAGTTCCTCCATTCTTCTCTCGCCCGCCCCTGCTATCCCCACCACACCCCATTATGTATCATCATCCACTTATCAGAGAAGACATTTGGCCTTTGGTTTTTTGGGCTTGACTCACTTCACTTAGCACAATATTCTCCAACTCCATCCATTTACCAGCAAATGCCATAATTTTATTCTTCTTTATGACTGAGTAATATTCCATTATATATATATATATATATATATATATATATATATATATATACCTCACAGTTTCTTTATCCATTTATCAATTGAAGGGCATCTAGGTTAGTTCCACAATCTAGCTATTGTGAATTGAGCAGCTATGAACATTGATGTGGCTACATCACTGTAGTATGCTGATTTTAAGTCCTTTGGGTATAGGCCAAGGAGCAGGATAGCTGGGTCAAATGGTGGGTCCATTCCAAGTTTTCTGAGAACTCTCCATATTGCTTTCCAGAGTGGCTGCACCAATTTGCAACTCCACCAGCAATGTATGTGTGCCTTTTCCCCCATATCCATGCCAACACTTATTGCTTGTGTTCTTGATAATAACCATTCTAATTGGAGTTAGATGAAATCTTAGGGTGGTTTTAATTTGCATTTCTCTAATTACTAGAGATGATGAGCACTTTTTCATTTATTTGTTGATCACCTGTATATCTTCTTCTGTGAAGTGTCTGCCCAATTCCTTAGCCCATTTATTGATTGGATTCTTTGTATTTTGGGTGTAAAGTTTTTGAAGTTCTTTATAAATTTTGGAGATTAGTGCTCTGTCTGAAGTGTGTGTGGAAAAGATTTTCTCCAACTCTTTAGGCTCTCTTTTCATATTATTGATTGATTCCTTTGTTGAGAAAAAGCTTTTAAGTTTAAATCCATTCCATTTATCGATTCTTACTTTTATTTCTTGCACTCTGGGGGTCTTGTTAAGGAAGTCTGGTCCTAAGCTAATATGATGAAGATTTGGGCCTTCTTTGTCTTCTATTTGATGAAGGGTCTCAGATCTAATTCCTAGATCCTTGATCCATTTTGAGTTGAGTTTTGTACAGGGTGAGAGATAGGGGTTTAATTTCATTCTGTTGCAAATGGATTTCCAGTTTTCCCAGCACCATTTGTTGAACAGGCTATCTTTTCTCCATTGCATGTTTTTAGCACGTTTGTCTAGTATGAGATAACTGTATTTATGTGGTTTTGTCTCTGTGTCTTCTATCCTGTATCTATCTGTCTATTTTGGTGCCAATACCATGCTGTTTTTGTTACTATTGCTCTGTAGTAGAGTTTAAGGTCTGGTATTGTGATAACTCCTGCATCACTCTTCCTGCCCAGGATTGCTTTGGCTATTCTGGGTCTTCTGTTCTTCCACATGAATTTCATGATTGCTTTCTCTATTTCTATGAGGAATGTCATTGGGATTTTAGTTGGTATTGCATTAAATCCGTATAGTGCCTTTAGAAGTATGGGTGTTTTGATTATATTAATTCTGCCTATCCAAGAACACAGGAGATCTTTCCATCTTCTAAGGTGTTCTTCAATTTCTTTATTTAACATTCTGTAGTTTTCATTGTAGAGGTCTTTCACCTCTTTTGTTAGATTCCCAAGTAGTTTTTTTTTTTTTTTTTCAGGCCAGAAAATAATATTTTAAAACCAACCAGTCTTTGTTGTCTTGTTACAGCTGTCCTAGAAAATGATGCTACCCACCATATCTATACTAATGGCTGATAAATCTACAGCTCTCTCCTGAGCTACAGATGCACGTGGTCAACTGCTGACCACACCTCTTCACCTGGATATTCTACAGATACAATCTTATTTTATTATCGTTGGCCACAGTTGTTCTCCTTTTCAAAGTTTCCTTATGTTGGTGAGTGATGCCACTGTCTAATTATCCTATGCCAGAAATCTTCAAGTCAGTGCAGATTTCTCCCTTTTTCTTTGTTATCATTCCTCCAATTCAATTAGTTCTTAAGTCCCATCATTTCTTCCTTTCATATGTTTTCCCAAATCTAATCTTACCTACCCCCTCTGTTCTAGTTCAGGTTTCCTTATCTCTTGACTACTTTTGCAATAGAATCCCCAATGCCATCTTGTCATCTCAAATCTACTGAGAATAATCATTACAAAATTAAAATATGATCATATTATTCTGCTGCTCATAAAATACCAATGTTTTCCTTCTTCCTATGAGATAAAGACCATGTATATCTGTTTGAATCATTGGGTCCTTCACGATCTTATGCTCCTCTCTTCCAATTTCATCTTTGATCACTTTTTCCCTGGCACTACCCACTCTGCCATTTAGAACTTCTGGTTACCAATGCACAGTTGATACCACACAGGTTATTGGATACATAAAAAGATGAGCTCAATGTGAGGCAAGTCACTAAGCGCAAGTCAGAGGAAAAAATCCTGGAGTGAGGGCAGGTGTCATAATCATTTGTGTGACAGGAGATGTAGTCCCACAGCCATTTTAGAAGGACTGTGTTTGTTCTTCTGACTCTTGGACTAGAAATTTTATGTGTGCTGAGGTCACCTATATTTTGACTTTTAGTCCAAGAATCCTTCAGAGGTGGAGTCTGGTTTGAAGAATTCCAACTTATATCTGGACATGGCTTTAAAAATATTTTTGTCGTATTGGCTTTTGTGAGAAGTTTCATGTGTTCAGATTGCCATAACCCTAAGATAGGAGCAAGCTGTGACAAAATCAATTTATAAATTGTCCCTACAGTGACACAGTCACATCAATGTTTATAGCAGCTCAATTCACAATAGCTAAACTATGGAACCAACCTAGATGCCCTTCAACAGATGAATCGAATAAAGAAAATGTGATATATATATATATATATATATATATAGCACATATATATATGTTTGTATATATATACATATATATATGTGATGGAATATTACTCAACTTTAAAGAAGAATGGAATTCTGGCATTTGCTGGTAAAATGGATGGAGTTAGAGAATATCATGCTAAGTGAAATAAGCCAAACCCCAAAAAACCAAAGGCCGAATATTCTCTCTGGTATGCAGAAAGTAATTCACAATGAGAGAGGGGATAGAGAAGAATAGAATTACTTTATATTTGGTAGAGGGGAAAGAAGGAAGGGGACAGGGTATGGGGGAAGGAATGACAGTAGACTGAAACAGATATTGTTACCTCATGTATACGTCTGACTGCGTGATCGATGTGATCCTGCAATATGTATAATCAGAGAAAAGAGAGATTTTACTCTATTTATATATGAACTGTCAAAATGTATAAATGCATTCTACTATCATGTACAACTAATTAGAATAAATAAAATAAAAAAATTAAAAAAAATAAAATAAAATAGGGATTTTTATTTCTTATGAAAACATTACAAATAATCTCTTGTTTTGCTGGAGAATATATCAGGTCTTTCCCAATCTTGGTGAGACTGACTGGTTTTGTGACTTCCTTCTCTGCCCTCTTTAATAGAAGTGTCTATGCACCCAGAAACTTCAGTGTAGACAGAAGTGATTTTCCAGATAGATATTAGTACTAAGGACCTCTCTTGTATCAATAACTTCACTTTAATGAGATTACCAATGGTAAATCAGTTGACAGATGATTGGTGTCATGTGTGTGGCAGGTAATCCAAAAGAGCCAGAATTCGATTCATGAAGTTCTTTGAAAGCACTAGAGTATGACCATCTATTCACAGGAGTTGCAATTTTATTCTCAAACCATGAGAACCAATCTTGTGGCACATGACCAAAAACATCTTATGTGAGAAGGTCAAGACAGGGCATATCTTTTTTGCATTGATTACATTGTCCTTCCCAGATATGCCCATTAAAAATGCAATTTTCTGTGAACTCTTCATCCTGGCCTAGTAAATTATACCTATTTTTTCCACCCTCTGAATTACTTTGGAAATAAACTTCAAGGATAGAAATCTTATTGCTATAGTAAGCAGTGTAAGTGCTGGTCTTGGAAGTTGTCCAACATAACTCTGCATGTCAGTGTGTCTCAGATTAGATCATCCAAAGTCTCCTGATGCCAGAACATGATTTAATTTTCCCCAGGTCTTATATGAGAAGGAAAGAGTTTAGAGATCAGTAATGTGTTTCACCTTGGCATGGAGGATAAATACTATGGAAGGACAGAAATTTCTTTCTTTGAATTAATAAATGTAGTGGTCAAAAATTTTTCCAATTCACCCAAAAGTAGAGTTTACCTGCAAGATCTACTCAGTCTTTTACTGATCTTACATTGTAGCTAGTTAAGAGGAGGGCTGCCATATATGATAGCTATAATTACAAACCACATGTCTGCATAGACACCAGTCATAGTATATTGCATATGTACCCAGAATCCTTTGGAGCTGTATATTAAACAGTCTGAAAAACTACATATAGTGGTCTTATAAATTTTTGTTAGTTGTCATTTGTTGACTTCTATATTCCTTGGGTCTTTGTGAAAATCATTGGCAAAAGATGGAAACTCAGGAATTTTTATTAAACTGCTTAAGGTGCTCAGAGGGCAAGGAATTACATTCTTCCTAATGGATACTGTTCCCTTGTCCAGAAGGAGAATTTCTTTGTTTGCTACAAGGAGAACAGAAAGAAGTAGCTTATATGGTATCAGAAATACCAAGTCTGCTTAAAGGATTCTGGAAATAAACTAAAATTAGGGGCAGATGAATTAGGAACGAGAACACGAAAGCAGTTAATAAACTCAACTGAGTGAGACAGCAGGCAGCCCTGAGTGGGGATTGTTCCTAAAACATAAAAAACAAGTAGTGAAGGTTTAACCAGAAAGTAGAAAAAGCTGTTATCCCAGAAAGGCGAGATGAAGAGGCAGGCATTCATGGAGTTTCAGAATAATGGAAGCTCTGATGGTCAAGAAATCATTCAGATAAGTCATTTTTATCTTTAGGTATCCTTATTGTGTTATATTTCAAAATCATTTTTAGATATCTGACATCTCCAGTTCTCTTTCTTACCCATTTTGATGCTGCCTGAATCACCATCTACAGCACTGTCCACTCTTTGCTTTGCATGCAGGGACCTGACCCAAGGACATCTGTGCAGTCCTGTCCCTAGGCATTTTTGTTTTCATGATTCTATTTGCAAATGGAGCTATTGTTCACCTGGGACAGAGCGAGTGGCAATCCTAGGATGTTCAAAAGTCTCAGTGGCTGGTAATCTCGTCCTAATGCTTGGTGTTTGATGCAGTTTCCAAGGAGAGCTGTGACACAAGGGCATTAATCTACCTCATGACAGCATGGGGTTTTAATGCGTTTTCTGCATCCACAGAAAGAGCCTCCTATGGAGGTGGTGAAAGGAGTTATGGCGAAATCAATATCTTCATTTCGCTGGGGCACTGACAATTTGTAGCAATGATACGAGGGATCGCTGCACAGGAAAAGGTTGTTGGACAGAATCTAATGTACAGCACATAGACTTTTGAAAACAGACACAAAGACTTGCTTCAAGAGGAAAAAAATGAGATTAGGCTACATGGAGCCATTATATTTCTAGAAATATGTAGATAACCTAACACAATTTTGGAGCAGTGAGTGATTTATTTTGATTCTGTTTCTGGAAATAAAAATTAATTCTGGAAGTCATTTAAAGGAAGCAATGGAAAATATCCTGGCTATACATTGAGATATGCATATCAAAATTATGATGCCTGATCAGCTTACTAAAGACACAGACTGACGTAGATTAACCCATACAGCAAAATGCCAAGGACATTAGGGGCATTCAGTCTTGTCAGTAAGATTGACTAAGGAAAGTAAGACCACCTTCAGAGGCATCAGGGATAGAGAATGAATTGAGTCCTAACAAGACTAGACTTTCTAATCCTTTTTAACCACAGATTTTAGATTTAGTGTTAATTCCCATTCCAATTTTACTAAACAATGATTTATTTTGATTTTCCTTCTTTTTCTGAATACTATTGCTCACTTTACCCTGATTTCTGTGATATTTCAATATCACATATTTCAATATCAAATATAGCATACACTGCTATATTTAGTGGTGATACTTACAGATATATCCCTATTTGAAATATTTCAAATAAACAGATAAGGAGGATGGATACACATTTTTAAAGAAGCTTGTTCATTGTTTTGGTGTCTTCTAGCTTCATGGGTTTAACAATATATACAGAAAAGCTTCTTTAATACTTTCAAGGTTATATAGTCTTATTACTCAATAGTATATTATTCTATACAGTCACAAAAATAAAATGGAAATGGTTAATTTTTTAATTTGTTTTAAACTTCTGAGAGTTAATGTCACAAAATACAGATAAAAAAAGATCCTTAGATTTGGGTGCTTTTAAGATTCTCTTTTCCTGAGTCATGAAAAATCTTTTTACTGTGTCTCTTAGATATGGTGGCTATTTCTAAAGTAGGGTAGAGAGAGGATGCATATGAGATGTGTATATTCAAGAAAATACAGTCTGTTGCAAAATTTCCCAAACTCTTGTTCTGTGAAAAACTAGTCTCAAAAGAGTTCCATCATCAAATAAGTTTGGGAGAAGCTGCATCTTGTCTTCCTTCTTGTAGATTTACAGCACACTTCAGAATATTTAAAGCTTTGGTAAATTCTGCCAGAAAGAAACTGTTTTAACAAAGCCCAGCATTTCTTAAATTTACTTGACCATGAAACTCATCTTTAAAAATTCATGAAATACCCATTAACATCCTGCTTAATTGTGGGGTAAATTAGAGTCTTATATCCTTGGCAAAGTTATCCCTTACCCTTGGGCAGGATATTCTGCACATAAATTCTTGAACTTCAACGCATATGGTCATTTTGGGGTAATACCCTTGGTTGACTAAGGGAACAGCAGAAATTGGAATCCCTCTATCCCTCACCTGCCTTAATGGCTTCATCCATTTTCATTATCTTCTCCATTATTTCATAAAATTGCTGTAAAAAATAACCAACTAAATGGTCATTTGGCTTGTCAAATTAAGTGTTATATGAATGTAATAATAATAGCAACCATTAATTGAGCACTCACTGCATATCAGGCAATGAAGCACTAAGTCAGACACTTAACATAAACTTTCTCTGTGTCATCAGCAGAGGAAGCATGGCTATCTTCACTTGAAACATGAGAAAACCTTCTTGGAGAGGTCATACATCTTGCCCAAATTCACTTGCTACTACAGGATAGAGGCAGCATTGCGTAACGATCTCTCTTTTGTCTCCCAAGTCCCTGCTCTTTTCACTATATCACGCTGTCTCTCTAAATAATGTGAATTCAGCTAGTCCCGGCAAGATAATAAAATATGAAGTGATAAGAATAATGATGCCAATAATGGTAATTAATAACAATCAGAATGGGATTAAAACTCTATATATCGTCATTGCATAAAATTTATAGTGGTGCAATGTTTTAATACAAAAGAGCCCACTCCCTTTTCTCCCACCCCCACGTCCAATTAATCACTACCTCTGGTTGATTTTTTTCTTTAATATCTCCACAATCCATCTACTGTCACTAACTGTTGCTCAAGTCACCTTCCTATCTGCTCTGGGTTTTACTGCAATCAACACATAACTGGAATCCTTTCTGTCCTTCAATTCATTTTCTGCACTTAAACCACAATAATCTTTCTGAAATACAAATCTGATTGATAATTATCCATGGGTTGAAAACCTCTAAGACTTCCCACTGACAACAGATTAAAGAGTGTATGTAAAGACTCTTAGGATTCCTTGTCTTCCAGTCCATTACCTTTCTAGCTTCAAACTCCACATTCTCCTACTGCATTGAGGACTTTTTTAGTATCAAACTACAAATTCCATGATTCTAAGTTCATTTTTATTTCATTTCATACCTTCATTCTTCTGAAATTGATGAGTGTTTTACAGTTAATGGTTCATCGCAGTCAAGTAACAGCATTTTTTGCTTTTTGGTGATGAATAAAATGAAGGGCCATCTTGCGATTGATAGCTTCGTAGATTCAGTGAGTTGCTGTACTTTTGCTTTTCTAATATGCAGGGATATTTCCTGGCTTTTCCTCCTGCCTGGGATACTCATTGAACTCTTTACCCACTATCCCCAGTTTCAACTTTCCTGTGGGACGTCTTTGTGGATTCTTCAAGTTTAGTGTAGAGATGCCACTTTTTGCCTCCATAGCATTATTTTATCACATTCATGGGGGATGGTTCTAAAGGATGCCCACAATTTTTCCTTTTATCTCTGTTCCCTCTTGTGAAGTCTAATTCTCTTCTATTTGAGTATGGGGTCTATTGAGTAACTTGCTTCTGAACAATGGAATGTTGTAGAAGTCACTGTGGATCATTTTCAAGATTTAAAAAGACGCGTCACTTTCCTCCTTGCTCTCTCTTGGATTACTCTCTTTGGGGAAAGTTATCTACCATTTCATGAAGAAACAAAGGTTTTTATGACGAGTTCCCATGACAAGGAACTAAGGTGTCCAGCCAATAACTGTGGGAGGGCACCATCTTAGAAGCAGATTTTAAGCTCTAGTCAAGCTTTCAGGTAACTTCTGCCCTGGCCAACTCTCATGGGAGACCCTGAGCAAGAACCACCTAGTTAAGCTACTTCCAAATTCCTGACCCACAGAAATTGTGAGATGAGAAATGTGTGTTGTTTTTAGCCACAGTTGAGGCAATTTGTAACACAGCAATAGATACCTTATGAAACACTGAATTTAAATTGTTTCTTTCCTTGACTGTCCTTCTTTGGACTGAAGGTTTCTGGAGAATGTGTCCTATACTGTTTTTGTCCCTTCTGTAGTGCTTACAGGTGTTTGCATATAACATAGACTCAAACATCGTGTTGAAGTTATGTATACGTGGAAAAGAATCTTGTTTCATCCAGAACTTTGGTTTAGACAGAAAGCCTTTTCCTTTCTTCTCAAGCAAGTATTTGTAAGAATTGGCGTACGTGGAAATTTATTTATTTATGGTGCAAGGAAGGAAGGAATAGGTTTTATGCTCATGTTTTATTTTCCCTACAGTAGCCAGAATGGTCATTTAAAATTACTGTGTTTTCTACTTTAAAAACTTCAGTGGTTTTTGTTTTGACCTTAGAATAAAATTAAAGTTTCTTCTTCTAGAATACAAAACTCTCCATGACCTAGTTCCTGTCTACCTGTCTTGTCATTCTGTGGAGAAGAGTCTTCCTAATCCTTGAAGAATCAAGTTATTTCCTCTTTAAAGCCTTGGTATTTTTCCCTTTGCCTAAAGTTTTTGCCTCCTTTTTTGTAAGTATGAGCTGTTTTATATAAATCAGATTTATAGATTATGTCAACTCTTCAATAGAGGCCCATCCAAATGTGAACTTCACCTCACTATTTACAACCTGCCCTTGCACTCTAATATATTTTCTCCCTATCAGCAAATTTCCCTTTTTTGGTTCATTTGTTTCCTTTCTCCCTTCCTTGACTAGACGTGTGCCACGTGAGAGGGGAGACATTGACTTTCTAGTTGACCACTGTTCTCCCATACCTGCTGTTGACCACTGTTCTCAGCATACCTGCTTTCACACAATAAACACTAAAAAAGTGTCTGTCAATCTATGGCTAGATGAAGGATGCATGAATGAATGACAGAGGAGTTGTCTAAGCGAGAGACAGTGAGTTGCAGGGACATTGAGAATCATGTCTCCTACCTACGTATCCCCTTTGACTTTATTGGAGCTGCTAGTAAAAGAAAGGTCAGGATTAGAAGAGGATATTTGTATTTGATATATTTTGTGGGACTTCACTCCAGTAATGTTGCTCTATGGCCCAGTTGAACCCACATAATGAGAGAAAGAGAGGACCATTATCTCATTTCCCAGGGATCTCAGCATGGTTCTGCAGCTTTGAAGATAGGTAACTTCAGAAACATCAGACAGCTCCTTTGGGGAGAACGTCGTCTCCCTGAAGATGAACCCTGCCTAGGGAGGCAACAATGAGGGCCTTCAGACTCCTTCAAGGGCAGGGGAAATTGATGGAGGAAGCAACAGAAGGAAAAGTTGATTAAAGCTGAGACTTCGTGGTGAGTCTGATTGGTAACTGCTTGTGAACACCTGTGGGGTAATTAGGAGAGGATCCCCAGATATATTTGGTAAGGATGTGGGGAGGGGAAGCTTCTCAGGGAAGAGATTAGAGGTTCTGTTAGGAAAAATATAAAGAACAGAAACAAGTCTCCAAATTTTATCCATAGGCTGACAAATTTGGAAACTGCCATTCCTACAGAATAGAAAAAGGAGTGCTGATTTTGCAATCAGAAAATCTAAGTTTTAGTTGTAGTTCTTTCACATTCTCTCTATGTATCTTGGGGTAATTTACATATTCTTTGCAACTCTATTTCCTCACATGAAATACAGGAATACTAGTATCTACTGAAGGGTGTTGTGAGGATGAAGATAAAAATTGAAAGTATATATTCCAATATTTTTAGAAAACACATACTCTGTAAATTGTTCATTATTTGTCATTGTCACATTTGGGATGTTCTGCCTATCTTACAATATTAACTTTCAACCCTTAAATGCTTCTCTCATTTATATACCTGGAAGCCTCAGGAACCACGTTTGTACATCTGGACCCCACCCTCTGAGTCTTTATTGTTCCTGGAGTGAAAATCCAATCTAAGCTCCGTCAATCAGATTCTTCTTCCTGAGTCTTTAGAACTAGGACCAAAAGATTGTTCTTCAGACTAAGTTGCTCTTTTGAATGACAAAAGTTTATATCCAGTAGCCATGGTACGTCATCATAAACCCACATGTTACTGTGAAGTGAAGACAGTCAGCAGAGAGATGATGGAGCAGATTAGAATTCAAGGTTGATTTTCAGTCTCTCGGTCTAGTTTTATTGGACACTTCAGTGTTGTAAATTATAAAATTCCCCTTTCTTTCTTAAGTTAAAGTTGATTCCTGTTCTGCTGTAATGAGAGAATACTAATAGATTATTATTTTACACACACACACACACACACGCACACGCACACACACACATACACAGATGGCTATCTCTACCATTGAATGAGAGAGCTGGTCAAAGAAAGGAGGTTATGTTGAAACCTTGAACACATGGAGTGCATTTCATAAGCACGTGGTATGTCTGCTCTGTTGAGTTGTGGAGATTAACATCAGTATGGTGATTTAAAGTTAGTCAAAAGAAGCAATACATGAAGGAAGGTGATAACTTTAGCACCAATAATGGTATAAGAGTACTTAATAACAATCAGAAAGGTTTAAAAACTCCACACATGTTCACTGTGAAATGTTCAGCAATGGATTATTAAAGTATGGACCCTGGTAGCCAACTTGCCTGGCCATAACTTGCTGGGCTGTTAGTCATACGATCCAGACAGTACTTTCATATGATAATATCAGGAGCCACTGTGCTTCTGTCTGCACTCCTTTTACCTTTCTTATTTAAATGAATTCCATCTGTTTGGAAAGAATTTTTCTTTCAGAAGCTCCCAGTATCCACTTTACGAATCAGACAAAAGAAATCGCCCAGTAAAAGAAAATAATAATGTTTGCTCTTATTATTTTGTCCAGTCATCTTCTGGAATACTTGCAAATGTCCATACTGATCTATGACTACTATAATAACTTTCAAGCAGGTCGTTGCTTTAATATTTCAACAATCTTTGTGTTAATGAACTTCCAGGAACATATGTTACCAATACTATGTGTAATTTCATTTTGCTCCACATTAATCCTGCTGCTTGACTAATGCCTTTTGTTCTAGTAACAATAATTGGAAACCAAAAACATTTTATAAAACAAAGATATACATATATATATATATATATATATATATATATGAATATGTGTCTGTCTATCTACCTATCTACCTATAGACACACATATATAAACTCCAAACTTGGACACATACAGAGGCAAACAGTCTGAAAACAGAAATACCTGGAATCAAGACTGCATTTAAAGATTTGAGACCTTTGGTGACAACAAATACACATGATTGATCTTTATAATTTGTAGGGTTGGTGTGAATGCACTATTTTTTTTTTTTTTTTTTTTTTTGGTAGTACTGGGGATTGAATCCAAGGGTGACCTATCACTGAGTTACTTTCTCAGTCCTTTTTATTTTTTATGTTGAGACAAGATCTTGCTACGTTGCCCAGGCTGACTTCGAACTTGTGATTCTCCTGCCTCAGCCTCCTGAGTAGTTGGGGTTATAGGTGTGCACCACCTGTTCGTCATACATATGTGTGCATATATATTGCCATATTTTCTTTGTCTGTTAGGAATAGATAGACTAAATAATAGGAAGTGCTTTAATATTTCAAAAATCAATAGGAATTATTATTCAGAGTGGTTAGAAAATTCAAGTTCAAAATGCCAGTAGATTCTGTGTGGAGAAGACTTACTCTCAGCTTCATAAATTGTGACTTCTTGTTATATCCTCACCTGGTGGAAGAGCTGAAGGGGTGAACAAGCTCTCTCTGGCCTCAGGCCTCTAATTTCCTTCATAAAGGCTCCATCCTCATGACCTACTCACCTCCAAAAGACCTGCCTTTGAATGTAACCACACTGGATAATGGGTTTCAACATGTGAAACACACATTCAAACCATAGCACCAGACCTTTTATAAGGGTCTTACAAAGAGTACAATTTAGTTTTTCCCAAATTATATTACAGTGCTACTTATCATTACATTCAAGAGTTTGTTTTTATTAAGAACGTGTCTGATCGGAAATGTTTACACACCCTGAATAGGCTGATTCTAGCTCACTATTGCCTGACTTGAGAAATCAAATATGTATTACAACCGAACTAATGTGTAGGGAGATGTGAATGATTCACATAAGGTATTAATTATATAAATATTAATTATATAATTCTGTATAATAAATAATAGTGTGAATAAATTAGCCTTGTTCCAGGTTTGCTTTAATGAATTAACAAATTTAACTGCTAATAAGCCACCTTCATTGCCATACATGAAAACAATAAAGTACTTTAAAACTTTTCTGAAAATAGATGTTTCTATAGAAATGATTATATTCATTTTTAAAATGATACTCTTGATAATAGGGTACAAAGGAACATAATTTTGCCCAGATCAAGCAAAAATAAACAAATACAAATCTTTAAAAAGTCTACTCTGATGTTTTCTATGATATTTTGTGCCCATTTCTGTCATTCACATAATATTTAATTTCTTTAAATTTGTGTGTTCTTTTCTCCCAACAGACTAAAGACTTCTTAAGATCAGGAATGAAGACCAATGCATACAAAGTAGAGTGCTTTGCTTATAATATCTGTAATGGTAATCATTTATTGAATGAATGAATTAATCAACATATTTGGTTTTCATTGACAATTTCCACAGTAGGGTAAAAAATTATTATTGTATCCTGCAGGACTCAAAAGGTTAAGATTCTGTCAGATAAGGAAGTTAGATAATGAATCATCCAAAATTACATGCAATGTAGATTCTAAAATATTTTCCCTCAAACAATTGGTTTTCTGTCAATGCATGTTTATTGGCTTAAGAAATGGAGATCTAGTCTCATGAAGAATGCTATAAAAACTTTATCAGGAAACATTTAATAAGAGAAATTTTGAAAGTTAACACAAGATCTCATGGTAATCCAGTTTGTTCTTGACTTTTTACTCCAAAGATCTCTTACTGTTTTCTCAGGTTTTCTGGCTAGGTTTAACTATAGTAGAATTTTGTTGGGCAACAACATTGCAAAGAATCATTCCTTAGTCAACCTATACAAGTGTCATGTTGTCTTTCTTAGTAGTTCAAGAGACTGGGGATCACAGTGGAATTTACAAATTTTGTTTATCCAGTCGCTAGTTTGGAAGGATGAGTTCAGTTCCCCATTGAGAATACTTTTGGATATGATGTGTTCCCCAAAATCTCATGTGTGACACAATGCAAGAAGATTTAGAGAAGAAATGATTGGGTTATGAGAGCCTGAAGCCAATCAGTGAATTAAACCTCTGACAGGATTAACTGAGTGGTAACTGAAGACAGGTAGGGTGTGGCTGGAGGAGGTGGACCATTGGGGGTGTGCCTTTCGGGTATATATTTTGTATCTGACGAGTGGAGTCTCTCTGCTTCCTGATCATCATGTGAGCTGCTTCTCTCTCATACTCGTCCACCATGTTCTGCCTCACTTTGAGCCCTGAGGAATGGAGCCGGCTGTCTAGGGACTAAGACATCTGAAACTGTGAGCCCTTAAATAAACTTTCCTTCTCTACAATTGTTCTGGTTGGGTCTTTTAGTCACATTGGGGAGAACGTTGACTAAACCACTTACATTAAATATCTATAAAGGTAACCTTTATTGGTGGTTTCCTGTAATGGTTTTGCACACTTTTCCCCAATTTTGTAGTATTTTATACTATTCCTCAAATTTTTAACTGTGGAGAGTTAGAAAAGATTGGTCAATGCAGAGGAACCACAGGTTGTATCAGGTGTTTAGTTCCCATGTTTCTATAACCTCCACTAGCTGTGTCTACATATGATGATTTTCCATCACATTTGGTGACTTTGTTTCATTAACAGCATAAGTAGAGATCAGCTGGAGCAAATGACTAAGTAGAAATCAGCTGGAGCAAATGACTGAATCCATGGGTGACCCTGTCTACGTGCTGAGTGTGTTCACTGTAGTCTTTCCATACGCAGCATTCTTTTGCTCATAGGCCTGATAACACCCCAGGTGACTGTATCATTATCAATCTCTAATCCTGTAACTCAGAAATGGAAGGTTCTGGAGCTTTACCTTGAAACTTTGAGTTTTCATTTCACATTTATAAAAAGTTAGCTGTGTGTTCAGGGTCAAGCTGGATTCTCCAGGTCATTTTATGTGTTCACAAAAACAGCCTTCTGAATTTCAGCCTGGGTCTTTCCACAAGATGACCCAAGTATCTTTATTGTAGGTTCCTTGGGGATTTTGCCTTTGTAGCTCTCTGAGAGCACTTATCTGCTAGCAGTGAATAAGATAGCAGATCTCCTCAATTCCTCTCTGCCCTTCTAAGGAAGCTAATGAAATCAGAGCTTCTCTGTGTTTTTATCTGCCCTTCTAATGTATCACACGAGATAAGATATCAGGGTTTCCCCCAAAGCAAACCAAAAGAAAACACAAAGAAACACTGAAGGATGGGAAGACACCTCGGGACAGCATAACTTGTGCCTGTAGCTTACCTGTTAATTAACTGGAGCCATGATCCAATCATATGTCATGAACAAGAGCAGGAAGCAAATAAATTGTAGTCACTTCAAATTAGCTCACTCAACAGGCCAGGAACAAGTTAATTCTTAAGCATTTAATTCAGTCAATTGACACTCAAACAAGGACAGGCAGAAACAAATGGTGGAGTCTTTGAAAGGTTATTAACCTGACCCAAACTCATAAATTAAATTTTTCAGTTTTTCCCCAATTTGTCAGTATTGTAGAGATACACATTTTCAAATGAAAGTTTAGTATCACATGCTACAGTAGTCTCAGGTCTACTACCATTTACTTGGACAATTTGCTTAAATTTTTTTGCCTTGGTTCTCTTGTCTATAAAATGGGAATACTAATAGTCTCAATCTTCATAAGGAATAAGAGTTATAAAACATTTGAAGTTCTTATTAAGTACTTGATGGACATTAGCTATCATTATTATTTCTGTATATCCACACTTGAGATACTGAAAAAAATATTTCATCTTCTTTGCAGAGTGTGACCTTCAAGCAGGGCTGCAATTTCTTCCATGTTTGGAAGACAGCATTAACTTTTCATGGGTTAATGTCAATTGCATCAGATCATATAGCATTTATTGTGCTACATTAAAACTAGATGTTTATTATAATTTTACAATTGTTGACCCCCATTGTTTTATATAATTGACACTGGTATTTTACCCTATTCGTGGGGAAAAATATGTTGATCCTCACATTTCTGTACTTTGCTAATTCCTCAGAGAGCCGTGCCTCTGATTTTCCTTCTGCAATGTGCCATCTGTGTGCAGGGGATCTTTTGTCGGCTCCTTCTGTGATTCACTGTGACTCCTTATTATTGCAACCAGGATGGCCTTTTTTTCCTCCCTTTCCTAATAAGGAACAGAACCAACATAACTGGGATCACTTTGAACACTGGCATTTCTTCTGAATACACTTCTTACTAGATTTGTATTTTTATGCTGTGGGTGGAAATGCCAGATAAGAAGAAACAGATGAAGACAGATGAAAGGGTGAGATGGAATGAGGAGGTCAGTTATTTGGATTTCTTTAGGTGGGACATTTGTTGCAAAAATGGCCACCAGCTCTTTTAAAAAATACACTGGAGTTCAGTACCATTAACAATAGATAAAGAAAGGAGGCAAGTAGCTACGTGGCGTTAATCTCACCCCTCACAAATAATGGCACCGGTGACATTTGACCATGTGACAGATGAGTGAGTGGAGAGCCCTGGGACTGTGATAGTGACAGTTTTCTTTTTCTACCCTTGTAAATTATTCAGCATTGGCACAGCACTGGGAAAACACAAACCCGAGAAAGGGTAAGGGAGAAAAGGAATTCTATTGCAAATGAGAATGGCTGCTGACAAGTCCATTAAAAAACAACAACCTAACATTCAAGCTGCGCCTGCTGCCTTCAAAATGTCCTTCAAAGGTTCGGTTCACTAACCTCTTTTAGACATGCAAGAAGGTGGCAGAGAGGAGAGGAGAGCCCCTGTTAAAAGCATCCCACATTGGCCTCCCTTTCTGAGTATGTCTGTGTCATTATCAAAGATCCGATGGTACTTCTCCTCAGATCATGTGTGCCATTAAGGTCCAGTGTCCTCTCTAGCTGCACATTTCCAGCCTGCTAATTGCATTCTGCTGACTTAAATGCTGCTTGTTGTTTTGGGTTGGATGCGATTGCCTTCCTTCTCTTTCTCTACTGTGTTAAAGCTGCCACGCCAGGAGAGGTGGTTTTCCTGAATGTGATTATGAAATTTCACACACCAGTTATAAAAATTCCATGGCACGCTTCTTTTAAAAAGTGGAAATAGTGTTTTTCAATTAACATTTTTATTTCTCTCTTCTCTTCTTGGAAGGGAGATGGGGCAATCTTCCCATCTAAACACCCCCCCCCCACTGAAATGAGGACCCGTGAGGCCCCTGGAAGGGAGGCTGTGAATGAGGATTCTGATGGCTGAGCCAAACCAGTTGCTTTGCCCCAACCTCCACTCCCACTAACATCTGCTGTGCAGCTGGAAGGATGAGAAATTGATGTTTTTACATTGACTGTCCAGCAAGGGGGGCTAGAAACTACAATTCCATTTCCATTGGAGATGATTCCCCTCTGGTATAGCCTACTAAGGAAAAATCATTAGTAACATCTTGTATTTTTATAATAGATTTTATGTGACATTTTCAAAATATTTTACATAAATGTACAGAGCTTCCCTTGGTAAGGTATCATAAGTGAGGCTTCATCTCCACTTTTCTCAAAGGGTAAAATGATACAGCAGCAGGTTCAATGAGGAATAGATCTGCTGCAGTGTCACGGATGGTCCCCAGATGTTCTCTGCTTTGCACCCTCCTCTCCACAGCTCTGACGTTGCTTGTCCACAGCTTTCTCTTTCCCACAGTGGTATGATTTTCAAAGCACATCCTTTATCAGTCCTTTCCTGACAGGGAATAACACTAGAGGGTCATAGGCTTATCAGAGAAGGTTCCATGGTTTCATTTATGCAGTTGTGATGATTAGATGGAAGCACCTCCACCATGCCTGAGTGGCCCATGGTATCATTAGGCTACTGTGGTTTCCCTGAGTCCCACTACAGCTGAGCATTGCTCATCTGGTATAGCGTGGGTCTGAAATGTAAACCTCCTGTGGTTTTAGTCTTTTAAAATTTGTTTTGTAATATCTATCTTCCATTCCCTCCCCTGTTCACCAAAACCCCATAATCACCTCAACTTTACCTGTAAACAGATCAAAGAACTTTCAATTAGCTCTAATTGATACCTTTTATATTATTTATACTTATATTGATACCTAATATTATTGTTATTATTCTTTAATGCTGAAACAGGATAAGGAGGGGGATGTAAAGTCCTTTTTCTGATAGGATAGTTCATTTGGTCCAAAGGTTGGCTACTGGACAAAATGAACAAGAAAGAGAGGTATTCATTGTACTCTAGAACCTTAATCTAAATATCTGTGATCATGACTTGAGTCCTTTAACAGAGAACCTTTAAGGGAGTTTATGTGGTAAATTATCTCTGCCCTGATCATTTTCAATAAACCTCGTTCCATGATTTCTATCTGCTTACTCTAGATTTCTTTTAGGTTCCTATAGTGAGCCTGGAAGACAGATTATGGTTACAAGAGAACTTTATCTGCTTTTTGTAGCATACAATTTAAGACTCAGGAACATCAATGACTAATGAAAATCCAATCACTGATTATTTGAAATCAAAAGCTCAGTTCATCAAAGGCTTATGCCATAGTCAAAAATTAAATGCTTCAAATGGTAACAAGTAGTCAATATTTTTTTTCAGAAATATTTAAAACACAGCAGCAACTCTCCCAGATCAGTTTTTTAATTGGGTGCATTTTTATAAGAGATTTGGTCTTACTTTTCAGTAGGTATAGAAACATGAAGGAAAGATTGCCTGGGGTTGGGGAAGGCATCATGTTCTTTCCTGGTTCCAAAATGGTACTCGTTACACTCTTCACTACCCATAGAGGTGGCAGGAAACACTGGTTGCTTCAACTTTTGGCAGAAAAGAGCCAGACACAGACCTTACCTATGCCCTGACGACAACAGAAGTTATCTTTTACCATTGCTGCATTGGAAAGGATAAAGAGAAGCTCATTCTATCTTCCTTCTTTTGCAGTGGACAATTCCTCAGGTCACACCATTATAAAGTTAGATCCTCTGTAATAATAATGAATGCCTGCCTTTATGAGCCTTCAAGCTTCTGATTTTCCCAAATTATTCCTAGGTTTCCCTCCACAAATAATCTTCAACCGTGCCTTCTGGAGTGCCTCACTGAGAAGGGCACACTCTTAGTAAGTGCTTCATGGCTGCCTAGACATGTCAGATTTTCCACTGGTCAGTTCAATTATTCAACACATATTTGCTGAATCCATACTTTGAGTCATCAACTGGGTTAAACTTGGGAAATCTCTCAGTAACTATTAGACAGGGTTAAGCTAGATTCCTTGTTATACTTTGGAAATCTGCTTTCTAACTTTGGAAGTGCCTACTATTTAAAAAAAAATAGGGAATTTCATTTTAATTTATTGACTGGCATATAAATGCTAAAATATGATGGTAGATGGAAGCTGCATACATATCAATAGAAAAGGACCACGAGTTTTCTGCTGCCTGCCTATTCTACAAAACATTTGCCAATCTTACCAAATATCTCTAGATGAGGGCAAACTCATCTTTCTAATGAAAAGTTAAAAAAAAAAAGTGTTTAGAAAATAAAAATCATATAACCTCTTTATAAAGAAAAATTTAAAAGATATGATCTTCTTCTTTGACAGGTTCCACAATGACTCAGGCATTTAACCTTAGAAATGGGTGAACTGCATCTGAGATTTCACTACTTGATGTTGAACTGACTGAATTTTTAAAGTTAGTCCAACTCTGCAAACATAATTGACTATTTCCCAAGTCAAATGACAAACCCTTGAGTGGATGTCAGATCTACTCTACTAAGAGTCCTCCCCTTCATTTCTCCTTCAGGGACTATATAAATCATGATAGAACTTGGTGGCTGCAGAGTGACACAGGGTACTTGCTCATCAAAGTATTTCTCAAACTAACTTCAGAAAAATACTTTTCTCCTGAATTTAAAAAAAGGGGGGAAACAGTTTCATTGACATACAAACCTAAAATGCACTTCATTTTTCATTTCAGATTGTATCTGTGTGGGGGAATGACCATTCTTCAAGGTGATTCATGGCAATGAAACTTAAAGAGAAATACAGACCCAATTCTTGTCAAAACTTCAGAAAGTAACCACAGATTCAGTGCCCAATCTGCTTGAGCAGAATCAAGTTTGCTCTGAACTTTATATTTTTATGAGGTTGGAGACATAAGGAACTGTTTTTGAGATGAATAGATGGTGTTTTTTTCTCAGAGGTTGTGTCAAGAGATGACAAGCAAACTGGGAGTGGGACCTAGACTTCTGCTCCCTCTGTTCTCTAGGACAGAGGCATTTTGGTAGAAATGAAGAAAGTGCGTATGTATGAGTGTGTGTGTGTGTGTGTGTGTGTGTGTGTGTGTGTGAAAGAGAGAGAGAGAATATCACCATTTTTTCTTTACTCAGGATATATTTTCTGACTCTCCAGTGCCATATGTCACACTAATGTAAACTAAAGTTACACTTTTCAAAATTTAGCTTAAAGATGTACCTTGGATGGTAATGAATATGCAAGATCAATGGAACATTTTAATTTGAACTTGAGTCCCTGTGCTGTATAGAATTTGGGGCTTAATCAAATCTTTCTTTGAGGGAGTAGTGAATTCAGTTCTTCTCAGAGGGAGCTTAGAGTCTGGGAGGAGGATGGGTGCCTGAACATCTTAATGCTGTTGAGAGTTGTCTGAGACACCAAAGAGCGAGAAGTATTATAATATCTGCTAGAGGAAAAGGTATTGGCTGCTGTGGACTGTGGGAAAGATGGCTGCCTCCACTGCCAGGAGGGTAATTCCAAGAAATTTTGTCAACTCAAGTGCCAACTGCCTAACATTCCAGAATCCAGGAAACTTTCACAGCTTATATAGTGTCTTTCTATAACTAGTGAGGCTTTCTTCTTCAACTTATGTCTTGCCTTTTGGTTCTGTGTTCTAAAAGGCTATTATGAATTATGAATTATGAATTTTGGAATATTGACCATTCCTACTTTGTCTTTGGATGTGTTTTGCCCAATTGCATTTTTTCTTATTTGGAAATAAAACAAACACAGAATACCCACCTTGGCATATATCTCGATGAAGTTCTTAGAATTAACATTTTTAGGGCTTTATTCCCAATAGCCTGCTAACATTTGCTCTTCTTTCTTCTGAAAACAAAGAAATCTTTCTTTTGTTTCTTTCTGGGAAGCAATTTCACTTCTGTTGCTCATTCTGTGTGACTTTGGATCATTTTGAAATATGTCCATTCCCATATTGAACATGTGACCAAGTACAATTGACATATCTAATTTGCTGTTCAGAACAATTGGTTAAGGTTTGGGGATGTGATTTAGTCCAGTAAGATAAAGTGTTTTTTGGGGGGATTGACTTATCTCACTTAGCATGATATTCTCCAACTGCACCCATTTACCTACAAAGGCCATAATTTTATTCTTCTTTATGGATGAGTAATATTCCATTGTGTATATATACCAGTTTCTTTATCCATTCATCAATTGAAGGGCATCTAGCTTGGTTCCACAATCTAGCTATTGTGAATTGAGCAGCTATGAACATTGAAATGATTGCATCATTATAGTATGCTGATTTTAAGTCCTTTGGGTATAGACCAAGGAGTGGCCAAGGAACTGGGTCAAATGGTTGTTCCATTGCAAGTTTTCTAAGAAATCTCCACACTGCTTTCCAGAGTGGCTGCACTAATTTGCAACTCCACCAGCAATGTATGAGTTGACCTTTTCCCCCACATTCTTGCCAACACCCATTGTTGCTTGTATTCTTGATAATAGACATTCTAATTAGGGTGAGATGGAATCTTAGGGTAGTTTTGATTTGCATTTTTCTTACTATTAGAGATGTTGAACATTTTTTCCATATATCTGTTGATTGCTTGTAGATCTTCTTCCCAAAAAACCAAAGACGAAATTATCTCTCTGATAAGCGAATGATGATACATAATGGAGGGTGGGAGGGAGGCAAGAATGGAGGAAGGATGGATTGTATAGAGGAAAAAGAGGGGTGGGGAGGGGGTGGTGGGAAGGAAAAATAACAGAATGAGACAAACATCATTATCCTATGTACGTGTATGATTACACAAATGGTGCAACTCTACTTTGTGTACAACCAGAGAAACAACAGTTGTACCCCATTTGTGTACAATGAATCAAAATAAATTAAAAAAAAGATATAGTGTTGGTACTTTCATTCAAAATATTTCAGGGGGTAGGTGAGAGAAGACTCTTTCACTGGATTTGGTAGTAGGAGGATGTAAGACAGGAGCTTTTGAAGCCATCTTGCCTCAGATATTTTAGAGAGCTTGCCTGAGAATGCAGTTAACACAAAGGAATGTAGGACAAAGTGATACAGGGATTCAGAGTCCTGCTGACATTGAGTTTCCCTATCCTACAACTGTACAATGCCACCTCTATTTTTTTCAGTTACATTTGCTAATAAACTATTTTTGTTCTTGTCAATATGAGTTGAGTTTTCAGGTATTTAAAGAACACTGACTATGTCAGGTCTATTTTCCTCATGATTGAGAACATGGTGACAATCTTTTTTTAGTCCTTATGCTATGCTTGAATTTACTATTCCGTCACACCAAATCCATAGATAACAGGCTGAAGATGCAAGTCACAGTCTGGCCACAATCATTGCAGGATGAATTATTCCAGGGACTAATGTTCCAGACAGTCTGCTAGAGTAAAACTAAGCAGAGAATCTTTTTCCCTTTGTGCATTGAGAAACCAGAGCCACTCCTTATCCTGCTTCCACTTCCCGTAAATAGTATGTCTGGAATAATGGACAGAGGATGGCAGAAAGCATAAAACATAGGCCTGCTTTCCCCATTAGACCATAAAAGCTCCTTCAGGAAAAACGTTCTATTTGGTTTATTATTGTATCCTCAGAAACTAGACTAGTAACTGGCAAAGGGCAGGTATTCAATAAATGTTGACTGATGGAATAAGTAGAAAATGCTGAAGATACTATTCCTCCTAAACACATATTGCTCAATTTTTCCCTCTGTCATCTGGACAGAACCCTACTACCCTCAGATTTGTCCAGTACCTGTTTGGTTTTCATGTAGTACATTTGTCAGCCACCATTACAACCCACTAGCAAGTTTAGGGCAGCCAGGACAGGAAGAATCCAACAAGGCACAGAATCTACAGGGATGGACTTTCGGAGCTATCCCTATTCCCTGGTTTCCAGGGGGCTGTGGATCTGGGAGGTGTTGTATCTCACTGTGTCAAATGCTGAAATAATGAACAAATATCAGAGGCATGGCCTGAAGCTAAATGATGTTTAACTCTGTTCTCTATCTAACAATGGGGGAGGGGGAACTAAAGGTTTCTTGATCTTGGAACACTCTCAGATATGATGCTTATTCCAAATTTAGCCAGCTGCAGGCCACAGGGTCTTAGCATAAGGGAGGAAAGATGAGGATTGCTTATATTTTGTGGAGCGGAGAAACTCGGGGCTTCTGCAAGAGGGATTACTGTGCAGGCACAAGAAGTGTGAGATGAAGTGCAGAAAGGCTATAGCTGGGACTCAGCCTCCAGCTGGAGCCGTGGCTGGCTCCTCAGTGATCCAGCTTTCACGGCAGATCATCCATTAACTTTGTCAATCCAATCGCGATGCTCCCTGGGTTATCCGCACTGATAGTGGGGCAGAACTAATTAGTAAGCACAATCTCCAGGCATCCCAAAGACCACAGACCCTGTAGGGCCTCTTAGCATCTTCTTATACTGGCCACTCTTTCCAGTTGGAATGGTTATATCGAAAATAAAAGAGAACAGGGAGCAGGACACGTGCAGCTGAGATGTGCCAGCGCTGGGACTGAGCCCAGAACTGCTGGGGCTGAGCCCAGGTGTTCAACAAGAAGCCTTTCTTACTGGGAGGTCAGATGGATGAAACCCCAGCTTGAGTTGTTCAGGAAAACGTGCTGGGCCTTTTTGTGTTTGGAGGTCAAGTTAAATGAAAGCAAAGTCTTCCCCTCTGTTTTCTCTCCTCCTCCGGTGTCCTGGCAGCTAGATTCTAACTAGGGAAAACTTCAGATGATTAGCAACAACCTAAACAATGGCATCCCTCCAAATCATGATGAAACCCTAGGGAATCTTCAAAATGTGCATCTTTTTCAGGACTCAAGGAGTTCCTAGTACCAGAAAAAAAGAGCAACAATACAGAAAGCTTGTTCTTTTTAATGGATAGATTTTCCTTGAAAACAAGGGAAATAATGAAAGTTTTGCTGAGATCACACCATCCAGATACGTGGATGATGTATGAGACCGCTTGCAATATTGCAGACCGGGTTGGCTCTGTTCAGCATTCAGCTACAAACCAACCACATAATGCAAATAGCAGAAACTCGGGCTGGAAGGACCTGCTCTTGGCAACTCAGCCTGTCACTGTGTGATTTGCAATAAGATTTAAAACACTCATAAAAAAAAAAAAAAAGAAGTATGATTTTTAAATGAAAATGTAATGTAAGGGGGAGGGAGGTAGGAATACTTTTTGATTTAAGAATGGTTCCAAAAAACTCTAAAGCCATGACTGAAATAGTCTAGGCATACTATTTTACTCACATGAACAAAATAAACTAATTGTTAAGGTGAGAGAGTAAGAGTCATTGGGGACTTCACTGAACTTGAATTGCATTATTCAAATCACTTGGGTTCTCTGCAGAAACTCTGTTATGGACTGTTGTTTGGGGGTCATGACAACACTTGACATTCCCAGGCTCCTCTGAGTCCTCTTTCCTAATGTTTCTCTGAATTCTTCATCCAGCCCATTGAGTTGTAGTTCTTAGTCTCATCTTCTCTTACAGATTTTATCTACTCACACATGATTAACCATCTATATTCTTTGCAACTAGCTTTATTTTAGGCTCTGATCTCATTTTTGAATTTTTACCTTTTATCTCTCCAATGCCAAATTAGCATTTCTACCTAAATATTCACCAGCATCTCAAACTCAACATGTCTACAATAAAGTTATTATTCCCCTCTCCAGTTCTGACTTCTTTTCTGATTTCTAATAATGCTTTCATAATATTTTCAGCTTCTCAGCCTTAATACAGAAAAACCAAAGTAAGAAAAATTTTGACTTCATCCTTTTTATCTCTTATTGATGGTCTGTCATTGTTTTCCATTAATTCTTCCTTTCTTCTGTTTCTTTCTTTCCCCTTTGTACTGCCATCCCAGAATTCACCTGACAATTGAGCTATTAAGCAGAACCACATGAAATTGCCAATCTTTTGTGTCAAATATGCCCAAATAGTGGTACTTTCAAATGTTCATTTCAATACAGTAGCCGCTCACAGCTGTCTCCCAGGATTTATGGGAAATTAATGAAGTTTAGACTGGGGTCCCTTTAGGAAACAACTCAACCTTGTCTTAACTCTCAACATTTGAAACATTTTCTGGTGCTCTGGAGTGCATAGAAAGATCTTGGCTTTCCAGTTGTACTTACATAATTAATTTAGCATTCCTGTAGCCATATATCTTACCACCCCTCCTCAACATCCCTCTCCTAGATTTGGGGCAGGAGGCCCTGGGAATATATTTCCGTGACACCACTTCAAATCCTCTTTGGAAGTAGCAATGGAATAAATTTTTAATCAGTCAACCAGGGCTTTAATGCCTGTACTTCGCTTACTTGCATCTGCCAAAAAAGAAAAGATCTTGCAGGGAGGGCATGTGACTCGGTTTGTTTTGCCCTCTGCTCTGACACAGTCGGCTGGCCTTCAGGGCACAGCTTAAGGCCCATCTGTTCAATCAAGCTTTTGCCTGATTGACATGGGAGAATCATCCAGGTGAGGGGGTCCCTTAGATTATTATCTCCTTCTCTTTGTACATGTAACCAGAGACCTCTGGTGCCACAGCCTTCTCCAAGTGACCTAAATGAACGAATGCATAAACAATGTTTTCTGTAGCAATTACATTCATTCTGAAAACTTCCTCCTCAAATCCTTTGTGGAACAAGGCAGCATATAAATATATACATAAATAATAAGTTCAAAATATTTGGTGTGGTCGCTTTAAATTATTCTCTCTGCTTTGAAAGCAAAACTTTTATATTTAAAACAAACACTTCTATTCTCATTCTATTTGAAAATATGAATGTGAAGTATTTTTCAGAAAAGACTGGTGTTTTTCTGCCTAAGTTTTAAGTCGTTATTATTCAAACATATAAATAGCAGAGAGACCAGTATAATCAACCCCATGTACCCATTATTCAGCTTTTACAGTTACCAACACTTTGTCAATGATTTCACCTGTTCTTATATTTTTCTTAAAATAATTGAAATTGAATTAGACCATTTAACCTGTAAATATTTCATATATGTATTTTATAAAGACAACTAATACTATCATGCCACTTTTACACCTCGAATATTAATAGTAATTATTCATTTAATTGAAATGCATAATCCACATTTAGATTTCTCTAATTATGTCATAATTTCTTATTTTTCAAATAGTCATGTTTGTAAAGCCCTTTTATTTGTTAACAGTGCCCCTTCCCATTCTTTTTTCTGTGCCATCAATTCATTATCCAGAGATACTTCCCACTCTCTGAGCTTGACTCATAACTCTGTCTGGTGGTGTTTAACTTATTAAGCAAGAATATTTAGTGGATGTCACTGTAGGGTTTTTTTTTTTCCTATTTCTTCATAATAGGAGGCATATAATATATGACCATCTTAATTAGCATTACTGGATTAATCAGAGGAAATGTCAAGACTACTATTTCTCATTCTTGCAAAGAAAAAATGAAGTGTGGTCCACACCCACCCATTTAACAGATGTTTCCAAAGAACAGACTTCAAACTCTGTGCTGAGTGCTTGAGGACAATTAAGAAGTCAAAGAAGTCTATCATAGGGCATTTGCCTTTAAGAAATATCCCCAGGAGGGAGAGGTAGAGCAACTGGAGTCTAGCATGAGACACGAACAAGCAACAGTATAAAATTTAGGAAACAGTACAAACAAGGCAGAAAAATGATTAATAGCCAGAGGACTTTTACAGATGCTATTTGGTGTAAGAATACAAAAAAAAAAAAAAAAAAAAAAATGGGAGAGAAGAATGTGGTCAGGCCATTTTCCCTGAGGAAGTGGACTCTGAACTAGATTTGAAAGATTAGTAGGATTTACCAGACAGAGAGGAGGAAAGAGATGTAGAGTGTATATAAAATGACCAAGGAAAAGACCAGTGGGAGAACAACACTCAGGGGGTTCTGGGAAGAGTACTTTAGGAGAGTTTGTTCCATTAACACAACTCCCTCATTAACCCTGTACCTGAATAAGTACCGTGTAAAAAGGAACTCAGCAGGTATCTGTGATGACAGTAGCTCTCTGAATCAAGTGCCTTCATGTCAAGGTCAGACGCTGTGGAGGATGGGCTGAGAGGTGACCTCATTCTGGCAGTGTTTTTTTAAACCCAGTAAGCTTGTTAAAAGTACAGACTCCCAGCCTGATACCCAGAGAGTGTGGCACCTGAGGTGGGGTCCAGGAATTTGCACTTTTTGCAAGCACTCTGAGAGAGTCTGATGCAGCTAGTTCAGAAACTACATTTTGAAAAGTGCTATCTGGGAGAATACAAGGGGCAACAGCAGAATGCTTCAGAGGATCAAGGGAATCTTCCACACCTGCTCTAATAAAGATGATGCTAGGAGGCATACTAAGCATTTCAAATGCTTTTTCCTGATGGATTCCCCCAATGCCACCCAAAGAGGTACACACTAATTTTATCCCTACTTTGGAAATGAGGAAACTGAGGTTTAGAGGAGTTTTGCTCACACAGCAACAGGGGAAACAATTTAAATCTGGGTGTATTTGATTCCAGAAAGCAAATCTTAGCTATAAATCTAGTTTGACCTTGAAACATATAAGCTCCTTTCAAATAGTGACAGTTTTTCCTAACAGTCACCTATATTCTATGCTACCCCTTTAAAGGAAGGTACCAAACCTGGTGCTAGAGATTTTGTTGTCACCTCTGGTAAAGAGTCAGGTTTCAGTTTACTTCTTTGTCCTTTAAACAATTAAGACTGCACTGTTTATGACAGCAATATTATTTCTCAAGTGAAGGTGTGAAAAGAAACAATGTGTGAGGCTGCTCTTTGCTCACAGGTAAAGCACTATACTCCAGTTGTACCAAGTTTTACTCATTCCTTGGTAAACATAAAGTTCTCTTTTCTTGCAAAAGAACAAATGCCATGCTTTCTGTAAGAGCTCAGCCAATAGCCTCGAATAGAGTGTTTCTAAAGATTAAACTTGCTTTTCTCACACATGGTTTTAGTTAAAGACATGGAGCTGGGGTTGAAGACTGTAACCAGCTCAGGAAATGAAATACAATTTTTTATTTTCATGGTGTCTGTAAAATACTTTATGACATCCTAATGTTTGTGTGTGTGTGTGTGTGTGTGTGTGCATGAGTGTATATATACTTACATATGTATGTATATATATATATATATATATATATAGTTCCTTAGAAATTGATAATATATTTTAACTGAATGGGAAAAATGGAGAGGGAATTCTGCACTTTAGCATCCATCTCAGCTGCAAATAAGTGTTTTAATGTCAAAATAAGGGCAGCTGGACTGGAAGGTTGGATCAGTCATGATAACTTTGGCACATAATTGGTTTTAAATGTACCTTCTACGAAGATATTTCGGGAGAGAAAAAACTATGTAAATTTACTGAGTTGTTGATTTGAATATTCTGACTTATTTAAAGCAAGAATTGTGTTTATATATTTACTGTTTATTCTTTGTATCTAGCAAGATGAATAGGCATTTTGGGGAAAGTTAATGATTTCACAGAATAGGTTTGATTTTCTCCTTATATAAAATAGGAAGAGGCCATCGTACTGCCAATTCTGCATCCCCATGCAGAGACATACACTTTAACTACAAAACAGCATGTTCTGAGTCTGTGTTTTCTCCGGATAGTAGTAGCAGGAACACAGTGTTCATTTAAATTAAACCAGTTCCTTGGATAATAACAAAGTAATTAAAGAAACCACCAAGGAAAAAGAGCCAATTTATTTGAATCCTGTTCATAAAAACTACATCAAGAGCCTGAAGGTACAAAATAATGTGGATAAGATGGCAGACTGATGATTTTTTAAAATTCTGCGTGGGTTGCATCTTGATATTAATTCAAATGAGTATCCCTCATCTGAAAATAATACAAGATGCAAAAATTTCTATCTTTCTTAAGAGAAATGAAATTCTATTAAAATACCCAGAAAAGAAATTGTCACATAGCTTGAAGTCCACTTGACCTCTAGTAATACCTTAAGACCAGAACATTATGATTTATTCATATTTTCTACATTCCCATTGGAATAGAAGGGCCTTTGTCTTTAATGCTTTCAAGAGTTTGAAATTCGTACTGATTTATCCTACGTGTTATTACCTGAATTGCAAAGAGATCTTTTCAGGCATCAACGAGTTTCTTATTTTTGCCAGTAACAAAAATATAAATGGAGATGAAAATGTGTATCATGTTTTCACATTATCATTAAACACTGAAAATTATTTTAAAGGAAAAGCATATCAGTAAGATACCTCTCACCTTTATATTTCATCAGTGAAGCAATGAGAAATTAAACCACAGTCCCCAAACAAAAGTTCACAATTACCTTTGTGCATTTTAGCAAAATGACTGCTTCTTTTTAAGAAGGAGGGTTTTCTGCTACATTCTGCTTCTTCCCTTGAAATTCAGGAGCCACTTGGATTGCATATTACACTATGTCGATCAGGGATGTGAAGAAGAGTGGGCACATGAGAGAGTCTATCAACTTAAGCATGGTAACCCTGTCTTCGAAGAATAACATACAGAAAAATTAAGAACATGAACTAAATTTATAGAGGAAAAAGGTAAACAAAATGTTCAGCTTACCCACTAATAAGTGAAAAGCAAAGAACTTCAAACTTTATCCGTAAGTATAAAATAATAAAAATGCTTCAGTTCATTGCCATGATCAATTAAATAAGAAGGAAGAAGTAGAGAAATTATATGTGGAAATAAAAGCAAAAAGAGAAAGAAAGTAAGGGGAGTGGATTAGAAAAATAGAACAAAAGGAGAAAGATAATACGACACAAGTTGGGAGAAAAAATACAGAAGAATGCTAAATAGTATCCAGGGGCAGGAAGAATCAAGACAACCTTTATTAGCCTTGCCCTCCTTTCTGCAGTTCTTTCTTGAATATGTCCCCCTTCCCCCACTCTCACTGATGTGATTAGTTCATCCTCTTTGAGACCCACTATCTCTATCTTAAGATCTCTATCTACCCTTAACCTACCTCCAGCCCCATGGGAATGACTCCTTAGAGCAAATTGTGTACACATCTCATCTATGTCTTTTTTCAGTTAGTCACATGGGTTAACAGACACTTACTCTTATAAATTTGCCCCAGTTGACATTAAATTCAGCTAGAAGCAGTCTAGCATTGTTGCTATTATGATTTGAATGTGACGTGTCCCCCTAAAACTCCTGTGTTCATATAGTAACACACAGAGGTGAGATGATTGAATCAGTTCATGAATGAACTGACTGGGTGGTAACTGTGGGCAAAAGAGGCATGGCAGACGATTTATCTTTAGGTGCATGCCCTGGAAGGGTTTACCTTCTCTGCGAGTCCCTTACCCTTTCTCTCTCTGCTTCCTGGCCACCATGAACAGAGCAGCACCTTGTACCATACTCTTCCATCATGATGTCCTGACTCTTCTTGAGCTGGAGCAATGGAGTCAGCCCACCACGAACTGAACCTCAGAAACATGAACAAAAATCAAATTTTCCTCTGCTAAGTTGTTCATTTTGGGGGTATTTTGTTCACAAAATTGGCTAACACAGTTGCCTACTCATTCTCTAATATTTTTTAGGTTTTTGTAGTTTAAATGTAGATATTTTATCTAAAAGAAGTTTTAAATTAAGAACTCTCTGTCAGCCTTCTGTAAGAAATTTTTGTTAATTTGTGGTTTGAGAAATAGTTTATGTTGTGTTTATTTTAGAGGACCATTCTTCAGTTAATTTTGGTCAGAATCCTGTGCCTTTTTTTTTTTCCCAAATCCTTGGTCAATACCTTTATCTATATGGATCATAATTTTTCCTAGTTTGCTTATTGCTCTTGTAAAAAGCATTTGAACAATCTGTTATGTTCTAGGAATTTCTGATGATACAACATTAAGTTCTGCAGATCTATTAACATTTTTTTGTAGGAAATAAGAAAATTGCAGAAGTAGGTTCGCCAATTCAAATATGGATGAGAAAGTCTTTAATCCATATTTTTAAGACTAATGGAAAAGAATTCCAGAGCCTTCAAAAGAGGTTCCTGAGCAATGAAACAATCGCTGTGAAATATTTTCCTGGATAATATACTCAATCAATGAAGATTTCATTAACCTCTACTAAGTTCAGTGAACTTTACTAGATTCTGGGGAATAAAACTGAATGCAAATAGGCTGGTTGATTGACCACATCTAATAAGGAATGTTAGCCCCAAGGATCACATGTCCTAGAGTAGAGGTTAACATGTGACAGGTTGAGAGAGTCCTTTCTAAAGTCAGGCATCCAGCTCTGCCACTTAGGGCAATGTGAACACAGGGAAGATATTTAAGCTCATTTACTTTATCTGTAAAATGGGTATGAAATTTAGATTCAAATGAGTTAATGCCAATAGAGGGTTTTTGTATGTATCACAGAATGAGCACTACAAATATGAGTTTCTCCCCCTATTCTGCAATTATTATATTTTAATTGGCATGATCCTAGAGAGGATGGTAGTGGATTGAACTACCCCCATGATGGATATCTTAGTCTATTACACATGATCATTTTTTATTGCTACTGTAATAAATTATTACAAATTTGCTGGCTTAACACAACACACACATATTATCATATAGTCGGTCCTTGAGGTTCAAAATAAAAAATGGTTCTCATTGTGCTAAAACGAAGGTGGCAGGGCTGTGTTCCCTCTGGATGCTCTAGAGTGAACTAGTTTCTTTGTTCTAGGTTCTAAAGGCTGTCCTCATTCTTTGGCTCTTGGGTCCTTCCTCCATCTTCAAAGTAGCACAACACTTCAAATTTCTCTCTGACTCCTACTCCCCTTCCTTCCTCTTTCATTTATAAGGACCCTTGTGATTAATTGAACCCATCGGATAATCTAGGATAATCTCCACAACTCAAAATCCTTAAGTAATCACATTTGCAAAATCCCTATTACTAGGTAAGGTAAAATATTCAGAACTTCCAGGGAATAGGATGTGAACATTTTGGGGGACCATTATTCTGACTATCATATATATATTGGACTTTTTCTGGAAGATTGCTTATTTACCTCGACGTCCCTGCCAAACGATAGCTATTATAGCTGTTACTTCTATAACATGGCAAGGAGAGAACTAGATGGAACAGAACTCATTTGAATTTGTAATATTTGAGCACTTATTATATGTGTGCATTATTTCATGCAGTCTTTCCTTTCTCATTCATTCGAAAAGCATTTGCCTTCCAACTTGACCTCTTTAATCAACTAAATCTGCTTTCTTCTCAATTATATTACAGAATCAATAGAGAAAAATCAACATCAGACTGTTATAATGGCTCAAAGATTTAGTTCCTTGTCAAAACACTTCAAAGGCTTGAGTATGGTGCTCCTATGTCATACATCTCTGTTGTTGGTAAATGAATTTGAGCTAAAGAAATTTGAGCCAATGATTAAACCCTCTGATAGAAAAAGAGAATTTTCCTGAGATGTTAAAGTAGGAAAAAATCAATAATTGTGTTTAATAGGTGAGAAGTCTTCACTGTGGTGTTTCCAAATCAAGCAAGTATTTTCAACTCAGGGAAAGAAGAACAGGGTTAACCAGTTCACTTGGATTAGAAAATATAGAGTGGGAATTAGGAGGGTGTTGGCATGGCTTGGAAAATGAGGTTGGGAAACCATTAGTGATAACGTGAAACTTGGAGGTCAAGGCTGTTGCTGTGGATTGGGTATGGTTTGTATTATGCTGGTTTTATTTTACGTTAAGTGCCAGCTAACCAGTTTTTTTTTTTTTTTTTTTTTTTTTTTTTTTTCAGTGACAGTGTTCCTTCTACCATGCTTCTACTTTAGGTTGCATGGTGCTTTAAGAATTAGGATGCTCCGCAATATAATTTCAAAATATGAATTAATTTGAATAGGAAGAACAGTTAAACATGGATTGTTCACAGATTATTTAAAGAGGCAAGACCTTATTATTGCCAGCCCACATGTCACTAGCTGCAGAATGACACCATGCATCACATTTCATGGAAATAAAAGGAGAGTGTCTTTGTTGTAAATTCATTCATATACTCTTGGGAAATTAGGACACACAACAGATGTAAATCAGCCTTTAATCCAAGTCCCTGTGTGGATGGTGCAGAGCAGAGAGGTGGCAGGAGTCAGGGGAAAAAGAAAACTATAGCATGCCAAAGAATAGAAGAGAACATCCTGCTTCTTTGGTCAGGTTAGACCACTTGTACCTATTCTCCAGTGCTTTTATCTCTACATTGTTGAATGCTCTCTTCGATTCTTTGGGGAGTTGGAGAGGAAGGTGACTCTAGATAGAGAAATCCCAAGATGGACCTTCCTGGATGAAAACAATAGGGCTTCAGCTCACAGAGGAGACTTATTTCTAAGCCATTCCTCCAGAAATCTCTGTCAACCAGGCACAGGATTCATGCAGAACAAGACACCAGACAGTTGCAGCGAAGTTACTAGAAGACACCCTTAAAATTCTTTCTGAGTACTGCACTTCCAGAGTTACACAATTCCCACCAGACTAAGTAGCCTTTGGGCCTGGGTCTTGAAGTTAGTAAGCATCCTTTTCCTGAGCACCTCAGGAAGCCCCTATTCCCCTTCTTGAGGCATCTCTGCACAAGCTTATTTCTGCATGAGCATCTCAGGGGCCAGGTAAGGTAGAGATAGTGATGCTTTACTGCTTCTGTTCTGCTGCTTGCTAGATAGTGAGTCTCCAGTGCAATGCCTACAGATTTCCAATGCTATTCTATTAGCCTAATCACAGTATAATTCGACTTGGATGCAAAATTAGCAGCAGAATCATATTTTACTTTTAGCTTCTAATTGGCAACAATCACATGCTTTTATTAAACTATTCCAATCAAGTCTTCCCAGCATCACACATTCTGCTTATCACTGGGCCCACCTGCAGTCAGCTCTCTTCCTGGCCTCTTATCAGCAAAGCCAATTACTTTCTCATGTGCTTGCTTTGTGGTTTTGCTTATAGACTCTACCACACCTCCACAACTAAGCCCACAGGGTATTAGGTAAATTCTATTCCTGATCCTCTCTCTCTGCCCCACATGAGTTACTACCTGGAGGTGGGATGTGAGTTCTCTGTCTTCCTTTCTACAAAGAAATGTTTATAACCTTACTTTGATTTAAGCATTTTCTTGCTTTTCCTGCTTCCTCTTAGTCTTTCATTTCTTCCTGGTCACATTTGCAAAGTATTTTTAAACTGTCAGTTAAGAGTGATTTTTTAAAAGTGCAGTAGTTCCCCCCAAACTCCTATTCCAAACAACTCCACCTTTTTTAATTGATGTAGGTGTCTAGGGAGGTGATATTAAGTAATGAGAAATAACAGGCACTTTGGCATCACATAGAGCTGGGTCCCTCATTTGCTTGGAGGTTAAACTTAGCGCTCTAGTTAGCCTACCTTAATCTGTCTCCTCATTTCTCAACTGGGAACATGATGCCTGCTGGCAAGAGTGTGTGGATTACCTGAGTTCTGAGGTGGGATGCACTGACATATAAGCATTCACCATGACAGCTTTTCTCCTTTTCAGGGTTTAGCAAGGATTTTTTTAAGTAGTCAAGTAGGCATCTAACTAAGAAATTATAGAGGAATGGAAACATAGCATGATGTGTGGCTTGGAATAGATTGGCATCTAACCTTTAAGACAGAAGAAGCAAAGACAAAACCAGATTTAAGAGAAAACAGAATCAGCTGGGTGCAGTGGCTCTGGAGTCTGAAACAGGAGGCTCATAGTTCGAGGCCAGCTTCAGAAATTTAGCAAGGCCCTAAGCAACTGAGTGAGGCCCAGTATCAAAATAAAAAACAAAAAAGGGCCGGGGATGTAGCTCAGTGGTAAAATGCCCCTGGGTTAAACCCCCAGTACTACAAAAATAAAGAAATAAAATATTTAAAAAAGGGAAAACAGAGTCCTACACACCAGGCAATTAATTGACATAAACCTCAAGTATATTGCAATTGAAAAGAATATTGCCTTCTAGTAATTAAATTGTACAACTAATTATTCACCCCTATTTCCCTTTTCCTCCTTACCTGGGATAGACCCCTCAAGAAACCATGCAATTAACGGCAATAATATCAACAGTAACATAATTAATATCAGTGAAGCACTCTGAGGCAATAAAGTGGCATAGGAAATCAAAATGGCATCTATGTAATATTCATATTAAATTTAATAACTATTTAAATATTTATAAATTATCTGGCATTTTTTATTTGCAAAATGCTTCACAACCACTTTTTATTAATTATTAGATACCACTTATCCCTTGGCACTCAAGTTTCCAGATGCAGCAGTACTGATTTTTTTTTATTAATCTTAAAGAAACATTTAGCTCTATCAAGCATTTTTCTAAGTTCTCATATCTCAATTATTGGGCTACATGGAAACTAAAAAAAATTATGCCAGAGACAGACATTATTACAACAGCATCTAAACTAGTACCGTCATTTTAGAGTTCCGAAAAGTAAAATGACTCACCTAGGGTCACAGAACTAGTCCTATTGATGACTGAGTGTAGAAGTCCTGGATTAGCTTAAACCCTGAGGTTTTATTCTTGGATAGAAGTGAGGAAACTGTGGCTATGTTAACTGGGGTCAGTGAGAACTATGATTTGCTGATGGAACCTAAGCAATGTGCTTGCATTTTTCCCTGAACCTGTATAAATCAGTCCTGAGTCTACATGACTTACCCCGCTATTGCCTGTGATCTCAAATGATTTTGATCTTGCTCTGTGAAAGCATGTGTCACAGATAGAAGTCTGCTTCATGTTCATCACCCACACTAGACTCTGAACTCACCCCAAACCAAGAAGTCGTGTCTTACTACCCTTTACATTTCCCTCCCACTTGGGAGGTAGTATTTTTTTCCACCATTCTGTCAATAGATGTCAAATCTTAGGAGGGTAAGGCTCTCCTTTTAACAGATCTTTTCCTTTAGAATAGTCTCCATGGTCAGTGGGTGTATAGTAAGTTTTCAGTGAATATGTTTTTATGAATAAAAATAAACAGAGGCAAATATATTGTTTCTGATGATGCATGTATTTTTATAATATTATCATATAAACCAATAAAAAGATTATGACTAGCTAAGTAACTTTCTATCCCACAGAAACCAATCTGGAAACCATCAGAAGCCATCTGAATTAGGTTCCAATTTGCCTTTAACACGTCTGAATGTAGCACGATATGTTTTCTTAAATTCATATGCTTTAATATAGAAAAATAAACATAACATGAAATTTACCAATTTAACCACTGGGAAGTGTACATTCAGTGCATTAAGTACATTCACAATGTTGTGCAACCATCACCACTATCTAGTTCTAGAATAGCATGATATTTTTATGGTTTATAGCACAGCTGTTTTATTACATTTGGGGTGGGAGGGAAGCAAGTGTACTATAAATATAATTTGGATTTTAAGAAATATATAGGAACTAATCAAGGCACAAAACTCACTAAATTAAAACAGTTTCACTCCACTTACTGCATCCTCATATTAAATCATAGCCTAAGCAGACATCTCAAGAAGGTTATAGTATAGGGAGAAAAAATACTAGTGAGGACACCATCCTGTCAGGATTCTCATGACCTAATCTGTCCTCAGCACCTGGAAAACAGCTGTTAGTTAGAATGTGACAAGCCCACTTCTCTTTAACATGAACATCTGAAGTCATCTCAAACTATGGACCTTATGAAAGTGAATGAAATGATTGTGGATTATTATAACCTACCATAGAATTACATACAATTTAGTGAATATTTAACTTCAGCCTACTATACATAGCAAATTAAAAAAAAAAAACACAGTGTGGCTCTGAAATTAATTGCTATACTTCATCATGAGGAACAGGTGGAAATTTTACCCAGGTGTGTTGCAGGGAACTACTTGAACACTATGTTTGCTTATTCCCCATGCTGACTGATAACAGAGTGGTTGTTTTCATATATCTCTAATGTTAAGAGCAACCAATGCTTGCTAAAAGACCAGAAACCAATGGAAAGTATCTCCATTAATTCTATTTCAATGCATTCTGAAAACATCTAGTTCCAGTCTCTTAGTGACAAAGTAGTTCTGTCTCCATATGTATTTAATTTTCCCCTAAACATTGATGCAGCAATGGGAATAAGTTTGAAATGGAAGAAAGTCTTTTGTATTGAGTCTAATATTAAAAACCACCATCACCACCCTCTTCCTCTGTTTCAGAGTGGAAGTTACAACACTGTGAAGCAACATTAAACGTCACTGCTTTACAGCAGCTGTTCCAGGTTTTACTATTTAACAATTTCATTGCCACTTTTGTGCAAATTAGTAGTTCTCAGTTTCAGCTTAAATAAGAATCATCCAAAAAAATTTCTAAAAATGCATGTTCTTTGTTACTACCCTTAGAGAGTCTTTAGTAGCTTTGGGATAGAACTTCGTGTCTGCATGTCTCCAGTTCCTCCAAATAATTCTAATGCAGGTGGTCTAAGGACCACAGTTTGAGAAACAACATATTGGATTTGTTGCAAACAGTGCCAACACTTTCACTATTACCCCAACTGTAGGTAACTGATCTGTAAGAACGCTAACCCAAGAATGTATTTTCTTGTGTGATAGTTAGCTTTTTATCACTGTGACCAAAATACCTGACACCAACACCTTGGAGGAAGAAAAGTTGATTTTCGCTCACAGTGTCAGAGGTTTCAGTTCATGCTTTACCAATTCCATTGCTCTGGGCCTGCGGTGAGGCAGAACATCATGGCAGAAGTGTATGGCAGAGAAAAGCTGCTCACTTGATAGGGGCTGGGAAGCAGACAGAGATGGAGAGGAAGGGGCCAGGGACAAGATATAGTTTCCAAGGGCACATCCCTAGTGACCTACTTCCTCCAACCACACTCCACCTGCCTACAGTTTCCACCACTTCCCAGTAGTCCATTCAAATATCAATAGATCGATCCATTGTTGACGTCTAACCTCCTATGATCTGACCACTTCCTAAGGGTCCCATCCCTGAACATTACAGCACTGGGGCCCAACCATTCAACACATGAGAACTGGGGACACATCATCTTCAAACTACAACACCTGGCATCTTGGAATTTTTCCATATTAATTGTCCAGGTTAGATAAACTTTCTCCTGTAAAATGGGGATATAAAATTCATTTGACAGGATTCTTATAAAGACACAATTTTGTAATTAAAGCTAAAAGAATCGGCAAGTACCTAGTATCTGTAAGCACATAATATAATTTTTTTAACCTTAAAATATTTTATCACTGTCATCATGAACAATAATAGCACGTCAGCATGGATCCACGAAATGCATTTTGGAAACTGATTGTCTTCCTCTACACTTTCCATTCCCCTTATCCTCATGGGGACTTAAGGTTACTTGACTTCAAATTAAAGGTCATTAATCCTGGCTTCCACTCAATACATGACATGCCATTTGATTCTGCAAAAATTACTCAGGGGTTCTGATTTCTTACATGAAAGATGGTGAGCAGACGTGACCTAAATATTTAAGAAGAATGAACAACTAAGAATTATAATTTTAGTAATAGGAGAGACTCTATAGTCCCCTGAGATTTTTGGGAGTGACTTTCTGGGTCAGAGATAATTTGCTTTTAGATATTGTTGGATCAACAAACCCTAAAGTCTTATTTTGATCTTTCTTTTAAATTTTATTATTTGATTTGACTATTGATAACTTCTCATACCTTTTCTCATCTGTTTTCTTTTTTTCGTAGAGTTAGAGTACAATAGCAGATGTTGACCTTCCAGCATGTGACCACTCTTCCCTTGGGCTGGACTTTGGAAACCACGTTGACTCCTTGCTTTCCTTTCTGTAGAGGCTGCTCAGTCATTAGTCCTCGGAGAGCAGTAATTGCAAAGGAGATGCTGATGGAGAGCAGCCTCTTCTATTTGGAAGGGTTGCAGCTTCCTAAGTAATCATCCTGCAAATCTTTTATGAAGCAACTGAAATTGAACTGTCTAATGTGTGAAGGTGCTGCATTTCTCACTTGCTGCCATAGGGTGGGCATCCACAGACAGACTACAGATTTTCCAAAAGTAGTTTTGAAAAAAAAAAATTTGTGTGGATTTTTGTTTTGACCTTACAACAACCCAAAATAGCTCCTTCCTGCTCACTTGGAAAAAAAAAAATTACAAACTGAAACTGTGTAGTCTCAGATTTATATCAATGCAGACGCCCAGAAGCTATAGCCTGGTAAAAGAAACGGAACATTCCAGCCCTCCAGATCTTCTCTCCAACACCTGAGAGAAGCTCAGGTGGCTTCTTTCCAATCTTCTTCCCTTTTTTCTCTTCCCTACAGAAAACTGTAATCTTTCTTTCCATTGTAATCATTCTTTTCTTTGTTTATGATTTGAACACCCAATGAAGTAACCCTCAAAATGAAAGCGGTTTTCTTGATTTTTGAATGTTTTATAAATGGAATTATCAACATATATAGTAGTCTCTGTATGACTTTTTTCACTCAATATTAAATTTTTGACATTTATCCACATTGTTTTATGAAGATGCAGTTATTTATTTTTATTGCTCTGTAGCATTTTACTATCTGAATAGACCAGAATTTATTTTCAGTTCTATTCTTGCTGGGCATTTCCTTTCTGTACTTTTTTAAATGTTTATTTGCTGTTTGAACATCTTTCTTTGTGACTTGCCTATACTAATTGAGAGATTAAAAAGCCCTCCATATTCCCACATTATGTCACTAAATTATTTGTGATAACTTACTTTAGAGGTTGATTACTGTTCCTATTAGTTAAGTAAAGTGTCACTTGAAAAACTCCTGTCAGCTAATGGGTATCTCAAAGAAAAAAAAATCTAATCCCTTAAAATGCTCAGTGGAAAAAAATTTCTATGGCCAATAGCTTGAGAAACATTATAAAAAGCTCTTATCCTTATAAATACTCATCTGCAATGAGTATTTATAATAATAAAAGTTCTAAAGAGTGATGGAATAAAAGAACCTATTTGCCTTTTCTAAAATCAACTTTTCTGAATCATTTGAATTCAGAATATAGAATTCCATCTTGTAGAAGTAATGGTCAATGGAGCACATTTTGGAAAAACCTGGTTTAGAAGGTCCCCTACTGTTAGATTTTAACATCATGGGTCTGTGAATGGAGACCCATGATAAAAAGAAGCTTCAAAGAGGATATAATTATCTCAGAAATAAACTTACAAAGGATTGGAAATGGAAAAGTGGTTCATTTAGATTGGTTTTCTGTAGTTTCTTTAAATATTCGAATGATTAAAAATCTAATAATGAATACAAAAGAATTTGATATAGAAATGATTACAAAGGTCAGATTCATACATCAGAAAGCAGACAAATGCAATTATATTTCCAAAATCTATTAATGGCTCAATTAGTTCATAGATCAGATAATTAGATGTTGTTCACTAATGATGATTTGTGCATGTGTGTATGTGTGTGTCTGTGTGTGTGTGTGTGTAAGGGGGGATGGGGGTGAGAGACAGAAATGGAAAAATTACAGCATTTTCATGTTTGAAAAAGAGTCTTTGGATCAAGTAGAGTTGAGTGTACTTTCTGTTGTAACATGCTTTTTGAGGACTATTTTAGTTTGGAGTGACACAATGATTTGACTTTTACAAATATTTCCCTTGTAAATAACAATACTTCCTGAAATTTAACATTAATCCTCTACTTAAAAATCCTCGCTTGTTTCTCAGGGGAAAAAAAGTTCAGAAAGATTAACTACCTTGAATTATCATTACTTAAGAAAATTGTCAATAAAATGGAATCAGCCTTTTTTCATAATCACTAAATTTTCTCCTATTATGAAGTAATTTGCCTCTCTCTTAATAATGTAGGTTATTTATTTCTAGTAGTTTTTTGTTGCAATTTGGACATAATAACAAATTAAGTGGGTCGCTAAATTTGCTACTATCTTATAGTTATTGTATCTACTATGTCTTGATAATGCATCTGTAAAAGGTGCACACATTGATTGGGTTCTTATTCAGAAAACAGAATAAATCTATGAGGTATCCTCTTTGGCTGAGTATGTGATTGGAGACACATTCACTTCTCCATTTTAGCTTCAAGGTTCTTGGCTTTCTCTGCCTGTCACTCAGGGCAATGGTTAGTTACTGTCAGAACCACAGCTATAATTGGGAAAGACACTTGTTAAACACAGAAGTTTGGGGGAGGTGAGAATTCATATCCAGCCTAGAGAGTCTGGGAAGTTTTCCAATCTTCCAATGCTGTACTAAAGCACAAAAGCACATTGAATTTTATTACTTAGGTGACATCAAACCATATTTATACATGGGGGCTCATTGAGAATGTCCTTCTTCAGAAACTCAATACATTGAATCATTTTTCCCCTGCGATTGTCTTAAAATTTGCACTCATTTTAAAATTCCATCATTTACATCCCTTGCTTTTTCATAGAAGATTATAACCAAATAACAGCAAGCTCATATTATTATTAAGAGAAAAACTTTTGTGATATAAATATTCTACAACCATCTGGAAAAATAAGTGCAAAATTAGAAAGTGTAACTAAACTGAATGTTGTTAATGATGCTTGTTACTAAAATTGATGAGCCTGTACTCTCAAATTTGAAAACTTGGTGTTTTTCTTGCAAAAATGGGATATTTTGAACTTTGAGGCTAGGATTTCTGATTAAAAGTTATAAACTTTTTATTATTATCAGTACACTCTATACCATTATTGGACTTTTTACAGAATGGTTTTACAAAGGCATTTTCTAGTTATCTAGAAAGTTAAGAGATCCTTACTTCATTTATCAATCTATTTTTTTCACATAAAAATTTTTGTCAAAATTGTTTTAGATCAAGTTATTTTTCTCTTCAAAATAATTTGTTTTAGGATTTGAGGCAAAGTTGGAAGGTGTTTACCTACTCTTCTTTCTGTACTAAATTTGGGAATGATTAATTTCTGTAATCTTACTTAGATAATTAAATAGGACTTTATTTTTCTTATATTTAATATAAGACCCTATTTGTCTAAACATTTTGATATTTTTATATTCTTCCTCCTTTTGCTTTTGTAATCTTATAGACTTACCTACATATACCAGACTCATTCTCTATTGCCCTTATATAACTAACTCATTTTAATTTCTTTTGAACTCATCACACAGCCTGGTATATCTCATACCTACTTGCTTTGCCATTTAGATCAGTACATCAAGATGTGCTTATTGAATGTTGATAATAAATTTAACAGTGTTTAGATAAGAAATAATTTCTGATAAAATGTTTCTTAGTGAGATAAAAATAATACAGAATGAATAATTAAAGAGCATCAGTTAATTAGGTACTAAACAATAGTGAAAATTCCATTTCATATAATCTGAATGTGTGTTATTCCCAAAGCCCTTTTCTAGCAAAGTTTTTCGAAAAGTAATTCCTTGTCCATAATGAATCATCTTTATGTCATGGGATCTGGCTAACCTAACCTACAATTGATTGGACCAGTAATCCCTACTTTAGCCAAAGGCTTTAGACCAAATTAAATATCCATGGAAAGTTAGCAGATTATGGGGCCTTGAACTCTGCCCTAGAGGACATTCTTTGTTGAGTATGGTATGTCAAAGTCACCTTCTTCCATTTAGGACTTTTGTGTACAGATATATGGAAACATTTCAGAAATTATAGTAGTAGTAAAAAGCAGAGAAATTGAATAAATGTTTAGTTTTTCAAGAAGATGAAATGACTGGAGTTGAATTTGTAATCTAAAAACACACCCATGCAACAAGTACAAATAGTAGAAATATTAGATAAATATAATAAATATATCTTTAAGCTGAGAGCAAAAGAAATCCACAGGGACTAATATGTAGTGTGATTTTGGGAAGACAAAGCTGAGCTACGGCTGTGGGGCAGTAGAAGTGGGATGCTAACGGTTGGGCAATAGGAGAGGGATGTTAATGCTGCTATGAATTATAGTAACCAGAGGCTCAGACTTCAATCCTCGGAGGAATTGTTATGGACTGAATATTTATTCCCCCCTACCAAATTCATATGTTGAAGTCCTAACTTCAAGTGCAATGCTATTAGGAGGCGAAGTCCCTGGGAGATAATCAGGTCATGAGGGTAAAACCTTTGTGAATGAGATTAGTGCCTTCTTCAAAAGGGACACAAAAGCTTGTTTCTTCCTTCTTTCTCCTCCATGTGAGATTATAATGAGAAGAATGCCATTTGCAAACCAGGAAGCAGAAACTCACCAGACACCACATCTGTTGGCACCTTGATCTTGTTCTTCCCAGCCTCCAGAACTGTGAGAAATGAATGTGTTTTGCTTAAGCCACTCAGTCTAGGGTATTCTACAACAACCCAACCAAGACAGGAATAACTGGGCAATCAGGACTCAGACTCATGTAAGGCAAGGGCTCGAACATGAAACCCAGACACAAAGCTTAGGCACTTGAAGGACTGAGAAAGAAAGAACCAGAAAGAATCCGTTTATAAACACAGGGGTAAATAAGATGCTGGTCTTTCTTAACCTAGGCTATTGGTGAAAAATACAAGTCTGCTCTGAGAATTATTTAGGTTCTGGATTTTAAATTTGAACTAGCTATAAGATTAAATATTCTCTAAAATGACATATTAACCTAAAAACTGGTTCTAGACAATGATAATTCTGCAGTTTGCAGGATAAATATTATATCAATGGCATGACAGTCCACTATTCTGAGGTAAAATTAAAAACAAATTAACAATTTAGGAAATTAGATACCCTGAGTGTGAGAGGGCCACACAAAGAATAGAGAAATTTGGGAGAAAATATTGGATGAGGCAATGACTAAGAAATTTTTATAACTATTGAAAAAAATGAATACTCAGATCCAAAAATCACAAAATTTTTGAGTATTATAAATATTGAATGAGTTCTAACATTGTAGAGAAGTTGTAGAACCTCAAAAAGAGAATAAGAAGAGCTAAAAAAAATGATATGCTAAGGGAATGATAATTATCTGTACTGCAGATTTTGTATCATAGTACTATGCCAGGAGACAATGGAACCATCATCCAAATATATAGAAAAACTTAATTGTCATTTATATGCTTTGAATTATATACTTAGAATATCATCAACCAATAGAGAAAAGACACTTTTATTCATGTAAAGTCTACTACTATCAATAGATTTTTTAATTGACATATTTATATATACTTATGGGGTATAGTATAATAATTTGTTATATATGTACAAAGTGAAATGATCAAATCAGGGTAACTGGCATTTACATTTACTTCAACAATAATTATTTCTAAGTGTTGGGAACTTTTGGAATCGTCTACTTGTTTTGAAATATATCGTAAATTGTTGTAAATTATACTTGCCCTACTGTACTCTAAAACATCAGAACTAATTTCTTTTCTATGTATATGCTGGTAACCTTTCTCCATTCTTCCTTCTCCTTCCTCTTCACAGTTTCTCTATTCCCCTCTATTCTATGATTCTATGAGTTCAGCATTTTAGTTTCACAAATGAGGGAGAACTTGTCTTTCTGAACCTGGATTACTCCACTTAACATCATGGATTCCAGTTCTATCTGCTTTGACAAAAATGCAGTATTTTATTCCTCTTTTTACCAAAAAATATGTGTGTGTGTGCATGTGTGTGTGTGTGTGTGTGTGTGTGTGTGTATCACATTTTATTTATCCATTCATCTGTCTATGAACATCTGGTTGATTTAATATCTTGCCTATAGTAAATACTGGTGCAATAAAACTGAAAGTGTAGTTAGCTCTTTGATATATTGATTTTATTTTCTTTAGATAGTTACCCAATTGTGGCATAACCATATCATAGTTCTACTTCTGTTTTTTTCAAGACTCTCCATAATGTTTTCCATACTAGTTGTACTAACTTACATTCCCTCCATCAGGGTATGAAAACTCCCCTTTCTCCATGTCCTCAGCAACATTTATTACTTTTTAATCTTTGTGATAATAGCCATTCTAAATGGGGTGAGATGATATCTCGTTGTGGTTTTGATTTGAATTTCCCTGATGATTAGTAATATTGAGTATTTTATCATATATTTGTTAGGTTTTTATTAAATCATTTGCACATTTTAAAATTGCACTATTTGGGCTGGGGAGATAGCTCAGTTGGTAGAGTGCTTGACTTGTAAGCACAAGGCCCTGGGTTCAAACCTCAGCACCCAAAAAAAAAAAAAAAAAAAAAAAAAAAAAAAAAAAAAAATTGCACTATTTGCTTTTAGAGGATTGGGTTATTTACTTTTCTTTTATGTTCTGTATGTTAATATTTTGTCAAATGAATGTTTTGCAGCTTTTTACTCCATTCTGCTGTTTGTCTTTTCACTCTTTTGATTGTTTTACTTGCCATATAGAAGCTTCTTATCTAAATATAATTCTGTTTGTCTATTTTTGCTTTTGTTGCCCAGGCTTTGGAGTCCTATCCAAAAAGTCTGCCTATACCAATGCCTTGCGGTGTTCTCCCCATTTTCTTCTAATAACTTGTAGTATCAGGCCTTACATTGTTTTAGCTTTTTCACCTCTGTGACCTAAAGACATGACAGGAACAATTAGAGGAGGAAAAGTTTATTTCAGGGCTCACAGTTTTGGAGGTGTCATTCCTTGGGGCAAGGCAGAACATTAGGGCAAGGCAGAGGAAAGTAGCTAGGACATGGCGCAAGGCAGCAGAGAGAGTTCTGTTCACCAAGAATAAAATATATTCCCCAAAGGCACACCCTGCACTGTTCAACCACACACTACCTGCCTATAGTAACCACTCAGTTAATCCCTATTAGGGGATTAACCTATTGATTATGTTAAGGCTCTTATAACCCAATCATTTCACCTTCAAACTTTCTTGCATTGTCCAACACATGAGCAGTTGAGGACGACCTCATATTTAAACCATAAAATACATTTAGGTTCATTTTGAGTTGATCTGGGCTCTTAATAGATCTTAAGAAAAGATTTCCTAAAGAATCACCTTTAGGAAGAAAGAAATTAAACCAGAAAGTAAGGAATGAGTGAATAAAAATTTCAGGAGATATGTTTCTGAATATAAACACAATCTTCTATACAGTAAGTAACAATATAAACAAATAATAAATAATAAATATTAATTAAAATAATAAATAATAAATATTAATAATAATGTCTAATACAGGATATGTAAAATAAGACAGTGATAACATTGTCTATGGAAGTTATCAGAATGCTTATGAATTTCAGTTAAAACTAACTGCTCTAGTCCACCTCACACCACACTTCCAAACCTCTCTCAGTCTTTCTGGTCTTGGGATTTATATTCCTCTTTGTAATTTGGAAAATAGCACCATTCCAAAACTTTGTCTCTCATTTTTCTTTGACCTGCACTGTCCCTTCAGCTACACTGCCCTTTATGTTTTGAGATAATCATCTACTTGAACTGAGGCGATTCCCCAGGATTCTGTCTTAAGATGGAATTCTACATCAAGTTGGTCAAAGTTCATTTGGAACATCCTGGACACTTGAGTTATTCTCTTAAGGTCTAATTAATATTGAGAAGGTAGAGATATATAGATAGATAGATCTATAAACTTTAGTTTCCATGGCCTTTAATTCACTTGTGAAAATGTTATCACATTTTTAAATAGTTGTTTAATTCCTGCCCTACTTACTCTCCAGGTACATTTCTAAAATAAGCTTATTGGGAAGTTAGAGCTTTTAGTTCTTTTTTTTAGGAAAGAATTTTGGAGTATGGTTTGAGCTTATAGTCACAGCCCTTTCCAAAATTCTATTCTCTTGGGCCACTTGAGTGGGACCTTATGAAAGGAAGACCCTTGAAATTGCCTATTCAAATATAGTGGCACAAAAATAACTAAATAATTAATTTATGTGAAATCAGATATAAATGAGGCTTGAAGGCAAAGTATCTTCAATAAAAGCACAAGGAATTTTTACTTTGCACTTCCTCTAATTTTAGTTATTTATTACTAAAAGGTAATCTATGTATATTTATTATTATCATTTGTATATTGGTATATGGGAATCAGAAGATCAGCTTAGATATTCTAATAAGATATAAATGAAGTATAAACAAAAAAGAAGGGCCAGAGGTTTCCACTAGATAGATCTGAGATGATCTCTGAAGACATCTAAAACTAAACATTAAGAAATGAGTAGGATTCTAACATGAGTTAAATTATAAAATATTTGCAAATATATTTTCAGGGACTATTTGTCAGCACCCTATAAGACTAGAAGTTTAAGATACTACCTTCAAGTCTGAAGTACTTACAGTTTTCTTTTAAGTGTTATGTCCTATGTATACTTGTTTGCCCAATCTGATAATTTATTGCTAGTCTTTAGGGCTCTAACCTATTATGTATTTCCATTATCTTCTTGGTGTGGACTCCTGATATCATACAGCATATATAGACACTGTAATTAAGATAGTATTGCAAAAACAAAATTCGTGTCAATATGTAAGGAAAATACAGAGAAGTAAAGAGGAGCATTACTACAAGACTCAAATGATAGAAAAGTGATTCAACCACTATTTCCAGATATTTTTGATTCTGGAATAGTGAAGCAAGTCAGTTATTCCTTTTTCTCCTTTTTTCTAGCTGATATTTTCTTTACTCATATTTGAGCTACCATTAATAATTATTATGCTCATACTTGGTGAGTAAGTCTTAACTATAATAACATGAAACTGAGAAGCAGATTCAGAGATTTTTATTGTCCCCAAATACCTTCTGTTTTCCTTTGCTGATGCTATTATTATTTGTGATAGGATGAATAATGGAATCCCAAAGATATCTTGTCCCTAATTCCCCAAACCTGTGAATATTACCTTATGTGGGGTATTGCAGACATGAGATTGGGCATAAAGGTAATCACATGTCTGTAAGGCAGAGTTGGAGGGATACTTGACGAAGAAGAAGGCAGTATGACTGCTGAAGCAAGATTTTGTCCTGATGGCTTTTGGAAATGGGCAGTAAAGAAATGCGACATAAAAGATGAAAAAGACAAAGAAATGGATTCTTCCCTAGTTGCTCCTGTAAAGAGTAGAGTCCTAGTCACACATCAGTTGTGGCCCTTGAAACTTATTTCCAATGTTCAATATCCAGAACTGTAAGAGGATAAATGTGCTATATTTTACATCATTAAATTCATGAAATTTTTTTGTGAAAGGCACTGGTAACCAAACACTAAGTAAATACCAACTTTGATCAAAAACTATTTTCAGCATTATAGGAGAATATGTAGAAATAAAAGCAGGACTCTGCTCTTACAGACAGCCTTTATGGAATAATTGAAAAGTTCAAACTGGCAAATAGAATGGTACAATTTTAAACCAGAATGTGCACTAAATATTACTAACCATATCATAAAAGAGGAATGCAACCATAGTTTGACTTCAGAAGGTGCTTCAAGGAGAAAGCAGACTGTTTCTCTGAGTAGAGGCAAAGCATAGGAATGGAATGTATGGGGAACAGTCTACATGCTTCCTGACTGTGGTGGATGTGGGGGGAGTAGTGTCAAACGAGATTGATTAAGGAAAATGGAACCACAATGTGGGAGCCTCAGAAGTCAAAGTGTGGAATGTATACTTGATAGAGTGGGTTAAAGAGTAACTCATTGGAAGTTCCTCCTAAATACAAGAAATTGAATATCATCTATTCCACCTATTCCTGGGGTTATAGGCTTGGGAGTGCAAGGTAGGCTACTTCTAAAATGAATCCCCATGAACTAAGTTCCAAGTACTTGCTTCCTTGTGTGTTCTTTTGTATTCCAATCCTCTTACTCCTAATGAACAAATATGATCAAAGTGATAGTGTGTCACATCTGAGAATAAATTATGAAATACTTATGATTTGTTTCCTGCTTTCTCTCTCTTTCTCTCTCTCTTTCTTGCAAATGAAGTCACTTGTCACATTAGGAACTGCCCTGTGGAGATGCTCATGGAGTAAGGCTAATAGTGAACTTTGAACTAAAGCTCCCAGTTCAAAACACAGTAAGGGAGTGAAGTCTGCCAATAGCCACATTGGTGCTTGGACTTGAATCATCCCTATTTCAATCCTTGAAAGACTTGCAATTCTGACTGACACTTGGATTACACTCTGGGAAAGGTTTAGAACTAGTGGTCATACCCTGATTCATGATTCACATACACTAGATAATATAAATGTTTATTGCTTTAAGCTATTAAGTTTGGGGAGTAATTTGTTACACAGTGAGGTATAACTATTCAGGATAAGTCATTGTTTCTAGGAAGTACTCCTTTCTTTTTGGTCTCTCTCCATCATGCCAACAAAGATTTACATCCTTTACATAGTAATAATCATCTGTCACACTGCAATTTGGATGCCAATAAGATGGGCACATTAAGTAGAAGCAGAGTATGGAAACACAACATGAAAGGAAAACTCTATGGTGGGATAGCTCAGTTCTTCTGTCTTCCTCATATGTATTGCCCTACACAAGAGTGGGTATTGGTATTTTTCCTTGTTCTGTTTGTCTTGGTTTCCTCTATGACTGCCAAGCCCTTCTTATTTTGTTTATATAAGCTTGTCCTGTACTGATATATTTCCCCTCAGTAATTAAGGATTTTTATTACCAAGAAAGCCTAAAGTTTTTGAACAGATAGTAAATGTTGTTTTAAAGGAAATAATAACCAACAAAAATACTCTAAACCCTGGGTAAACTCAGGATAAAGCTTAAAGGAACTTTATAACATGCACATATTCACAAAACATTTTAATGGATGTTAAGAAGACTGAAAATATAGTAAAAATAAAATCCAGGCAATAATGAAAAACATTAGACAAATTGGAGAACTGATAAAGTATGAAGACTAAACTCATATCTGCAGAAGTAAATTGACTTTGGAAACCGACTTTCTAAATGTCAGTGTAATCAGGGCCTAAAGGGATTTCATTCATCAAGGAAGGAAGGATCAATTGATTTGATGACAAATACAGGATATTATGTGCCAAAAAGTGACATCATGATTTTCTTGTTTTGTTGTTTATATTTCCCCTTTGGTTTTTAAAGAAAGGGCATTTATCACTTGGAAAATGACCCTTTATAGCAAATGAATCCAAATCTTGAATGAGTTCCATACTTGTGAAATATTATTTAAAAGTAAAGAACCCAGAGTCCAGCACTCTCTGTACATAGTGTAACAAACCAGCATCTTTTCCAGTGGTATTTCAGCCCCTTAAATCAGTCCATTCTGAAGAAAAAAGAATGTTCCATCCTCAGCTCCACAAATCACATTTGTAAAGGTATACACATTTTTTTAAATGTTAAAAAAATGATCGCTTTTAGAAAATTATTTGCGAAGGCAAATTTTGACTTAAAGTCTTCATGTTAATGACCTGAATCCTAATATCGTTTCGTCTGCCAACCTTCCTTATGTCATAGGTCCTGAATGAAGGACTATTCGTAGCATTTATTAGGGGGGGGATTCCATTCTGTTTCCTCAACCACTTGCAGCCATCTTTACATTAATATCCAAATATGTAAAAGTAGCTTAACCCACTGCCTTAATTGCAAAAATTAGAACTTTGTTCTCATATTCTGAAGATCCTCAGACAATGAATATAGTTTGCTGGCCATTACTTGTTGCCTTTACTTCTGGTTGTTCTTCTGGGTTGCTTCTGAAATTTCCTTGAAAAGATGTCACCATCATCATAAAGGCCTCAGAGGAGGGACTTGGGCAGGGAGCCTTCCCATCACTATCTTTGCCCATCTTTTAATTCTTCATAGTAAAACATTAAAAAAAAATTTTTTTCAAGCACTTCTAATTTACAGATGAGTTGCAAAGATAATACATGGTGTTCCTATATATCCTTTATTCAGATTCCTCTAATTTGACTTCTTATACCACGGTGGGAAAATTCCATAATTGGGAAACAAAAAGATTTGGTGAATCTTTACATGTTGATTGAACAAGTAGTTATTGAGCTTCACTATCCTAGGCACTGGGGACACAGTGGTAGGCAAGACAGAGTTCTTGCCTTACAGAATGTACATTTCACTTCTCTCAACTCCCTGTTCCTATAGTTACTGCAATTTCTGTGCTTTTGAGCTATTTTATCACAACTAATCTTCCCAAAAGTATCATTCTTCTTGAATGTTACTATCTCCACAAGCTGTGCTGTGCATGATAATTTGCAATGCATTCTACAATTGCTGTTTTTCACATTGTCTTGCTTTACTTGGGTGATTGAAATATATTAAGCTGTCTCTAGATTGTGGAAAGTTTAGCATGACATTTGTCACTGAATTCATATGACAACATTGTTCATACACTTGTGCAAAATAATCAAAATTTATCTTTTTAAATTTATTTTTTAAATTGACATGAAATTGCATCTATTTACGGGGTACCATGTAGTGTTTTGATACATGTACTCATCATGTAATGTTCAAAAAATGGTAAGGATATCTATCTTCATGAACACCTTTTGTTAGTGGTGAAACATTCAAAACTCTTTACTCCAGCTTTTTGGAAACACATATATTATCATTATCTATAGTCACCCTACTGTCTGATTGAACACCAGAACTTATTGAAATTTCTCTTGAATGATAGAGCTAAGACAATTTTCTAGAGTCAATTTCAGAAATCTTCGTACTGTGAAACTATTACTCTTTTTGACTAATACTTGCACTTTGTTGGTTTGTTTTTGATAGAACTACTATTACATACCAACAACTACTGGAGCACTTTCTACTAATGATTTCTTATAACTTTTTTTTAAGTTTCAAACATCTCTAGCTACATATAAATACTGTGGACAACCTCATAATGTGAAGTGATTAGGAAATGATCGCTTTTTATGTTTCAGGGCTCATATGTAGTTAAGTGAGATTTTAAAATGAAGATTTCAGATTCTTAAAACAGATAATAATTGTAACCTACCATTTCAAGAATTATTTAAATGCTGTATTTTCATGAACTCAAGACTTGACTTAAAAGAATGTATTGATTTAGTGGATATAAGATACATAATCAGAAAAATGAGAAATTACACTTTATTTATGTATGATTTATCAAAATGTATAAATGTATTTATTCTACTGTCATGTACAACTAATTAGAACAAATAAAAATTAATAATAATAAAAAAGATACCAGTTAATTTCTTGGTAATACAGATTTTATTTTACTTGGTACTTAGGATGTTCTTTAAAGATATACTATATTTTTCTTTGCAAATTTTTATAAGTTTTTCTTATTTTACCCTTTAAAAATTTTCTTTAGTGACATACATTTGTTTATATATTGTATATGTTTGTATGTATAAACATCTCACTGATTCATTTTATAAATCATGAATCATAATTATGAACATGATTTTTGTGATTTCCTAAGAATCAAAATCAGACATAACTAGAAACCAACTCAAATATTTCCATTAAATTGTCATTAAGAACAGAGAGCTAGTACCTCAATGATGGTTACAGGAGATAGTGTTGGCTTAAGTTGCTAACTCTACCTTTGGTTGGAAATTTCTTATTGTTGTTATAGATGAAGAGGTATTTTTCCAACCAAGGGAAGTCACAGTAACCTTGGCAGAAGATTCTCTTCTGTTTTAAAAATTTTCTGGTTGCAGTCCCTGCAGTCATAGTCTCTTGCAATCTGAAGGATTATTGCCATTTTTTGATCCGCATTCTCCCAGTCTGTGCATCAAAGTAGTACAGCAGAATTTGAGTAAGGAAATGTATCCACATGAATAAAAAGGCGTAGGAAAATGTTCAGGTTTCACATGAGATCAGAAAACAAATGTTCAGGGGTTTAAAAATAGAACCATGGCATAGAGCCATGATGATGTTGCATATGGCCCATTACAGGAGGTATCTTGTGTTCTTTGGTCAAGCATATGCATTCAGTTTTTGCAGACGTTCAAGGAGACAACACTGTGATAGAAAATTGGGTAGGGCAAAGACTTGGCTCATCAGATCATAATCTTAAATGTCTGTGATGACATTTCCAGTATCTACGATTCTCTGAATGCATAATTCATTTGTGAAAATACTCAATAAACTTGCTGGTACAGATTCAAATTTCCTATGTTACTGAAGTTCTTTTCTTGGTCTATTAAAACCACTTTGTTCTTTTTACAGTAATTTCTTCACAAGAAAATATTTTCTTTAATGTATATCCTGTTACACTGGGACTTGCAAGTTGTAAAGTGTTTTGGTGGTACCAGACTTCAACTGTAGACCTGCAAATCATTTTTAATAGTGGTGCACTGGGTTTGAAAGTTATATTTTGTCTTTTCCATTGCTGTGAGGGAGGGAGATTTGGAATCCTGAATCTTTACTTGAGAAAAAAATGTGTGGAGGTGGAGATGAAGGTGAAGAGTGGGTAAGGGGTGGTGAGAAACAGATAGTAAGCAAGTCAGAGAGATTTCTTTTGAGCATAAAAAATTCTGAATACCAAGTTCAATATAGATAACTGAATTTTATCTGTCTATAAATTTTATCAGAAAAAAATGGATTCAACCATGTCTTTTGAAATATGAAGTTCAGATTAGTCTAATGTTTAAAATTGCTTGAAACTTTAACTTTTTGTTTGTTTTTTTCTTACCTGTTTTATAAACTTACAAATATCTCATATAGGAATATCAGTTTAAAAATTCATTCAATAACAAGAAATGTAAATGTTCAGGGAAATCTCATTGTCAAGAAGAGAGGTAAAGAAGCGTAGGGAAGACTGACCTCCTAGCCCTTCAGAGTAGGAACCACCCAAGCCCACACATCTGGATACACAGCCCTTCACTGTACTCTGATTTGCTCAAGGTCCCACCCATTTCAATGCTACAATCTTGAAATGAATGCCAACATTGTCATCCCTGTTCTTGAAAATTTTGTAAATATGTGATTATATTGCTATTTCTCTGTTCAGAAAAAAAAAACTCACAATAACAAGTGAAATAGGGCATTAATTAAAAAGAGAAAATGAAAGTCCTAATTCTTACTGCTATACCACAGACCAAAACAGCAGGAAATGTGTAGACTGAAACTTAAAGACTAAAGAAAGAAAAGATTCAAGAATCAAGCAGTGTTCCCAGCTGGCTGGAACATTTCCCTATGGTGTCAGTATGTTTGAACCAACAATTATTTGGAAAGAATGGGAATTATTAACAGGAAGAAATCAACCCTCTTAGGTCTTCCAAGATGGACATAATATAAAAAAAAATAATTATCAGCTCAATGAAACATTTTTCATCCATGGATCTCATTGTATTTACCTAATATTACTTAATTAAAATTCATACTACTGTATTTGAGGGAGAGAATTACTGTATTTTATAGATTGAAAAATTCCTTTTCAGAAGAAGGCGTTTTGACTTGAGCACATTCAGGCTATGTTTAAAATGGAAATAGATACAATTGCTTTTTTTTTTCCTATTTCATCTTTCTGTTTCTCACCAAATTAAGAATTTGAAGCAATTTTTTCAGTTTAAATGACACAAAATGACCAATGTTAGATTTGGAAAAGAAATTGTCCTTCTTCCTTTTTCTGAATTGACTGGATGCTTTTTGTAGAGAGTGGATATTTTGTTTACAGGTAGTGCTTCTGACAGCTAGTATATATCAGAGAAGCCTTTCCATTTCTGTAGTTTCAGAACAAGTATTCAGTTTCTTTTATTGTGTATCTTAATCACTTTACAATTCACTCCAAACCACTTTTAAAAAGTTTTTGACAAAAGTACAAACAGAAGGGAAATGCCTCCAAACAGAGATGCTGTGGGATTGAAGAACATTTTTTTTAAAAGAATAAGGCTTTGAAACACTAATTAGTCTATGTTTGCTAAAATTACTAGAAATTGCCATTCTATTTAATAAGAAAAATTTATTCAGTGCATGCTAACTCAACTGTTTATTTTTATGTAATCTAGCCCTCAAAATTTTCTTCTACATGGCGGTAGACTGAAATGTGAGTAACAATCAGTAATAATGACAACAGCAACCATAGTAATAATATTGGTAAGTAGTGGTCAAATTTACAGTGTTTACTTTGTCCCAAAGTATGTGCTAAGCATTTTAGTGTTCTCATCTCACCTGCTTTTATCCTCAACTAGCAGGTGAGTCCTTTTGCTAAAATGTAAGCTGCTTGTGTCTAAAAACCAGATCTACTGCTTCATAGCTGTTATGGTTTAGATATGAGGTGTCCCCCAAAAACTCATGTATAAGACAATGTGAGAAAGTTCAGAAGGTGAAATGATTGGGTTATGAGAGCTTTAACCTGATCAGCACATTAAATGGTGATAGGGATTAATCGAGTGCCAACTGTAAGCAGGTAGGGTGTGGTTGGAGGAGGTAGGTCACTGAGGGCCTGTTTTAGGGGTTTTAATTTTGTCTGTGGGGAGAGGAGCGCAGTCTCTCTCTCTCTTTCTCTCTCTCTCTCTCTCTCTCTCTCTCTCTCTCTTTCTCTCTTCTCTCTCTCTCTCTCTCCATTTCTGGGCTCCATGTCCTAGCTGTTTTCCTCTACCACACTCTACTGCCATGATGTTCTGTCTCACCTTTGACCCAAGAGCAATGGAGTTGACCATCTATGGACTGAGATCTCTGAAACTGTGAGCCCACAAATAAACTTTTCCTCCTCTAAAATTGTTCGTGTCAGGTCTTTTGGTCACAGCAGCAAAAAGTTGACTAACCATTAGCTTTCATACCTGGGATAAGTTATTTAAATTCATATATTACAGGTTCCTCATCCACAGAATCAGAGTGATGAAAGGCTTATTGTGAGGAGCACATGACTGATGCACAGGAGGTCCTTAGAAGAGTGTCTGATAAGTGGTAAAGGGCTCCACACACATTAACTATGATACAAATGAAGGCAGTAGGATTTACAGATGTTAAATCATTTACTCAAGGTCATACATGGAGAACACCAAGTGCTAGGATTTAAAACCACTCCTGCGATCCAAGATGGCAGCCTAGAGGGAGACTGCACCCCCAGTTGCTCCAGAACCCAGAAGTTAAGAAGCGGAGGCATTGAGAGACTCGGACTGAAATAGAGCCACGGGTGAGTCTGCCCACTGGGTAAAGCTCGGCCCGGGTGGCAGGCCCAGATAGAGGTGGCTTATCGGAGCCGGGCAGGGCAGCTAGAGTCTTCCACAGGCAGTCCTGCGCACTCTGGAGGTGGGCCCCGCCCACACAGCCAGCTTCTCCAGGTTCTCGGAACGGAGCGGGCCCGCTAGTGAGAGCCTTTCTGACCAGAACAAGCTCCAAGTCCTGGAGCCAGCGCAGCACAGCGTACTCTGGCACACAAGCAGCTTCAGGGACTAGGATAGGGCACCCAGAGACCTCCCCAAGTAGCCTGGACCCCTGCGGTGGGAGGTGCCTTTCAAGGCTAGCTTCTCAGACCAGACCGCCCAGTGACAGGTTTTCTACATAGAACCAACCACAAGCCCCCGAACCAACGGAGAGCTTCGATCCGCAAGCAGACTCTGGGATCAGGGCAGGGCAACCAGAGACCTCTTCAGGCGGCTCTGCCCACTCCAGCCACAGGCTCTCTTCACAGGGCAATCCAAGATGGCGGCCTAGAGGGTGACTGCACCCCGAGTCGCTCCAGAACCCAGGAGTTAAGAAGGGGAGGCATTGAGAGACTCGGACTGAAATAGAGCCACAGGTGAGTCTGCCCACTGGGTAAAGCTCGGCCCGGGTGGCAAGCCCAGATAGAGGTGGCTTATCAGAGCCGGGCAGGGCAGCTAGAGTCTTCCCAAGGTAGCCTTCCACACTCCGGCAGTGGGCTCCTCCCACACGGCCAGCTGCACGGTGCAGGCCCATAGTGAGAGCCTTTCCGCACAGAGCCAGTTCCAAACCGTGGAACCAGTAGGGGGCTAGGGACAGTTTTCTTCGGATGCGCTGCTTTATCAGATTCCTCCAAGACATCAGGCTACTGAAGGCTTGGAGGTGATACACTGGAAATCTACCGGGACACTATAAGCCAATAGTGGAAAACTGCAATATCTCAGGGTCCCACTGACAGCTGACCAATATGAGAAAACAAGGGAAGAAAATGTCCCAAACAAACCTAGATACTACATCAATAAAACCCAATGACAGCAAGCAGAAGAAATGTCAGAAAGGGAGTTCAGAATGTATGTAATTAAAATGATCAGGGAAGCTAATGAGGAGATGAAAGAGCAAATGCAGGCATTAAATGATCGCACCAATCAACAGTTAAAAGACCAAATACGGGAAGCAAGAGATCATTTCAATAAAGAGTTAGAGATACTGAAAAAAAACAAACAAACTGAAATACTTGAAATGAAGGAAACAATAAACCAAGTTAAAAACTCCATAGAAAGCATAACCAATAGGATAGAACACCTGGAAGACAGAACCTCAGACATTGAAGACAAATTATTTAATCTTGAAAGCAAAGTTGGCCAAACAGAAAAGATGGTAAGAAATCATGAACAGAATCTACAAGAATTATGGGATATCATGAAAAGGCCAAATTTAAGAATTATTGGGATCGAGGAAGGCTTAGAGAAACAAACCAAAGGAATGAACAATCTATTCAATGAAATAATATCAGAAAATTTCCCAAATCTGAAGAATGAAATGGAAAACCAAGTACAAGAGGCTTATAGAACTCCAAACATACAAAATTACAACAGACCCACACCAAGTCACATTATTATGAAAATAACTAACATACAAAATAAAGACAGAATTTTAAAGGCCACGAGAGAAAAGAATCAAATTACATTCAGAGGGAAACCAATAACAATATCAGCAGATTTTTCAATCCAGACCCTAAAAGCTAGAAGGGCCTGGAACAACATATACCAAGCCCTGAAAGAAAACGGATGCCAAACAAGAATCTTATACCCAGCAAAACTTACCTTCAAATTTGATGATGAAATAAGATCCTTCCATGATAAACAAAAGCTAAAGGAATTTACAAAAAGAAAGCCAGCATTACAGAACATTCTCAGCAAAATATTCCATGAGGAAGAGATGAAAAACAACGATGCAAATCAGCAACAGGAGGTGCTAGCCTAAAGGAATAGCCAAATAAAGGAGAAACCAAATCATGTCAAAAACAAATATGAGTCAATTGACTGGGAATACAAATCATATCACAATAATAACCCTGAATGTTAATGGCCTGAATTCATCAATCAAAAGACACAGACTGGCAGATTGGATTAAAAAGAAAAATCCAACAATATGCTGCCTGCAAGAGACTCATCTCATAGAAAGAGACACCCATAGAATAAAGGTGAAAGGATGGGGAAAAACATACCATGCACACGGACACAGCAAAAAAGCTGGAGTATCCATCCTCATCTCAGATAATGTGGACTTCAAACCAAAACTAGTCAGAAGGGATAAAGAAGGACATTACATGCTGCTTAAGGGAAGCATAAATCAGCAAGACATAACAATCATAAATATCTATGCCCCGAACATTGGCTCATCCACGTACGTCAAACAAATCCTTCTCAATTCCAGAAATCAAATAGACCACAACACAATAATACTACGCGATTTTAACACACCTCTCTCACCACTGGATAGATCGTCCAAACAAAAATTGAATAAAGAAACTATAGATCTCAACAACACAATCAGCAATTTAGACTTAACGGACATATATAGAATATACCATCCAACAAAGAACGAATACACTTTCTTCTCAGCAGCACATGGATCCTTCTCTAAAATAGACCATATTTAATGCCACAAAGCTACTGTTAGCAAATACAAGAAGATAGAGATATTACCTTGTACTCTATCAGATCATAATGGATTGAAATTAGAAATAAATGACAGAATAAAAAACAGAAACTTCTCCAATACCTGGAGATTAAATAATACACTATTATATGATGAATGGATAACAGAAGACATCAGGAGGGAAATAAAAAAATTCTTAGAAGTAAACGAGAACAAAGACACATCATATCAAAATCTCTGGGACTCTATGAAAGCAGTACTTAGAGGAAGATTTATTTCATGGGGTGCATTCAAAAAAAGAAGTAGAAATCAACAAATAAACGACTTAACACTACAGCTCAAAGCACTAGAAAAAGAAGAGCAGACCAATACCAAAAGTAGTAGAAGACAGGAAATAGTTAAAATCAGAGCCGAAATCAACGAAATCGAAACAAAAGAAACAATCAGAAAAATTAACAAAATAAATAGTTGGTTCTTTGAAAAAATAAATAAAATTGATAAACCCTTAGCCACACTAACAAAGAGAAAGAGAGAGAAAACTCAAATTACTAAAATTCGGAATATACAAGGAAACATCACAACAGACACGAGTGAAATACAAAACATAATTAGAAGCTATTTCGAAAATCTATACTCCAACAAAACAGAAAACCTCGAAGACATCAACAAATTTCCAGAGACATATGAATTACCTAAACTGAATGAGGAGGACATACACAACTTAAATAAACCAATTTCAAGCAATGAAATAGAAGAGGTCATCAAAAGCCTACCAACAAAGAAAAGTCCAGGACCAGATGGGTTCTCAGCCGAGTTCTACAAAACCTTTAAAGAAGAGCTCATTCCAATACTCCTCAAACTATTCCATGAAATAGAAGAGGAGGGAACCCTCCCAAACTCGTTCTATGAAGCCAATATCACCCTGATACCTAAACCAGACAGAGACACATCGAGGAAAGAAAATTTCAGACCAATATCCTTAATGAACATCGACGCAAAAATTCTCAACAAAATTTTAGCAAATCGCATACAAATATATATTAAAAAGATAGTGCACCACGATCAAGTGGGTTTTATCCCAGGGATGCAAGGTTGGTTCAACATTCGGAAATCAATAAATGTCATTCACCATATCAACAGACTTAAAGTTAAGAATCACATGATTATTTCAATAGATGCAGAAAAAGCATTTGATAAAATATAGCATCCCTTCATGCTCAAAACACTAGAAAAAATAGGGGTAGTGAGAACATTCCTTAACATTATAAAGGCAATCTATGCTAAGCCCATGGCTAATATCATTGTAAATGGTAAAAAACTGAAAGCGTTCCCCCTAAAAACTGGAACAAGGCAGGGATGCCCTCTTTCACCGCTTCTATTCAACATCGTCCTTGAGACTCTAGCCAGAGCAATCAGACAAACCAAAGAAATTAAAGGGATACGAATAGGAAAAGAAGAACTCAAACTATCCCTGTTCGCTGATGACATGATTATATATTTAGAGGAACCTGGAAATTCCACCAGAAAACTTTTAGAACTCATAAGTGAATTCAGTAAAGTAGCAGGTTACAAGATCAATGCTCATAAATCCAATGCATTTTTATACATAAGTGATGAATCTTCAGAAAGAGAAATTAGGAAAACTACCCCATTCACAATAGCATCGAAAAAAATAAAATACTTGGGAATCAATCTCACAAAAGAGGTGAAAGACCTCTACAATGAGAACTACAGAACACTAAAGAAAGAAATTAAAGAAAACCTTAGAAGATGGAAAGATCTCCCATGTTCCTGGATAGGCAGAATTAATATTGTCAAAATGGCTATACTACCTAAAGTGCTATACAGATTCAATGCAATTCCAATTAAAATCCCAATGATGTACCTTGCAGAAATAGAACAAGCAATTATGAAATTCATCTGGAAGAATAAAAAACCTAGAATAGCTAAAGCAATCCTCAGTAGCAAGAGCGAAGCAGGGGGTATTGCAATACCAGATCTTCAACTCTACTACAAAGCAATAGTAACAAAAACGGCATGGTATTGGTACCAAAATAGACAGGTAGATCAATGGTACAGAATAGAGGACATGGACACAAACCCAAATAAATACAATTTTCTCATACTAGACAAAGGTTCCAAAAATATGCAATGGAGAAAAGATAGCCTCTTCAACAAATGGTGCTGGGAAAACTGGAAAACCATATGCAATAGAATGAAATTAAACCCCTATCTCTCACCCTACACAAAACTCAACTCAAAATGGATCAAAGACCTCGGAATCAGACCAGAGACCCTGCATCTTATAGAAGAAAAAGTAGGTCCAAATCTTCAACTTGTTGGCTTAGGATCAGACTTCCTTAACAGGACTCCCATAGCACAAGAAATAAAAGCAAGAATCAACAACTGGGATAGATTCAAACTAAAAAGCTTTCTCTCAGCAAAGGAAATTATCAGCAATGCGAAGAGAGAGCCTACAGAGTGGGAGAATGTCTTTGCCAACCATACTTCAGATAGAGCGCTAATTTCCAGTATCTATAAAGAACTCAAAAAACTCTACATGAAGAATACAAATAATCCAATCAACAAATGGGCTAAGGAAATGAACAGTTACTTCACAGAAGAAGATGTACAAGTAATCAACAGATATATGAAAAAATGTTCAACATCCCTAGTAATAAGGGAAATGCAAATCAAAACTACCCTAAGATTTCATCTCACCCCAATTAGAATGGCGATTATCAAGAATACAAGTAACAATAGGTGTTGGCGAGGATGTGGTAAAAAAGGAACACTCATACATTGCTGGTGGGGTTGCAAATTAGTGCAGCCACTCTGGAAAGCAGTGTGGAGATTCCTCAGAAAGCTTGGAATGGAAACACCATTTGACCCAGCTATCCCACTCCTTGGCCTATACCCAAAGGATTTAAAATCAGCATACTACAGAGATACAGCCACATCAATGTTCATTGCTGCTCAATTCACCATAGCCAGATTGTGGAACCAACCTAGATGTCCTTCAGTTGATGAATGGATAAAGAAACTGTGGCATATATATACAATGGAATATTACTCCGCAATGAAGAATGATAAAATTATGGCATTTGTAGGCAAATGGACGAAATTGGAGAATATCATGCTAAGTGAGATAAGCCAATCTCAAAAAACTAAAGGACGAATGATCTCGCTGATAAGCGGATGAGGACATATAATGGGGGGTGGGAGGGGTTAGCATTAGGTTTAGGGTTAGATTTAGGGTTAGGGATAAGGAGAGCGGTAAGAATGAAAGAAAGAAGGACTGCATAGAGGGAAAAGATGGGTGGGAGGGGTGGGTGGAAGGGAAAAAAAAATAAACATCATTGCCCTATGTAAACGTATGATTACACAAATGGTATGCCTTGACTCTATGTACAAATAGAGAAACAACATGTATCCCATTTGTATACAATAAAAAATAAAATAAAATAAAAATAAAACCACTCCTTTCCAACTCCAAATTCTAGGTTACTCATATTTTCTTATGTCACATTTAATTCTAATTGTCAGTAGCCCCTATGAATTTTCAGTTCCTTAAGAACCTGGAACTTAGGTATCTTTATGTCCCTGTTCTTTAGCACACTATACATAGCTACTATACCACATCTCAATTTGATTTAAAGTGAAAAGACTATGCTTGCCATTTTACTGAGAAGAGTTATACTAGTCACCAAAAAGGCACATATTGTGTTTTGTGGCTATTCTTTCTATTTTCTGACCCTCATCTTCCTAAAGGTGGTGATTATTTACCTGGTGACAACTGCATTCAATGCAAGTACAGAACTGGGAAGAGTTAATTTACCTCCATGCCATTAGTGTACACCATATGTTGCAGGAAATGTCACAATGATAATAAATAATTAATTCTTCTACATTGACACCCTCATATGACACTGAAATCTTTTATCTTTCAAATGGATTATTTTAAAAGAATATAGTGCTATTAATTCTTGCTTGTATTCTTAACATCTTTCTTCTTTCATCTGTAAAGTCTTTTCATACTGGTCAAAGAAATTGAAAGAGGTAGAAGTTCATGAAAATGTTGTTAACAACTATTCCTCTAATTCCTTTTTGGGAGAGACCCCCCTCCCCACAAAATCAAGTTCTTGTCTTTTTTCAGACAGAATTGCATGCAGGTCATCCTGGAGGATTTAGAATATAATTACCTATAAGGAAATTTCTATAAACTTCCTCAGACATTTGTTTCACTCCAACTTTTAGAGTTATCATTTGGGTCCAACCTGTAATTTCCATTTTCAAGTTCCATGGAAGGCAAAGGAATATTGATTGAACTACTTTAGATTTGAATGTTTATTTTAAAAAGATAATAAACAACAGCATTCATACTTTCAGTGTGGGTGAATTCCATAACATATTTTGTTTTGAATCTAATTTTTTAAGGAAATGTCTACTCATTTTGAGAGTTAAGAAAGAATCTGGCAGAAACGACATCGTAACAGGAGTCAAAAAAGGGAAAAGGGAGGAAGCATAACTGGCAACAAAAATTAACTGTTCAGTATCTATTTTTTAACTTTGAGTATAATAATGCCTTTAAAACAATTCAAATAAGGAAATTATTGTTAATGCAGAAGAAGAACATTCACTAGGAAAAATGGAAGTGACTGCATTCTCCATGGAGAAACCATTAATGCTGTAAGTGAATTGCTTCCAAAATGTATGGTAATGATCGACCTGATATCACTCTCCTACTGAATTCTATGCTTCAAGGCATGGACTAATATAATCTTTGCTGTCCTGCATATAGAAAGTTCTCAATAAACACTTGTTAAGTAAAGAGATATTAAGCCTTCTCCTTGTCAAATATTAGAATCCAGGTACAAGGTGGCCAAATAAAACCTCTCATTCATCTGTTCCTTGGCCTGACAGAGATTGGTATCATTTTGGCTTTCTGAGATTAAACTTTTTAATGGAATATTCAATTAAATATTTTTTGCTTCTGGTTCTGTCACCAGCTAGTGTCCTTAACATTTATTTATTTTATTATTTCTTGACCTTAACTTTTATCCACCAAATCATAGAGTTGAATTAGATTTCCTCTTCGGTTCGCTCCAAAAATATCATAATATATATAGAGAATACTTCAAATGTGCCCTGTGTTGTCCAACAAGATAAAACAAAACTCCTTTCAATAGTTTTCAGTGTGTTAACATCACTGTGCTAAGTCATACCACCACAAATGACCAATTCTGCATTCTTTGAAATTACCCTTGTCTTTACTTTTACTTTGCTTATACCATATCTTGAGACTTAAAGGAGGTTTTCTCTATGTTATTTTGGAATCCCTACTTATTATTCAATATACAGGCCGATACACTCTCTTTAAAATTCTAACACCTTAATTTTTCCTATTTAATGAACCATGAATGACCCATTCTCAAATGAATTTTGAGATATGCACTGGGGACTCTTTAGCTATCCTGATATCCTCAGCAAAACCCAGAGGACTTTAAAACCTAGAGACTGAAATCAGACAGGAATTCAACACACAACTAAAATCCTCCAGAGTGGCTTTAAAAGAAAATCAGACAATTTGTGTTTTCAACAACTGATTTATTTTGTTATTACAAAATGCACCTGAATAGAAATATAGCATGTAAAATCATCCATACATTGCATACCTCAATTGACCCTTTATGTATTTAATTCCCCTTTAAAATGAATGATGTCATTTCTGAGTTCTTTGGTCTTGTCACCTTTGAAGGCATTTATTTCCTGTGTTTAAATACTGCTCTGGCTATAAACAGCTTTGTATAGAAATCCTCCTCATTAGAGCAACCACTCGGGATTGTCATAGGAATTCAGAAGTACATCTGCATTATGGAGTTCTCTTGAACTTGTCTTGACTTCAGGAAAAGATGCAGAAGTTGCACAGAAAGCGGGGCAGTGTTAGCTTCTTTCTTTTTAATTTTACTTACCTGAAATTTAGAATCACACTAACTTCAGCCCACGTAAACATCTGAATCTGAATATGTGAGATGCCCTTAAGCTGTAGATACATATGCCCATGTTCGCTCACTGAATTCTATGCTTTAAGGCATGGACCACTATATTCCCTTTGCTGTCCTGCATATAGAAAGATCTCAATAAACACTTGTTAAATAAAGAGATGTTGAGCTTTCTCCTTGTCCAATATTAGAATCCAGGTAGAAGGTGTCCAAATAAAATATCTCTCTCATCCCTTCCTTTTCATAATTAAATTACTTTTAATAATTGTATAAATATCTATTACTGCTTAGTTCTTAGAGTTCTTTGGGGGTATGTACAAACTTGCTACACAGGTGAATTACCTGGAGAGATTTAAAAACCACTGATGCTGAGATCCAGCCCCAGAAATTCTGATTTAGTTGATCTGGCGTTCAGCCTGACCATTGTTTGTTTTGTTCTGAAAAAAAAATTTTCCAGATAACTAATGTTCAGGCAAGTATGAGAGGCAATATACAAGAGCAGAATAGCAAACAATTCCAGGATAAATGAACAAGGAAACCTAAAACTAGGAACTACTTATGAACAAAACCCTATTGAGAACACAAAGATAAGTAACGATCCATGGAATTTGTAATCTGGGACACATATTGGGATTATCACCATCATCATCATTACATGGAATCTGTTGTGTCTACTTTCATCTCACTGGCTCTTAAGCTAAAGAACTACAAAGATTTGGTCCTTTTGCATCTTTAAAACACTGGTTATTTTCCACCTTACAGTAAAACATACGAGTTTCTTCAGCTAAATGGAGATGGGAAAAACCAAAGAATTCACTAAATTCCCCCAATAAATTTATGTAAAAAGAATCAGGCAACCACCTTTCAGACCCAAAATGTCAAGCTTGTAAAAATAGTATTCTTGGGAGTTACATTTGATCATTTGTTAAATATGGGGATATAAAATGTGGAAATCCATGTGTAATGCTTCAAATCCCTAATCTGGTTTAAAAGGTCAGTTGAAGCCTAAAAGGACTTGACATTTTACCTTTAAAAGTCTGACTTTTGGACTTAAGACTTAACAACATTTCAGCCTGAATGACCTGAAGGATAAATACAAAGCTGGTTTCAATTGAACTATTTAGAAAGCAGGGGATCTTCTAATTTGTAAGATAGCATTCAGAGAGCTTTTTCCATTAAGAACTCAATCGACTGAAAAATGATTTCCTTGGGTATTCCACAATCTTTCAATGCTTGTGTAAATTTTACGCAGGAGGTGGGCGGTGTGTGAGGCTCAAGATATAAAACACCATGGTACAAAGGAAGAAAACCATCTTATGAGCCACACAGAACTGATGATCACCTGTAAGCAAAGCACATTGCCTCTGTTTACCAGTGTCTCCCTCAGGTGAAACACAATTCACATACCAGATATTCATTATAGTTTCATTTCTTGAAGCAAGTTCAATGGCTTTTTCAAATGATCATTATCATCAATTAATATTTATTGAGCACCCACTGGGTACATATTACAGAAGGGCTGGTAACCTATTATGCAATGAATGTCTTACTGTAAATTATACTTTATGTACTTTTATTATATTTTCATAGGACCAAGTGACTGTCTCTCTTGTGCATGGTATGTACTCAAATGTCACTCATGTGAAAGCAACAAAGGATTGGAAGGAAAATTCTAGAAATACTTTTGTGTATTATTTGTGTGTATTTTATATATGTGTGTGTGTGTGTAAAATATAAAAAGGTTTAGATTTATTGAGACTATGTTATACATTCTATCAGTAAAAATGAAATTCATTTTTTACTTTATTGATAAGGTCATCTACATTCTTTTAAAAAATGAAAATGTAGAGAGAATGAACCAAATATAATGATGTACTATCTTATATGTTCAGAATATTGCCTTTGATAACATAAAAATGAAGTTCTTCTGTGGGTTGGAATTTTTCTTATCTATAAAGGCCACTTTAAATTGAAGCTTCCATGAGAACATTTCCAAGGATTATCTAAATATAGACCAGACCTATGGACATATTTCTGTCTTACTAAGATATACTTCCAGGCTATATCCCAAAACTGAAAAATATTTCTTTCTTCTTACTTTAACCCTATGTTCATATGAGAAAAATCTGGGGTGTTGAGAATCCTCAGTAGCTTGCTCAGATATCATATAAATGATAGAATTTTTATATTTTTGTGAGCATCATTCTTCTAATACTATTTAATGACTGTTTATTGAAAATAGACTACATACAAGCCCCTAAATGGTCTCTGTGGGAATACAAAGATAACTCAAACACCTGTCCTGCTTTCAATGTGATTTTATAAATTGCCATGCTTTATAATTTTCACATTATTTTTGTAATTTTAAACTCTATTAATCTGGCAGCCCTTTACATGAAAAACACTTGTAGAAGTGTAATAATAGAAATTTCAAGTATGGAAGCTGCTATTAATTTGTAGAAAGGACAAATTACAGAGGTTTGAGCTGGCCTATGTAAAGTTGTCCCAAATTTACATGTTTAAATGTTACGTTTTCAATTGTATACTAGGGGCGAGAGTGAAGTTGAACAGTATTGTGCTTTCTCTAGACCTCAGAGAGACAACCATAAATGGTGTCTCAGAAGTCACTTCCTTTTGAAGACCTCATTCAATAAAAGTTGGGTTAGGCATCTAAGAGTGAAGGAGATACACAGTCTGGTGTCCCTAATGGAAAACATCACTCTTCTAGCTCTTCTCAGTGGAAATCAGTAACTTGCATAAAAGGTGATTAAAATTCAGATGATGGGAGATTAAAATTCAGATGTTGGGTGAGTAAACAGATACACAGAGGTGCAGTGTTCTCATCTCATTCAAGGTGTCAAAGATGCATGTCAAAGTGCTAAATGGAATCACCAATTGGTATATATGTTCTGAAGAAAGGAATTGGACCATAGCACATCAAATTCTATTTTTAAAAATAATTATGCCAAAATCAGACAATTGGTGTAACAGAAATAAAGTCATTTTAATAGAACATTATCACAGGATCAATGTCTCTCACTTTGAAAAAAATTACCATTTCTCCTTCACTTCGACACTTATTTTTGATAAATGCTTTGGCTTCCCCTCAGTATTAAATTTCTCAGCCAGGTATTATTATGCTGTGACAACCTTCTATTCCATTGTCATTGTGTCAGGTTATTGAAAAGGATAATAGGTAGATATATTTGCCTTTAGAATGTTAAGAAATAAATGGCATTCCTATTCCTTATTTATCGACAGTACTTCTTAATTTCAGAGAGTAGTTCTAGTGATAATTACTAGAGTTTTACATTGGTAGAAAACTGGAGTGTATGTCAATAATAGAACAATTTTATATTTATGATCTTTTTTCTTCCATAAATACAGAAATTTAGTAATCAACATTAAGATTGCTGTATTTATTTAAATCTGAAGATACCTCATTATCTCTGTAAATAATCTGGCATATTATCTACTAATAAAATTATATAGAGTGATAGAAACTTTTCTTAAAGTCACACAGCAAAAAGTCTATTTTTGTTATCTATGCTTTATAGATTCCACATAATAAAGTTCTCCTGTTTGTTTCTGTTTCAACAAAGAACAGTATCAAGGCAACATAAAGCAACCTTCAGTTAACTATTTGGTGTGATTTGAAAGTTATTAAAATCAAGTAAACAGTTGAAAGATGGAATGACTGTTTTGATCCACAAATAGTATTACAGATATTTTTCTGTTATGTGCTTGACAAAATGAGCATGGATAGTATGAAATTATGCTGTCAAAATCTATCTACCTTTTGTAATAATTTATAACAAAGAAAAAAATTGTAATCACTAGATTTGCAAGGATTTTTAGGTCTGACAATAATAAAGGGATGAAGATATAGGAAAATAGAAAATCATGTATCATGGGAATTCATTGGAATTTAAATTTGGAAAATATTTTTGGGGTAATCTTTCAATGCTTAATATAGTAAAGTATATGCATACTATTGAATACTCTATCAAGCTTAAAATAAATTAACTAGACTTTTACTCTTCAATCTTAATAGCTTCTAAAATAACATTTATAAGAAAACCAAGCTGAAGAAGGATAACAATAGAAATACTGCATGGTTAATTTTTTAAAGCATGTAAAATTATCCTATATATTATTCATGAACACATATGTTTTTAAAATAGCCAGGAATGTTGCAGACCTGGAATGATACATTCTAATTTCAGAAAAAAGTGGTTAGCTCTCAAAAGGAAGAACATAATGTGATGGATGAAGATAAAGTAAATTGTATATCATTTTAATGTTTATCCCTTAAAGAAAAGTACTGTCAAAGAACTAAAACAAAATGTTAATGTAATTTTTCACAAGAAGTACATAGATGTTTGTTAAATTACTGGCTTTATTTTCCTCTATGCCTTAAATACTTTTGATAATAAAAAGTACCTAACTGAAATATATAATTTGCATCTTTTCCCAAACTTCCATCACCAGCACATTCTTTAGGTTGAAATATTTTCATTTGTTCATCTTTTAATAAACAAATGTTTACTGAATAACTCCAATTTTCCAAGCATAGGGCTGTATTCTAGATACTAAATTTAAAAAAATAAGATGTGTTCAATGAATTATGGTCTAGTTAATGAAATATATTAAAACCTTTAACCATTTCTTGGTATTTTCTTGTGCCCAACATTTCCTTGATGAGGAAATGAACCATTATCTATTAACACTATTTCTTTGTCTTTGCGTATCTTTGCTAATTTAATTTGTTGAATTAGGGCTTTACTAATGACTGAAGTTACTAATAGAAAATTAGTTTCCTTTGTTTCTTAAAGAACGTTTAGTACACTGCAACCCCAGATACCTGAATCAGTAGTTCTAGGCTTCTGGGGTTCATATGTCAGAAAAAGCATTAAGAATATGGAATACATGTATGGAATATATGTGGTTAACATATATTTTGCTCTAATAACTACTAACATTGTCATTTCACATAATAAGTTATATTTCAGTATAAAAGTGTACAAATAGGATCCCTTAACCTAAATGAACTTATCTTTTTGATAGAATTGATACATTGTTCTTATATGTTATATTTTTCAGTAAGCTATTAAACATTTTATCATGGATCAGTGTAGGGATACAGTTTGACAAGAGTATAACCTTCTTGATGGTAACTGCCATTTTGCCTGCCAAGTGACCTGGCCTATATTCCAAACCCTATAGGACAGATGATGTTATTAAGATAGTCAATATTGTACTAGAAACTGATGTTCAGACTGTTCCTTATCTGACATTTGAAACTGATAATAATTTTTGAGGAAGATCAGGTACATTGTGGTTGGCTGTAGCCCACCTTAGTCTAGATTAGTATATAAGCCCCTTCCTCCCTGCTTGGGGATCCATCTGCCTTTCTGCCACACAACACACACTTATAAGTTTTCAATAAATTTTGCTTTGTGCCTTCTTCTTTGATCTTATGTGTTTTCCATCTTTGCTTACTGGTTCTTATATACCAGAACTGAATTTTTCCAACCCAGGACTACCTTTGAAAATTACTGCCCTAATAATCCCATGTTCTTGACCTTGCATATACTGAATGTGTGGAATATTCATGAACAGATATGCTTTCAGAATGCCTTTATCTGATTTGATAACCACTAGCCACTGACATTTATATAATTACTACATGTATGCTTATCAATGTAGGGAGATGAATTTAAGGGTAGACAATTATTTAAAAAGGCATATGGTTCACTCAAAACTTACCATTGATGTTGTCGATAAATTTTGCATTTGTAAAATTCATTGTTTCTAAGAACTTAAATCTCTTTCTAATGTACAATGCTGATGATAGAGTTAAAGAGGAAAAGAAAAGAATAAGGGCCACCCTTGTAAATCTTGGGATTCCTGTGGTTCACCATCTACACTGAGTTGTATTCAGAGTCTAGGAACTAGAAGAAACCTAGGAAACAACATTAACAAATAAACTATTCCACTCTTCCCTTACATCAGCTTTAAGTCATCATACATAATATATTTCAAACCATAGTAACATTTTTCAAAACTATCTTCCATTTCTCCACAGTTCCATATATCACAGCAGCTCTTGAACTCTGGAAATCTCATGCTTATTTCTCTCACACACCTTGCCATGGTCCTTCTTTTCTCTATTCCAGCTCTTTTATATATACTGCATCTTAGTCTTCTGGAGTACTTCAAAATTTTCCCTCTACTTTCCAATGATCTAGGTCTTTTTCACTAGAGCAAAGTCTAGAGACTGGATTCAGAAATCCTTACCCTTTTCCTCTTTTCTATTTTGTATCTCCCTCCCCATTCTCCTGACTTAGCATCACAAAATGTGTGAGAATAAGGTCAGAAGATCTGAGACTCTCTTCAGATGTAAAGGGGACCAAGAATGTTGAGTAGCAGGTGATAACATTTTCTGTAATTGGGATTGAGAGACAAGAAGGGAAGGCTGACAATATGAGTGAAAGATGTCTAGATAATCAAAGACAAGAAAACTAACACCAGGCAACATGAACAAGGCATTGGCCTCTTGGGGTACATGTTATCAAGGTGGGTTATCAGCCTCCCGTATCAAGAAGGTGGTCCTGGTGCTCTTCTGAGACACACAAGGGTCAAGGCAGCCAGAACCATGGCCCCCTAGGTGAGCTTGCTCCCAATATGGAGATTTGTCCCTTCTCATTTAAAGAACAGAACCCTGACTTGCCCCCATAATAATTACATTAAACCTTCATTTGATGGAAAATCATGGATGATCTCTTTGCAGATTCCTGTTGCTTTCTATTATACAAATAATGAAAACATCCATGGAAAATTACAAGATGTGAGAAATCAGTACTCAGCAATAGTGCAGGTAGACGCTTGTTTATTCTCAGGCTCACTGGGGTCATGGTTTCATTGAAAAGTATTTTAGAAATCTATGGAATTTCAGGGGCATAACAGAACATAGACACAGGATAGAGATTGGTTTTATTCTGAAATTTATTTCCCAAACTTCCAGAATGCCATGTGTCACCAAGATTATTATCCCACCTTAGCTTCTGTTGCCTCATAGCAGATGAGGACACAGGGCTGGGTGATTTCTGAGTTCTCTTCAAATACTGTCAATGTTTGATGACTAGAATCTTAACAGTTTTTTCTTTTCTCTAATTATGAACACAAAGATGAAGGTAAATGGATATAGCTCTAAAGCTGGTCATAATCCTAAATGCACATGATACAAACTATAATAAAAGGAGATTGGAAAAGGATTCTAATAATCTCTGTCCCAAAAAAGACAGAATTATAATACATAGGTTTTCTCCCAAGTGTCTGTGAAGAGGGTCCTTTACTAAGGCAGCTACCCAAGAGCCTTATCCTGCTTCTTCTAGATGTGGTAGGTCAGGATGCTACAAGGCACGTCCTCCAGATGCATTACATTTTAAAGCACTTACTCTCAAGAACTTTTTGAAGTTCTACTGGTACTACTTTACTCATTGACTCGTGTTTAGATTGCAGAAACAAATGATCAAGCTGCAACTCATTCTGAAACAACATTCCTTTCCCCCAACAATATAGTACATAAACTGAGCTGCAGCCCTTGCAGTTTTCACCATCTGGCCCACAGTGTGAGATGATATTAGTAGCATGTCAGGGAATTTTACCCCTCTTTTTCAAAGAGAGAGAGAGAGAGAAAGAGAGAAAGAAAAAAATAATCCTAATCTATAGTATGAAGAGTATTAAATGAAACATCTGCCTCGCTGAATGAGTAGATGAACTTTGCAGTCTGCAAGCTGCTGGCGTTTGTCAAGTACATGTTTACATTGCTGACTGCTGTAAATTTTCAAGATGGTGACATGAAATTGACTTACTAAAATATCTTATTCAAATCTCTTAAAACACATGTTTCATCTTAGTTTTTTTTTGTCTTTTTTTTTCCTTTAATGTCCTTATTCTTGATGAAAGGCATTGCCAATTGAGACAGTGAGAGGTTGCTGAGATTCTAGTCAAACTGAAGCCTCTGAGCAAAGAAAAATTGCATAATAAAATCTGCCTAGAGCTAGCACAAAAGTCTAGTTAATGTAAAACTATAATCCTGGATGCTAAAAGATACTAATGAAAGAGCCATGGAATTTAGACAAATTCCATGAAAAAAGAGACAAGATGATGCTTAAAATGTTGAAAAAAAGGTTTACTTTAAAAAATAATCTCTGCTTGATGACTGATTATAAACTGTGCTAAATTCAGTCCTTCAAAGTGAATAAAGATCAATGAAAAAATATTTCTCAAAATCTTCCCAAAATATAATCACTTCGGACAAAATGCCATATAGCTCAATGAGGAATTTGACTATTATTGAAGAGAGGTCTTATTCGAAGTTTCAAGTTTCTTTTTTTTCTGAAGTGCAAACATCCCATTTTCTTTATTAACTCTAATACACATACCAAAAATGAAGATTTGTTTTTAACTTATGTAATATTCAGGACCCAGAAATATTTATCCAGTTTCCTCTCTCTGTTATAATATCTAGGGGATAAATTAAAAGCAAATTTTATTACTATAAATATATACTCATATCATTCTCTACTGTTGACATAGAGAAGGATGATTTATTAACTAATTTCCAGTGAAATATAATTCAGTGGATGAAACTGTCTTTTATTGACTTTGCATACCTTAGGATCCTCAACTGCCATGTTATTTCTGCATTGCTTTCTGAACAAGGAGAGATAGGTCTAATTTCTACTATACTAACTCCCTTCTTTCTTCCCTTCCATTCTCCCTCTTTCCCTTCCTCCCTCCCTTTCCTTCTTTCACTAAATGCAATCCTAATTTTATAGATCATAATATGTAAATAAGCAAATATTAATCTGAGTGATTTGGCTTCAATGAATAAATTACAAAGGACCGTGTGTGCCCATAGAAGAGGAACTCAAGGTAGATGTGGAGGGCAGAGAAGGCCTCTAGAAAAAAGCAACATCAAAAGAGGGACCAAGGAGACTTTCACTAGTCAGCTAAAGGGCAGGGGTAAAAGTGGAAAGGTTCTAGGCAAAGGCTTATTCAAAGAATCAGGGTCAAGAAAGAGTATGAAGCACCAAGAAACTCACGTACAGGACAATGCAATCGTATAGTGCAGGGTGTAAGTAGGGAATTGTAAGGGATAATTTTTGAGAGCCACCTATGGACAGCGTGAAAGACCCAGATAAGAAATGCCATCCAGAGATGATTTTTTTTCTTTAACCGAGAGTAATTGAAAGCTTTATGCTAGGGAATGAAATAATTAGATTTTCAAATTTGCGAACTCTTTTAGTGGAGAATAGTTTAGGAAATAAGTAGCAAGATCTAGAAGGGGTAAGAACAACTAGGATGCTGTTCTAATCATTCGAATAGGATGATGCTATCCTAATCATTCAAATGGGAAGGGATATGAATATAAAGTTGGAAGTAGTATGGCTGGAGGAAGAGGGGACAGATATAAACCATCTGAAGCGTGGTTGCATTAGTACATGAGGAAAAACAGAGATTCTGAGTCACTGTGGCCTTGTTGCTGCTCCAGTAACATCACTACTCCTTGAGGACTAAACTCCATCTTGTAACTGTTGAGAGGGACATCAGAAGCAAGCAAGATTTAAAATTACACATCAGTAATTTAATTATTAAATTAACTGCAATTAAAATCAAGATGGACCAACTCACTCAGGCCAAAAGGCCTAATAGCAACCAACCTTACTCTTCCCATATTTTCACCAGCTCAGATGCATTCAGGTTTTTGCCATGCTGAACTGATCACTTTCTCAGTCTCATGCCTAAGAATAGTTGTGATGCACTTTGATTATTTATTTACATTTCATTTGGCTATTGTTGCATGTGTAAGTTTCCCACAAGATTGAGATGCCCCTGAGAGCAGAATTTGTCTTTACATATCCTATACCCCTTAGCAAATCCCTAGCAAGTAACTTGCACATAGTAGATGCTCAGTGTATGTTGCTGAATTGAATTTCTCCTGCTCCCTTAGACCACGTGTTTTCACAGCTGCTTTGAGAAGCAGCTTGCTCTTTGCCTTCTTTCCAATTCAAGAGGCTAATAAGCACAGAACTAAAATTAAGGATTGTAATAGATGAGATGTTTCTGAAGACAATACCTGGCATAGGACAAATTATAAACAGATTAAGGGATTTCATTCACCCACATATGATTAACTTATTTTATATTTGAAAAGTGATGCGATTGTCAAACGTGAACCTAAGGGAAACAATAACAGAAATGAGAGAAACAAGTTATTTGTCAATGATCAGAAATTGATATTATATTCAAAGAATCAAAGTTGTTATTTATGTTTCTTCTGTTTTCACAAACTATGACTTAAAGTGATGACTTGGTGTCTCCAAATGTGTGTAAATGTTTTGCTGCTCAAAAAGAGATCAGAGAGTCAGAGCAACAAAACAGACCTCTTCCTATGTAAGTTAACCTGTTGCCAGCTCTAATAAAAATATACGTGTTTCTTCACTTAACCAGTACCTTGTAGAACTGGAAAATGCTTTGATAGTGGCCTGAAGTATCTGGCATTTTCAAATAGTGTTCCACAGAGTCCTACAGTTTCAAAAAAGTTGCATCATGAGCCTCCAGGGGAAGGGTGGAGCCATAATTGAATACTTTGGGACTCCCACTTCTGCTTTGACCAGAAAATTTAGCTTTCATCTAATGCTTTTGTTTGTTTGAAAAAAAAATATGGAGACTAAACAAAACCCAGACTAAACTGAAACTGACCCTCTCATTTATCAGTGAGAATACCAAGTTTTAATTGGTATAATTAAGGAGCTAAACATCATGCTAAGAGTCTGTAGCAGAAAAATCTGAATTCAAATCCCAGCATCGATTGCCAAGGATTTTAGCCCATCTGGGCTGCTGTAACAAAATGCCATAAACTGGGTGGCTTATTTTTAAAAATCTATTTCTTATAGTTCTGAAGGCTGGGAGGTCCCAGATCAAGAGCTGGAAGCCTTGGTGTGTGGTGAGGCCACTTTCTGATTCATAGATGGCACCTTCTGTTGTGTCCTCACATAGTGGAAGGTGTGGGGCAGCTGTTGGGGGTCTCATTTTCAAGTGCACTCATCTCTCCTGAGGGTTTCACTCTCACACACAAATCAACTCCCAAAACTCCTAAAATCATCACATTGGGGCTTAGGTTTTAACATAAGGACCAAGCTTTCAAACCACAACCTCAGGCAAATGACTGTGGAAGAGTTACTGAGCCTCTTGGAGCTTCAGGTTCCTTATCTGTACAATGGTTATTTGAAAGGATTACCTAAGGAAATGTTAAAAAAAAAAAAAAGCCTTTATCACATTCACTGGGATATAGATAATTAATAAAATTGTAGCGTTGAAAGTTTTGTTGAATAAGCAACTTGTCGCTGCTCTTGCCACAGAGTAATTATGTGAGATGATCGATATTTTAATTTGCTTCACTGTATGAAAGCATACTACTACTTCCACGTCTTCCCTAACATCGTGGCGTAAACCTCAAGTATAAAAAAATTGATTTTGTTTAAAACATCAGCAACAACAAAACCCAGACATACATGTTAGAAGTGGCAACAATAGCAGAAATTTAAGTAGAACCCGGATCTTTTACCTCTGTACCCAGTGCTTTTCCCTATGTGTCTCAACAAACAAACTAACACCCTCTGCATTATGACTCACCCAAAGGAATAATAAAGTGAAAAGGTTTCTTTCAGGGGAAATGGTGCTTTTCATTTTCTTCTCAGGAAATATGTGCACTTTAAAATAAGGAAAGAAAGTGGTGTGGCAGTTGTGAAATAAAATATATGACATTTTTCCAGGGAGCAAATATCTTCAAGTAATGTGCAATGACTTGGGAGGCAAATATAAATGCATTACTCAGAAATCCTGCTAGAATTTACTATAGAATAAAACAACATTAGTTTTTGTTTTTTTTTTAATAAGAGCATATATTTTGGTGTCCAGGAAAATAATTTTTATCACATTAAATAAAATAAAATTTGTAAATGGTGATTAAGAAATCATAGTTTTTACTTGTCTTGAACTTACTTTTAAAGCAATTCCAATACAATTAGTTCATCACCATGCATTCTTCTTACAGGATTACAGGATTACAGCTTTACTTAACATTTGATGAAAGTGAATCAAGGTTCCTGGGAGAGTTTAGATTTGGGAAGAGTAATTTTGAAAGATTTAGAAACAAGAGTTATATTTGATTCTCCTCTGGATTGTGGGAATGGTTTCTGTTCATTTTAATAAGAGATGCCTAATATTACTTGCAAAACTGGATTGATTTTGTCATATGGGCAGAGTCCTTTAGCAATTTGATCAAAAAATATTCATCTTACCTCATCTTTTCAAGGTTTAGTGATGCACACATCATTAAAATCATAGTATTTTCAAAGAAATCATTTTGATACTTTTAATGAAATATATGTAATGTATCATCTTTCTGAGGAGGGAAAAGAACCCACAAATTTATTGAGTTTATGTAAAGTAGTAATAAAATTAGTATAATTAAGCTTTAATCATATAATTAAGTTTTAATTGGTACGATTAAGTTATTTTAACACAAATTTGAAATTTCTTTTACAATGCACCAAAATATTTTTTAAAGTGTTGTTTTGGAATACTAGTGGGGTACTCTGGGCACATAAAATATAATTCACTCTCATTAGGGATTTAAGGTGAAAAGCAAAGATGAATAGTTCTATGTTTTTTTTCACAAGACTTTCTTTGGTCTTTACTATGAATGACGGAAGTTACCAGATAAACCTGAGGCCTGTTTCAATGTTAACTCTGAGTTCAAATGAGCCTGAGGGTCCTCATTTTCTCACTTGGTCACCTCATATATAAAATGGTATTATAAATTCCGATGATTTGAGTCAGGTTAATGAAAAATCGCCTTCACAAGGTTGGTCAAATACATGAGTAAATTTTGTTTCTGGTGGCAAATTTCATGAACATGCCAAACCTAAAAATGTCTAACTCATAGAAACAGAAAGTAGAAAAATAGTTACCAGGGGCTGGATAGAGGGAGTAGTAGAAATGGGGAGATGTTTATCAAGGGTACAAATTTTCATTTGTAAGATAAATAAGTTCCAGAATCTAATGTACAGTATAGTGAGCATAATGAAATAATAACACATTATATATTTGGAATTTACTAAGAGAAATCATAAGTATTCTCATCACAGCAAAGATGAAATGAATAAAATGGTGGTAACTATGTGAGGGGATAGGTATGTTAACTTGCTTGTGTTAGGCATTTCAAGTGCATATCTAAACATTATATTGTACACCACACATATATAATATATATACACCATATATTGTGTATATACATGTATGCCATATATATATGTATACATTATGTATGTGTACATATACATATATAATTTTTTTCAATTATACCTTAATAAAACTGGAAAAACAAAATACTGCCAAAACTGTGAAAATATTTATCCAGAAATAAGTATCTGATTGAATATTGTACCAGTCACTGGGGATTCAGTCTTTGAAAAAAAAAGACCAAGACTACCTCTAGCATCAAATATTTCAGAGGCAATAAGAGAAAATGCATAATGTAACAGTAGCCAATGACAACCAGATGAGGAAAAATAAACCAAGGTAAAGCCAATAAGGAGAGGAAAGCTTCATTTCATGAAGTCAAAATTAATTCCAGATGAATTAAGCAATTAAATTTTATAAACAAAAGAAAACTGTTAAAGAATGCCTATAAGCTGTAGGTAAATATTCTTTTGATATTTCAGTATCTAATATCTTTATAAGTATAAAAGCAAATTTAAAAATTCACAAATGAAAAGATCAACACATTGGACTTTGTGAGAATTAATATCTTATTTCTGCTAAACAAATTAATAAAACTCAAACACAAATGGAAAAAAGGGAAATATTTGTCACCACTATAAAAACAAAGAGTATTAAAAAAAGTACAAATCAGTGAGAAAAATCTTTGGCATAACATATAAATAATTACTAAGCTAGTCATATGACAAAACTTCCTCATGATTGAAACATAAATTTTATGATAACTTCATATACAGAATAAAAGCTTAAGAGTGGACCCTGCTGGCAAGACTGCAATGAGATGAGCAATTTTATACAGAAATATGGAGTCAGTGTCTCTGTCAAAAATTTTTTAAAAGGCATCTTCTGAGGATCCTAAGCATTCTCTTTGACCCACCAAGATTACTGAAATAATATCCATGATGTAAAAAATTACCATGAAAATACAGCAAGAAAGCATGCCAAAATTTAGGTGCGGTTATAGGATTCCTGGGGATTTTAATTATAGTCTTTATGCATTTTCGTATTTTTTAATGTTTTCTACAAGAGCATTTTACTGTCAGGAAGAAAAAAAATTTAAAAATGAGAAGGAAAATGAATGAAAGAGGAGAGAAAGAACAGAAGAAAATTAAAAGGGGGCATTTTTTGACCTGTATTTACCTTTATGTTGAAACATCATCCTTATTCATCAAAAATCAGAGATATGCTCTTTATGGGGATAATGGCAAAATTTTTAAGAAATATTAAGCCTCAGCCAAGAATCACACTTTGAAAAATAATTAACAGAACAAAGATCATAGCATATCCCCTGGAGATGATTTCATGGATTATTCCTGGGAGTGTAACTATACATCATCTAAGAGTCATTCTGAAGAAGGAGTACTGTAGCATTTTAGCTCTGTTTTTCCCATTTAAACTTGAAGTTCTCTGGAAAGATATTCAAGCAGTTTCTTTGAATTCAGATTCTAGAGACCTAGAAAAATCAGGCCTTTGTGTGTGTTTGTGGTGTTAATGGTTGTTGATGATTTATTATTTACATTTTTTAAGCATATTACCTGAATTCCTATATTAACCTTAGGACCCTGCTAGTTGTCTTGGATATTTCATTAGATCAGTGAGTGGTCTGGATTTCCTGAGTGATACTTCATTTAAGCAGATCAGCTAGAAGTTGATCTTTTGAATTGGTTCCTTCCTAGGTTAAGATATGGTACAAAACGAACTTTTTATTCACTTGTTTGTTCTCCTTTACCACATTGAATGAGAATTCTATTTTGTTTATTAACTAGGACTGTTCTGGTAATTAAACACAGAAACAATGTGAATACGCCCAAGAATACATATAATTTTGAAATTAAGTATTGATGTGATCTGTGGCTTAAGCTATAATACAAATGAATAAATACAAGATTTAGTCCAACATATTGTTGATGAAAAACCAAGAGCTGAACAGTAGTTGAAGTAGTAAAATGGATTTTATTCAGAATACTGCAATAGGGGATAAAAATGTCAGCTTAGAACTGGACTCAATTCTAAATAAAAGATGGGCAAGTGAGAGTTTATAGCCAAGTGGCAGGGTGGAAGTCAGTGAAGAGAAAATTGCTAAGAGGAAACATCTTTGTAATGAGAGGTGACTATGGTTAAACCAAACTAATAGTATCATTTCTGAAAACAGGTTGGAGTGATTAGATATCACCTAGGGTATGGCAGAAGGTGAGGAACCCAATAAGATATTAAGGGTAACCAGATACAGAGAATGGGAAGGTCCTTGATTTTAGGAAGTGCATAGGCAGGTCTAACAGAAGGTTGGAAAGCCTGCCTAAGGTTTGGTCAATACTTACACTTAAGTACCTGAATACTTATAATGTACTCAATAATACTTATTTTATACTACTAAACAATAAAACATTGGTAGAAATATATTCTACATCACAAAGTATTTTGGGTATGCTTAAATCTGTACTGGTATTGCAGAATCTTCAGAGTCAGTCTTTCTCATGTGTTTGAGACTGAGCTTATGGTTCCTGTGCTGAACAGTATCCCTCAATCATGGGAGCTATTTCTTTCCAACCTGACCTCTGACTCAAAGACTTAGAGGAGGCTAATGATACTCATGTGGATGACATTTCTTTAGAAACATTTTTTACAACTAGTGAAACAATTGAGATTATTCTTATGGTTGCCCAATTTTAGGGGAAATTGAAATTTTAATTCCTGGATCCCTTTCAAATTAATCAGAAAAAAAATCACTATTTTTAGGAATACACTGATGTGCCATAAGAAACTAAGGACTGTGCGTCAAAGTGTTCTTTCACACACTATTCCAACTCCCTCATGCCTTCTTTAAATCATCACATTTCTGATTCAATTTTTCTAATTTTCTCGTAGTTCATAACAGCAACTTCTAACATTCTTTTTTTTAAAGTAATACATAATAATGTATCTAAGAACAAAGTTTCAAAACACACAAAGCAAAAGCAAAGAACTAAAAGGCAAGTGTACAATTTCTTTTTTTTTTCCTGTTTTTTTAGTTATCCATGACAATAGAATTTACTTTGACATAATTATCAAAGTATGGAATATAATTTTGTTCTAATTCAGATCCTAGTACTTCCCCTTCCCCTCCCCTTCCTCCCACCCTCTGTTCCCCTCCCTCTACTCTATTGATCTTTCTGCTATTTACTTATTTTTTTTAATTAGCATCTTATGGATGTACATGGTAGTGAGAATCTTGTATGACATAATGACATTCTTATATGACATTGGTTCTTCAAGGGCAAAATGTTTCTGTTTTGTTTATTATCAGTAACTAGAATGCTGAGTGCCTAGGACATTGTGAGAGCTATGGAATAAATGGGTAAAACTCAAATTTGGAATGGGTTATGATCCGTGACTCCCACTACTGGGTATACACCCAGAGGAAATGAAGTCAGTATGGCAAAGAGATATCTGCATTCCCACGTTCTTTGCAGCACTGTTCACAATAGCCAAGAAATGGAAACAACCTAAGTGCCCATCAACTGATGAATGCATAAAGAAATTGTGATACACACACACACACACACACACTCACACACATGGGAATAAAATAAAGAATAAAATCCCATTATTTGCAACAACATGGTGGAACCGTAGATCATTTTATTAAGTGAAAAAATCCAGGCACAGAAAGAAAGTACCATAGGATCTCACCCACATGTAGAATCTCAAAAAGGTGATATTATAGAAGTTAATAGAATGTGATTACCACAGTCTGGGAAGGAAAGGAGAGGGAAAGACTAATCAATGGGCACTAATATAGGAGTGAAAAATAAAGATAGGAACAAAATATTCTGGTGCGGTTGCACAGTTGGGTGACTAAATTCCAATCATGTATGATACATTTTAAAAAGATAGAAGAAAGAAGTTTGGAAGTTTTCACAATAAAGAAATTACAAATGTTGAGGGGATAGATACATTTAACCTGGTTTAAACATTACACAATGTATATGTGTACCAAAATATCATGGGGTATCCCATTAATATGTTCAATTTTCATGCTTTTAGGCATCAATTAAAATAAATTTAATTTAAATTTTGGAAACTGCTTTAATTTTTAAAAAAAAAATTTTCAATTTAAATTCAAAAAATCAACTCTTACTATCTAAAGAATTTCCAGCTTCAATAAAATAAACTGCATAATGTATAAATTCTATTGATTTTTGTCAGAAAATCAAAAGTACTGGAATACTGTAAATCAAAATTATACTTACACACACCTAAGTATAAATTTGAAAATATGTCACTTTTCAAATACAAAGCTATTTTACTAGCAAAATAATAGAAGAACACGCTTTGTAACTAGTTTTTCTATAAAATAATCTATACACTATATTAGACTAGAATGCTCAATTCTTAAGGAACAGCCTTTGATTTTGAGTCTCTCTGCCAGTCATTATTCTCTTCAAATTACTGGAGTTAGATAAAGCTTCTGATAATTTCTACCCTGAAAACTTAATGCTTCTCTAGCAGATTGCATAATATTAGATGGTAATACATAGTATACAATATTAGATGGTAAATATTCCACTGAGGACATAGTTTTCATAGCACGTGCCAATCAAGTGACTTTTGCTTAAGAGTTTATCTAAAAGACACATTATAAGAAACCTCTTCCTTGTACAGGAATTTTTCTGTATTGTTTACATAGGTATCACAGAGCGATGTGCTTGATACAAATTGTTTCAGTTGGAAAGAGCTCTGCCAAAGAAAACAGACAAGCAGCTGTTTGCATAGTGCATAATTTTTTTTTTTTGCTAAATATGGCTGCACCTGTGTAACACAAACTTTAGTTCCAAGAAGTACCCCTGCAGCTGCAAAGACTTTCAGTTGTAGCCAAAGCAGTTATTTTTATTACACAATGTAATGTGTGTAATAGCTTTTGGTCAGTTGTCAATCTCAAAATCATATAAGAAGGTTCATTTATATTATATAGGCATTTTATTGTATTTTTTCCAAAACTTTAATATGAGGTTGACTTTACTTTCTATTTATGCTTCACAATGATTTAATTATACAAGTTAGAATTAATCAGGGAATAATGTTCCAGTTATGCAAATACATGAGAAAAAGCAATTTTTCATTCATTCATTCATTACTTCTTTCATTTTCTTCAAAGTTTACTCAAGAAAGATAGTATTCTTATATGTGACTTGTTGATGCACACATTATTATTAAAACATCTTTTATTGCTGGCAGTAGCATTAATTATATGACAAAAATTATAACCCTGAGAAGCTCCAACAGAAGAATGTGACCTTTCCCTTGGCACTGCTGAAATATGTAAACTTCATTTATATGCAGTGAGTTTGCATTAATATGAAAATATTTTAAAAATAAGCCTAATTTTCAAGTTTATCATATTTACTTATTTAAGGTAATTTATGTACCATTTTCATAATATGTAATTTTGTCCTTCATGTACTTTTCTCCAGTTTTATTATTTATTGACAAATGAAAATCATACATATTTAGTGTATACAATATGGCATTTATATATACATATACACATTATATATATATACATTATATACACATATAAATATTATACATTTTAAATGATTACCATAATCAAGCTAATAATATATCCATTGCCACATATAGTTAGCATTATTGTGTGTGTACATCTGTGGGAAGACATTTAAGGTCTACTCTCTCAGAAACTTTCAAGGATTACAATACATTACTGCTAACTATAATCATTAAGCTACTTGTTAAGTCTTCAGAATTTATTCATCTTGTAATTGAAAGTTTGTACTCTTGACTAATCTCTGTCCATTTCTACGCCCTTCCCCACCTGACATCTGGTAACCACTATTCTAATCTCTGTTCCTAGGAGTTTGGCTGTTTTAGATTTCACATAGAATTGAGTTCATGCAGTATTTGTTTTTGTTTTCCTGGGCCTGGCTTATTTCACTTAGTATAGTGTCATCTGGGATCATTCATGCTGTCACAATGGCAGTTTCCTTCTTTTCTAAGGTTGATTACTATTCTTGGTATGTATCACATACATACAACCTAGGTTCCTTGTATTTCTTGGCTATTCTGAATAATGCTGTATTGAGCGTGGGAGTGTTGGTGTATCTTTGAGATATTGAATTCATTTCCTTTGGATATATACTTGGAAGAAGTGGGATTGCTGGATCATATGGCAATTCTTTTTTAATTTTTTGAAGAACTTCCACAATATATTATTCATAATGGTTGCAATAGTTTCCATTCCCATCAACGGTATACAAGAATTCCTTTATCTTCACATTCTTGCAAACACTTATCATTTGTCACTTTTATTTTAAAATTTTATCTTAAAAAGTCATTATAAGAGTTGTGAGGTGATGACCCATTGTTTTGATTTGCATTATTCAATCAGTGATGTTGAAGATACTTTCTTATGTATGCTGACCATTTGTCTTCTTCGGAGAAATGTCAATTCAGATTTTTTGCTTATTTTCTATCAGATTATATTTTGCTATTTAGTTATTAGAGTTTCTTTTTCAACTCCTTATCCTTTTTTTTTTTTTTTTTTTTTTTTAGTTTAATGTAGTCCCTACTTACTTGTTTATTTTTGCTTTTGTGTCCTGTGCTGTTGGGATCATGTTAAAAAAATCATTGCCCAAACCAATGTCAATGAGATTTTTCCCAATGTTTTCTTCTGTAGTTCTATAGTTTGAAATCTTACATTTAAGTCTTTGAGTTGATTTTTGGTTTGAGTGATAGGCCCAATTTTATTTTTCTGTTGTGAATACCCAGTTTACTGAACATCATTTACTGAAGAGACTTTCTTTCACTATTATTGGCACCTGTGTTGAATTCCAGTTGACTGGAAACATGCAGAATATTTCTGGGCTCTATCATCTTTCATGGTCTATATGTCCAGTATTATGCTAGCGTCATAGTTCTTTGATTACTCTAGCACTATAGTGTGTTTGAAATCAGGAAATATATGCCTGCCACTTTGTTCTTCTTGTTCAAGATTGCTTTGGCTATTTGCAATTCTATGATTCTCTATCTATAGAAATGCCATTGGGATATTGACAGGGATTACATTAAATTGATAGATAACTTTGGGCAAATATAATGTTTTTTTTAACTTTTTTCTTTCATTTTTGGATAGTTTGTTGTTAGTATATATAAATGCAACTGATTCTGCATGCTACGAATTTTCTGAGTTTGTTTATTTGAATATTTGGGGGTTTTTTTGGTGAAGTCTTTAGGATTTTCTAAATATAAAATCATGTCATCTGTAAGCACAGAATATTTTACTACTTTCTGATTTCAAAGTCTTTTATTTACTTCCTTTGATTGTTCTTTCTAGGATTTCCAGGACTGAGTTGAATAGATTTAGTGAGAATGAAAGTCTTTGTTTTGTTCCTTGCTTGTTGAAGCTTTGGGAGAAAGTCCATCAGTCGGCCCCAGGTAGGGAAAAGGGACCTTACAGACCTTTTCTATTGGTGCACCTACTCCAGTCTTTTTTTTCTCTTTTGTGTGTGTGTAATGGATGGGGGGGAATCCTAAGATTGTATATTTTCTTTTGATCTCACAAATCCAGGCTGGGTACTAAAGCCTCACATTCACTTTCTCTAGGGAAGTGCCCTGATGCATGCAAAAATATACATCTTCTCTCAGTCCAGCAGAGTCTAATTGGCTTTATGCTGGTGTTCTTGCATGATCCTTGGAAGTTCATGGCTACTCTCTACAGGTCTGCTCACAAGGTATCAGCTATGGAATGGTGAGGAATGTGTGAAATGCTGGGGCTCGCGTGAGCTAGTGAGGGTTACATGTCCTACAAGATTTATGGACAGGCTTCTTCATGGAATCTATGAAGTGGATAATAGAAATTGTGGTCTTTTGTTGCTTTGGCACCTCAGGTGTGAACCTAAGTGTGAAGTCTCATTCCTTTTCCCTATTACTAGCTTATTCAACCATGTGAACACCCTCAGTGTTCTGGGTGGGGGAAGAAAGAGTTGAGTCTCTGAGGTGGTTGGGGAAGCCTGGAACTTACCAAACTCACACTTTTCCTCATAGAAGAAATCCTAGGCCCAGGGCCTCTCTAAAGGCACTGAACTGTGGTTCCTTGTGGGGAGAGATTACATGGAAAGAGTAAAACTGTTCCTCTTACCCTCTTCAATACATCTGTCCTTATTCTTCAATAGTGTGCTGGAACCTCTTGGCAAGACTCCCAGGTTCCCAAAAAAGTACTCTTGTTCATCCACAGGTTATTTTCAAAAATTGGTATTTCTTTAGCAGGGGTAGTAGGGAATGATGAGGGCTGAAACCTCTTGTTCCACTGGCCCACTAGCGTGATTCCTCCACTAGTTCCCTTCATACACTTTTAAACTTCCTAGAGATTCATTCAAATAAATTAAAACTTAATCTCTTGATTTTTAAGAAAATCAAGAAATCCCCTTTAAAAATATGTTTACAAAGAACTTTTCATATGAAAAGTTTCAAAGAATTTATAAAAGGACAACAAATATTCTATGGGATGTATCTCCTCTGCTTGAGAGCCCAGAACAGATCTGTGGCCTCTCTGCGACATCAAGAAGATCCTGCTTTTAGAGAAATGACCAGCTTTTCTTTGCCTCAGAGTAGATTGAGAACTCATGCTTACAGCAGTTTTAAGACAACTTCAAAAGGAAACTATACTTTGTCTTTTGAGAACTGCTGTCTGTTTGGTTCATTTGCCCATTTGGTAATTTTATTGTTGCTATTGAGACTTTGAATTCTTTATATATTCTGGATATTAATCCTCTATCAGAAGAATAGCTGGCAAAGATTTTCTCTCATTCTCTAGGTTTTCTCTTCACTCTATTAATTGTTTCTTTTGCTGTGTAAAGCTTATTAATTTAGTAAAATCTCATTTGCCAATTCTTGCTATTATTTCCTTGGTTATTAGACTCCTATTCAGGAAGTTGTCAACTGTACTATATCTTGAAGTGTTTAGCCTGATTATTCTTTTCTTCCAAAAGTTGCAATTTCTGATCTTATACTGAGGCTATTGATCCATTTTGACATAACTTCATATGGGGTGAGATACATGGATCTAGTTTCATTTTTCTACATATGAACATCCATCCAGGCACCATTTGTCAAAGAGGCTGTCTTTTCTCCACTGTATATTTTTGGTACCTTTGTTAAGAATCAGATGACTATAGCTGTGGAGTTTATTTCTGTAACTTCTATTCTCCATTGATTTATGTACCTATTTTCATGCCAGTACCATGCTCTTTTTGTTACAATGGCTCTGTAATATAATTTGAAGTTGGGTATTGTGATGCCTCCAGATTGCATCTATTTGCTCAGGATCACTTCGGCTGCTCTGAGTGTTTTGTTCTTCCATGTGAATTCTAAAATTTTGTTTCAGTTCTGTGAAGAATATCATCAGTGTTTAGCTAGGGATTGCATTAAATCTGTGGATCATCTTTTGGTACAAACAGTCAATAATCACATGAGAAAATGTTCAACATCTTTAGCCATCAGGAAATGCAAACCTAGACTACAGTGAGATTCTATCTCATTGCAGTCAGAAGGGCAATTATCAAAAAAAAAATAAAATTCTGGTGAGGCTATTGGGTAAAGAAACTCTTATACAGGGTTGGTGGGAATGTAAATTATTACAACCACTATGGTAATCATTAGGGAGGTTCCTTAAAGAACTAAAAATAGACATACCCCATGATACAAAATAATTAAGATAGAGAGATGTAGGCACAGCCATGTTTATCAGCCCAATTCATAACCAGGAATTCATTGAAACAGTCTAGGTGTATGTCAACAGATGAACAGGTAAAGAATGTATGTTATGTGTATATATACAATGGAGTTTTATTCATCCATAAAGAAGAATGGAATCATGTCATTTGCAGGCAGATTGGTTGAACTGGACAGTGTCATGTTTAAATGAAGTGAGTCATACTTAAAGAAGTATCATATATATGTTCTCTTTTATATGTAAAAGCTAGTGGGTGGGGAGACCATCATAGAAGTAGAAGGGAGGTGAATAGAATGGAAAAGAGGAGCAGGGGAAGGGAGAAGGTAAGGTAAAGGGAGGTGTTAGGGGAATGAAATTGATTATGTTATAGGTTATATGCATATACCAATGTGCCACAATGAAACCCACTATTCTGCATAATAAATATGCACTAATAAAAAAAGTAAAGTATAGCTCATTTAGTTCTCAATATGTGGTCCAGGTAACCTTGAGCAATCTTCAAGGTTAAAACTATCTTCACAGCAATAAAAACATGATATTTACCTTTTTTAAAAAAACAATGTAAGAATCTATAAAAATCATCTAAGGAATAAAAGAATATCCAAAACATAAAGGGGACAGAGAGTTGTTACATAACAGAGTATGAAAAATTTCATTGATGTGGGTTTATATTCCACGTTACAATTAACCTATAAGAAACTACCATTTGTTGAATTTCAATATAGTATCAAAGACATATATCTGAAAAGACTATTAAAATTCTTCCCTGTTTTCAATAACTGTGTGAGGCAAGATTGTCTTCACGTGCTTCAATTAAATAATAAAACAGAACAGATTGAATGGAGACACAGATATAGGATTCAGTTGTTTTCTACTGACCTACACATTAATGAAATTGAAGATAGTGAAACTTTATCATTCTTTACTAATCTGCTTAAGTCTACTTGTTTAGAAAAATATAGTCATCATGCACTTATTATTTTTAAAAATAAATTAGTAAACAAACATTTTAATAATTTAAGAGTGATTAAGAATAGATATATACATATAGGAAAATATTATTGCCATCCACAATAATCTTTAAGAATAAAAAATATTATTAATACCAAGAGTTTGAAAACTTCTGTTGTGAATCATGTGTATATACAAACTTGACTTTTTTTCCTATAGAACACATAAACACATATTAAAAATTGAATTCTTAAGTGTGGTTTCATTTGTATATCCACAGACCTTTCCCATTCTTTGTCAATGTTTTCTTTTAAAAATTATTTAAGAATACGGTGACATATGATGTCATACCATTTTTGATAGGACTTGATTAAAATTAGGAAGAGGTAGCTTTCTTTTTTGATACAAGAATATTTCTAAAATTACCAAAAGTATCATAGAGAATACCTAATTCAAACCAGCTTCTGCTTATCCTTACATTTCATTCAGTACAACATTCATGAATCCAAACTCTGTGTTAATTTAAACTCAGGGATCACATTGTGAATGAATCACCCAAGGTTACAGAGGCATTTCCTTTAACTAATGAAGTAACAGGGCATCCATGCCACAAAAACTTTGGCTAGATGCACCAAAACAAATGTGCTTTAGTATATCTAGAAGTTATTAAAATTTTAGCATAATTTGTATATTTGCTCATATATTTCTTTATAAGCATAATTAACAACGTTTTTCTCAGGCACACAGTGTAACAAGCAAACTCCTGAGATGACAATCCATGGTCATTCATAAATGATTACTGGTGAAAATGTACTCTTGGCTCTCATGGATGGGAAGATCATTGCTGGCTCTGGAGTACACATTCTCTGTAATTTGTTGGCTTTACTAGTACACTCTAAAATCAGATTTCCCAACAGGGAAGCTGTCTCAGCCTGTGTGGGGGTCAAGAAAAACCTTTCTATGATGAGAGCATGCTCCATATGTTTAAGTGTTATACTCAACATCTTGTCTTGTGATGCTCACATTATTTCCTATGTTAGCCTTTTCCACATTGATTACAGCTTACCAGTTATTCATACGCAGTAGTTTTTCATGTTTTCATTATTCCTCTGTGATTATCTTTTCTCTTATTTCCAGATGTTCTTCTGTTTCTTCAGTGTTTTCTGTTAGTTTTCATTTTCATGAACTTCCATTTTTTTTTTTTTTTCTGGCAGGATATTTTAAAGACATCCAAAATGGAGTGATTGTTTTCCAGGCGGGTGTGCATTATAATTCATTAAGGTACAGAAAGAAATTATCAGTGCTATTCAGATTTTTTTGCTTCATCTTCAGAAATTTATTTCAATGTATCTTATAGTGATCATAGTATACTAGTTCAGAGGTGAATGTGTGTAATTTATAAATAAATATCCATATATAGTGAATGTGTACCAGCACTTATTTTTCAATGGTTTACATAAGCAAAAATGTTTTGATCCATGCATGGTGGCCCTCATTTGTATCCCAGTGATTGGGAGCCTAAGAAAAGAGGCTCACAAGTTCAAGACCTGTCTAGGCAACTTAGCAGTACTCAGTTTCAAAATGAAAAGGACTGGGGTTGTAACTCAGTGATGAAGTGCTCCTGGGTCCAACTCCTAATACTATCTATCTATCTATCTATCTATCTATCTATCTATCTATACACACACACACACACACACACACACACACACACATACATACACACATATATATATGTGATTATATTTCATGTGCTTTTTCCTTTTTAAAGTTACCAGTGCTAACACTGGTAATTTTCTGATGTGAATTTTGTTTAGCCTCCAGTGCCTATCCATCTAGCCCTTGTAATTACATAGAAATTATTTACCACCACCTCTTACCGCAAATTTAAATAACTAATTGCATATCTAGTGTTATATTTCCTTAGTTCTGATAATCTCTAACCCATGAGTCACAAATGCCCTTAAACCTCATAGTTTCTTTTAATGTTTTTATTAGTTCATTATAGTTATACATAATATTGGTTTTCTTAAATTCCCATACAATAGTTTCTTATAATCCTCATACAAACTTCATTAGTATTTTTTCCACAAGCTTGAAACTTTTGATTAACCAAACAGATACCTCTATCTTTAATATTTCTAAGTACTATATTTTATCCTTTTAAATACTTTGGCACACTTTTGTCAAAATAGGTAAAAAAGTATGTAGTAGTAAAGTTGGTTGAAACTCTAAGATGAATTTCAATAACACAATGTAAGAAAATGATTAGAAATACCCGGCTTTTTACAAATGGTCAATACTTGTTTGTCACCTGTGCTAACACTGGTAATTTTCTGATGTGAATTTTGTTTAGCCTCCAGTGCCTATCCATCTAGCCCTTGTAATTACATAGAAATTATTTACCACCACCTCTTACCGCAAATTTAAATAACTAATTGCATATCTAGTGTTATATTTCCTTAGTTCTGATAATCTCTAACCCATGAGTCACAAATGCCCTTAAACACATGCTCTTAGGATGGTGATAGAAATCTCTAGTATCTTTGAAAGTATGTGAAGTTTTTACTAAATGAATATCAATGTGTTCATAATAATTTGGTCCTGATTTATCATAAATAAAATGGTAGAGTACAATGCAATCTCAAAGATGATCTAATTCCAATTCCTGGCTTTTATCAATAGAGAAAACATTCCTCAAAACATTAAGGAACTTAGTGAAGATTAAATAGCTACTTAGAAGCAAGGCTAGAACTTAAACTAAACTCTTAATTCCTGATATAGTACAATTTAACTAAACCAGGGAAGGAATCTAGAGCATGTTGAGATTAATGTTTGAATATTACTGACATAAAATATTTTATTGATAGTTGTTTTAGTTAGTTTTTTATCGCTGTGAACAAAAGACCTGGCAGGAATAAGGTAGAGGAGGAAAATTTTATTTTAGCTTGTGGTTTCAGAGGTCTCAGTCCCTGGACAGTCGAGTCCATAGCTCTGGGCCCAAGGTAAGGCAAAACATCATGGCAGAGGAAAGTAACTCAGGACAAGGAAACTGGAAGAAGAGAGAGTTTTGTTCCACCAGGGACAAAATATAAACCCCAGAGGCATACCCCTAGTGACCAACTTCCTCTAGCCACACTCTGTCTACAGCTACTGCCCAGTTAATCCACATCAGTGGATTAATCCACTGGTTAGGTTATACATCCCATAATCTAATGATTTCGCTTCCAAAAATTCTTGCATTGGCTCATACATGAGATTTTGGGGGCCATTTCACATCTAAACCATAACAATAGGTATTGATTTATTCCCTTAATTGTTCATTTACATGATTCTTTAATCTCTTCTACAGTGTTAGAATTTAAAGGGCCTATATTTACCTTCTATTATAACAGACACTCAAAGCTCCATAATCAAATTGGATTTCATAATACTTTTGAAGAGGCGAATGAGATATATCACAATTAAAAAAATTTAAAATTTTTAAATATAGTCAGAATATTTTGTGCGTTTTTTTTCTGCAAGTGAATTCTTCTGATTATTGCGTTCAGCACTGATAAAATCTGAGAATCCAGATGTCTTCAATACCACCATCATTAGTCTCCACAGCCTGACACAAGCCTAGAAAAAGAGAAACAGAGTGGGACAGAGAAGTGTGTGCTCTCCCCAAAGGGTGTTTATAAACATCCTCAATCTTCAGACAAGAATGTGAATTGTTTTATTGAATATCATGTCTTCTATAACAGGCATTTACAATACCATTCTCTATAATAGTATTAAGTACTAATAATGGTCTCTTTGCTTGTGTAATAAAATTGCTTCTAATGGATTCTCAGTCTTGTTTTTTTAAAAGTAAATTTACCAGAACTCAACTTATACTAAATGCAGTTTCATTTCTTTTTATAGTTTTAAAGAAACACAAAGGTGTATCCCTGAGCTCACATTTGAGAAGTTTTAAATGAGTCTTTGAGTCTGATTTTTATTACAATATGAATGTTACAGCAATTTTGGTTTCAATATATAAACTGGAGCCTGTTTTATGCATAAAATCATGTAGTTCAATCTCCAAATACATTGCCCACTCATGCATGATAATTAATTTTTTATTGAACAAAGCCCTAAAATATAAAGCATTAGTTGATTATGTGTAACCAAATGATGTTAGATGTCCAAGGGCAATTATGATAAAATATTAAAGCAATTTTATATCAAGAATAAGATAAAAATATACAGCCACATATTTTTAATTCAGTTACTTCAATATTTTGCACATTAAAAATGTATATAAGAGCTGCCAACTCAAATGCTTCAAAAATGAAGTTACTTTATTTTTGAGAAACTCAAAGTTTGCTGAAGTGCATTTGAGACACTAGGAGTCACAAAAAGTTTGCTACCATTAAGCCTCCTCTAAGCCAGGGCGAGCTCATGATCCTTTCTTTAATAATAAATTTAGAATCCTTATTAGAAAATGTGCCACAGTGTAGCACTCAGAGATAAACTATGTTGCAGTAGTCTCTTGAAAAAAGATAGAAATAAGTCGCTTAATAAAGTCTAAATCATTCCTTAGGTTAGCTAATAGAAGCACCCGTGGTTATAAAATTAATCAGTCCCTGCTATTACAGCAAATTGGTGAAGATTGTATTGACACATCTTCATCTGCATGTCTCATCAGAGGTGTCCGTGCCATTTAGCTACGAAACCCTGGAGGCTTCCTCTGCACAGAATCTTATAACACTTCAATTAAGGGACACCAAGCTGCCAACCAGACAGCGGCGCATTTATTTCTTGATGACTCCTTAAGTTGTGCCACAGGCCTATCATTAAGAGAATATTTTTCACAGCAGGTTGCAAAGATCCTCATGCCATTAAAAGGAATTGAAAAAGCATCAATTTGTTGTTTCCACCTAACACAGATATTTTTCATTGCTGGAACAGCCATTAAAAACAATCTGTTTTATTGCATTCTGAAAAGATCACATGAAGTACACATAATGATTTATTTTAAGGATGACATTAGGATTAAAACCACTGTGAAAATGTAGTATTTGAAATAAATATTTAGGAAAACAAAGTCTCAAATATGCTTTTCTCTTTTACACCAAATTATTAGCAGACACTTATTGATACCTTGAGTCAGAGTTTGAAAAATGTTCCAAAAGAATGGCTTTTAGAAGAAGGTGAAGAGCTTCTCTGGAGAGACATGTCTCAGAAGAGTGGCGTGCCTTGAAATTTTAAGTGGAAATTCTTTGAAAATTAGTAAACCAGAACTGAATTCTTTAAAAACATAATGGATCAAATTCCTCTTTGGGGAAATTTTGTGGGGATCTTTTGGAGGGGGATTTTAATGCCATAGCTGCATTGTAGAGTATTGACTTAAATTACTATTTTTCAGAGTGACAGAATACACCTAATTCTAGTGATTTACTTAGATTAAGGCAACTGATGACTATGGGTGCCTATCTGACATTGAAGTAGACGGTGATTCATTTTGAAACTTGTTTTCTCAGTCCCAGAGTTAGGCACTACTTGACAGTTCACATCAACATTAAGTTAAAACAGGGAAAAATCTTTGTCTAACAGCCTCCTTAATGTTATTGTTTAGAAAATTCTAAATGTTTTTCATAAGTTGCTTTTGACAAGATCGTTAAAAAAAATAAAAAATTGCACATTTCAGCAAGTGTAATACAGTATATTGAGGTTATTTCCTAAAGAACAGGAACAACACCACAACCAACTTCATAAAGGAGGACTTTATTCTGTCTTTCTGCTTTAAAATGTTGATAACACTCTGGTCATGCCAAATGTGGGGTACTCCATAAGAAAACTGGTCTTGTGTAAACCTACTCGAACCTTGACACTATGAAAGGTATACTACAGAGTTCATAACAATTCTTATGTATATATTATATGTATTATATAACTCTTACATAATAGGAGTTGTAGTCAGATTTTAGTGTGCATATATATATACAGTGTAACATACAAAAAGAGAGGGGACTCTGTAGCACACATACACCACACACACACACACACACACACACACACACACTCTTATGTAATAAGATTGTAGTGAACTAAGTAGTATACTATTGATTCCCTCTCTGAATGCTCATTCCTACTGAGGTTAGGAATATTGGTGGTTGAAGAGCAGAGATGAATTCCTTTATGAAGGTTGTCTTGAGCAGTAGACAGCCACACCAATGACTAGTCTGTGGAGAAGTGGAGTACAGGCCTTGTCTCCTGGCAGCACAAGGGGAAATCTCTGAAAGCCCTTCTCCCTTCTGGAGCTCCACCTGTGGAGTTGACTGAGGTCTTTTGGTGAGTGCATCACAATTAAAATATCATCTCCTCCTTAATCTGACTATTTCTCACTGTACCCTAGGTGTCCATCTCAGGGACACACACCAATAAACCTCCTACATGAAAATCCCTGTCTCCAATATGGTCCCGAAGAATCTAAGATAATCACACTACCTGTTTAACGCATAGGATTTGATTAGTTGGTTTGAGTAGGTTAGAGAAATGTAGTGGTAGGGGGATACCTATTTTTTTTAAATGGAGGTAAAACCAAGGAAACTCCATTGCAGCAGATATATCTACAGCATGAATATAGCTACCCTTTGGTTCCATACCTTACCTACACTAGGAACAGAAGTGTGAGACGAGACTGCTAGTGTACAGAACCATTTACTGTAGGAATCACAGGTAGGCTTAGCAGATATGACCTAGAACACAGAAGCTTGGCACCAGGGGATTACTGAACCAAAGGTCTGGGGTTATTAATTTTGAAGGAGTAGTGTTGGATCTCAACAGGGACTCTAACTTAAAGTGAAAAATGTAACTAAATACATTTCATGTGCAACTAAACATGGACTATATTTTAATATTCATGACATGGACTTATTCTCCACACAGGAGATTTCTTTTTTGTTTCTTTGTTGTCTTCTTTGCTGTATCTTCTATAAATTATGGAGTATGTATTTGCTCCATTTGGCAATTTAAATTCTCTGTTCTCAATTTTCTCATGGGGATAAGAATTTCTTTCACAGGATCATTTTTCATCTATCCATTAATTCATACACTTATTTAAAAATATCTTTTGAACACTTACTATGTGCCAGTCACCACTGTTCCTAAGGGCTATGAATATAGTGGAGAGTAAAAATATATTTAAAAAAAGAAAAGAATGAACCCAAAATTCATAACTAAAAATAATTACCAATCCCTGACATAATGTCTGGTGAAGGAAAGACAAAACATTATACAAATAAATATAAAATATTTGGTCAATATCAGAAAAAATATGTACAAGTTACAATTTTCACATGAGTGTATAAAAGGGGTGAATAATTTAGACTGCTATTTTTACAAAGGCCTCATGGAATTACTGCCCATTAAACTAAGTGAAAAATGAGGTGCAGTTGGATGAGTGAGGAGTTGGAGTGGTGGGAAGAGCCCTATGCATGAAGATTATAAGGTACAAGGGCAAAAACATGGCCTATTTTGAAGAATGTGAGGTTCTCAGAACAAGATGAAAGTGGGGAAGAGAATCAGTGAAGAATAAGGCTGGAGAGATAAATGGGAATGAAAACATAAGGATATGTATGCCCTTGTAGTCAGCATGAGTGAAAATTCATGGGAAGCCTTTGAAAGATTTTGAGCTGAAGAGGTATGGGATCTGACATATTTCTAGAGAACTGAACTGGTCTAACTACTTTAGAGCGACAATAATTTCTGAATATCTGAACATCAGGCTAGGAACTGAACAGATTAAGTTTCAAGGAAGTATAGTGCAGTCTTTTCATGATAAAAAGGAAATATAAAGAAATATAAGAAACAAATATGATAATATTGGCATATTAGAATATATACACATAATTATACAAAATATGAATTTTCATTCATTAAAGAATTATGATTTCTTATGTTTTGGGAGTCTTGTTAAGGAAGTCTGATCCTAAGCCAACATGACGATTCGTGCCTCCTTTGTCTTCTATTTGGAGTAGGGTCTCTAGTCTAATTCCTAAGCCCTTGATCCATTTTTGAGTTGAGTTTTTTGCATGGTGAGAATAGAGGTTTAATTTCATTTTACTGCATATGGATTTCCAGTTTTCCCAGCACTATTTGTTGAATAAGCTGTCTTTTCTTCATTATATGTTTTTGGCCCCTTTGTCTAGTATAAGGTAACGGTATTTATATAGGTTTGTCTCTGTGTCTTCTATTCTGTACCATTGGTCTGCCTGTCTATTTTGGTGCCAATACCATGCCATTTTTGTTACTACTGCTCTGTAGTATAGTTTAAGTTCTGGTATTGTGATACCTCCTGCTTCACTTTTCCTGCTCAGGATTGTTTTGGCTATTTGAGGTCTCTTATTCTCGATGGGATGGATTCAAACTAAAAAGCTTTTTCTCAGCAAAGGATACAATCAATAATGTGAAAAGCAAGCCTACAGAATGGGAGAAAATCTTTTCCACACGCACTTCTGATACAGCACTAATCTCCAAAAGTTATAAAGAACTTATAAAACTTTACACCCAAATACAAAGAACCCAATCAATAAATGGGCCAAGGAACTAGACAGACACTTTATAGAAGGTATACAGGCAATTAATAAATATATGAAAAAGTGTTCAACATCTCTAGTAATTAGAGAAATGCAAAGTAAAACAACTCTTAAGATTTCATCTTACTCCAATTAGAATGGCTATTATCGAGTACACAAACAATAATAGATGTCGGGTGGATGTGGGGAAAAAGGCACACTTTTACATTGCTGGTAGAGTCACAAATTGGTGCAGCCACTCTGGAAACAGTGTGGAGATTCCTCAGAAAACTTGGAATGGACCCACCTTTTGACCCAGTTATCCCACTCCTCGGTTTATACCCAAAGGACTTAAAATTAGCATACTATACTATAAACATCAATGTTTATAGCAGCTCAATTCACAATAACTAGATTGTGGAACCATCCTAGATGCCCTTCAACAGATGAATGGATAAAGAAACTGTGGTATATGTACACAATGGGATATTATGCAGTCATAAAGAAGAATAAAATTATGGCATTTGCAGATAAATGTATGGAGCTGGAGAATATCATGCTAAGTGAAATAAGCCAATCTCAAAAAACAAAAGGCCAAATGTTTTCCCTGATAAGTGGATGATGATATACAATGGGGGTGAGGGGTGGGGGAAGAGAGAAGAATGGAGGAACTTTAGATTACGTAGAGGGAAATGAGGGGGATATGAAAAATGGTGGAATGAGACAGACATCATTACCCTATGTACATCATTATTCTATGTACATGTATGATTACACGAATGGTATGAATCTACATCATGCACAGCCATAGAAACGAAAAGATGTACCCCATTTGTGTACAATAAATAAAAATGCAGCCTGTAAAAATAAAAAAATAATAAAAAAAGAATTATAAAGATAATGAATCAGACATTTAAAAAAATCTGTTTCATATATTTCAAACAAAAATTGGTAGTAATGAATTTACTGTTGGAGAGAAATAATATAGAATCATAGAAATTCTTAGGCACAATGTATACAATTACCACAATCCTGATTCTTCTTGGGAAAAGATTGGATTATAAGTCTGAGTTTATTAACAATGAATTCACTTTAGTTATACTTTTTTTTTCAAATTTATTGGGGTACATTTAGTTGCACATATATAAAGTGTGTATTTTTATGATCTCCATATACATATTCCTGTGGAACCATTAGTATAGTCAAGATAACACATACTTCCATCATTTGCAAAAATTTACCTGTGTCCCTTTTGTACTTGTTTTCTTCTGCCACTTTCCATTCCTAGGCAATCACTGAACTACTTTCTTTCACTATATGTTAATGTGAATTTTATATAAATGGCATCATACAGTAGGATTCTGATTTTTTCCATTCAGCATAATTATCTGCAGATTAATCATGTGGTTGCATGTATGATTAGTTAATTTCATTAATGAATAATATTACGTTTTATTAGTATACCACAGCTGTTAACTAGTTCACCTATGAATGGGCAGTTGGTTTGTTTCTATGGCCTTTTTTCACCAAAAAAGCTGTTATGAACAAAGAGGCACAGGCCTTAGTGTAGACATATGCTTGTATTTTTCTTGGATAAATGCTTAGGAAGAGATTGATCTGGCGATATGGTATGTATATATTTACCTTTAAATAAATTTCCAGAATGATTGTATCATTTTCATTTCCATCAGTAGTTTTGCAAAAAAATTCCAATGGCTGACCTTGTCTACATTAATTTAAAACATACCTGTAAGCTAACTAGTATTTTCCCTGTTACAAAGAAGGAAGCCAAAGTTCAGGGTTATCAAGTAAATTACTTGTTGCATTCACAGAGCAAGTGGGTGGATGAGGTGGAATTCAAATCTTTTGGGTCTGACAGCAACAGAACCCTTTGTCAGAATGCCTAAGAAAAACTTTTATAATGGGAGGACTACCTTTTTCTTTGGATAGATTTGAGTCTCACCCACTGATTTGTTGCCTCCTGTTTGACTTGGATAAATGGACAGAATGGGAAATTATTTTAGTCCAAGTAATGGTTCCTTGAACATACAAGGTCAAGGTATAGCTTTATACAGTTGACTGAAGTTCAAACTTGTGACTTGCCATCCTTTTGGCGAAGAGAGATATAAGAGTCTCCAATAAACCAACAATCTCTTTAATTCAAGAGAGTAGCTTGAATTCAGATGAAGTGCCACTTAAATCAGCAACCATAGCCATGCTTTCATTGGTTTAATGGCTTTTTCTTTTTATTGTTGATTTTGTTTCAAGGAACAGATAAAGACAAAAGGACAGGAAAAAAATAAAAAACAAAACTAGCTTGAGGGAAAACAAGAGGATAAAGCACCTGAAGGAGATTAATGGACGGAAGTGCTTTCTCTTTGTTTCCATTTTTAATAAGACAAACACATTATGTAAAATTTAAAATGTGAGAACAGTACATAGATGTATGAAAAGCAACCTGAAAGAGGCTCTTGTGGTTTTTGATGCTGCTGTTGGCACCATTTCTTCTGACTACTGACCAGCACTTTGATTTTTATAATGATTACTCCTGATGCAAGCCTCTACCGTAACCTAAGAGGAGAGACAATGATGAAATAAGTTTTTCCTTGGGGATATAACATTTTAGCATTGAAATTAAAACAAACAGAATTGTAACTCCTTTCTCTTTAGAGAAGAACCTGTGTAAGGGTGGAATGCATTTAGGTGTTAGCGACTAAAGGTTCAAAATGTCAACAACAGAATTACTTTCATTCTTCTTCATCTCTAGTGCCATCAACTGCAAAAATCTCTTGGACAGATTGAACAAATAAAAATATACAACTCTTAAATTTGATTTTCAGACAAAATAAGAATAGCCTGTGCAATATTTGGAACATACTCCTACTAAAAAATTCATTGTTTATCTGAAAAATATAAATGTTTGTCCTGTATTTTATCTAACAACCCAATTGCCAACAGCATTTACCTCCTCTTATGCTTTGAACTTGTGGTATTGGCAAAATGGAGTATCAATATTTACAGAAGTGGAAGACCAAAAAGCGTCTATTAAAAATGGAAAAAGTTGAATGAATTCTTTCAAACATTCAAATACAGCCAGCTATACTGTTATCTATTCATACAAACATAGCATCAGTAGTTAGAGTAGTTATTGGAATAAGTGTAGAAGAGTCATTTTGTACAATATGAATTCAGTGAATTTATTGTTTTTTAATATATTCACTGGATTCAAAAGAGGCACAGGATTCAACATAATAAATAAACTAATAGTTAATAACTAATATTCTTGACCTCGATTTTTCCATTGTAGCAAGGGAATTACCTTAGTCTTCATGATAATGAAACACAAAACTTTATGTCAGGAATAATAATGATTAATCACGTGTTCTTATTCTACAGGTGAAGAATCTGAAGAACAGAGAAGTTAAGCCATTTTTTCCAAAGCACACAATTAGTAATATATAGAGCCAGGAGGTTCAACTTCAGATCGCATATTCTGAACCATTGTTGTGCTCTAAAGACATGCTCCATAGAAATAATAATAAATATGCATTATTTAGGAATGATGTAAATAAAAAATATACAGGATTTCTATGATTAAGAAGAGTTGAAAGACTAGATATATGTTTCATGGTTTAGAAATTTTAATGGTTTTGACTTTTAATTTGAAATATATGACTTTTTCATTTTTATATAATTTCTCAATTTTAAAAAGTTAAAAACTGAATTAAAACTATGTCTCTAATAGTGCAAGCTAAGCAAAATACAACCAGCCCTGAATTCAAGTTATAGTCACCAGATTCTGACTTATTTTTTCCAGTTTTACTTATTTATATATTTCATTTGTGCATTATAATTATACATAATAGAGGAATTCATTGCTCATATGGTACACACACATAATATCACAACATGGATCTTCTGTACCTCCCCTTTCCTTCCTCTCTTCCTTCCCTTTGGCCCCCTTACTCTGCTCTAGTGATCTTCCTTCTGTTTCCATGAGATACCCTTTTTTCCTTTTTATCTCATTAGCTTCCACATACTAGAGATAACACAGTGCTTTCAACTTTATGCATTTCTTATTTCCCTTAACATAATGCTCTCAAATTCCATCCATTTACCTGCAAATGACAATTTTTTTCTTCTTTATAGCTGAATAAAACTCCATTGAGTATATGTACTACATTGCTTTTATCTATTCATCAGTTGATGGACACCTACACTGGTTCCAAAATTTGACTATTGTGCATGTGCTGCTATAAACATAGGTATGCATTTTTTTGAATTTATTTAGTTTAGTTTGTTGTGAATTGACATATAATTGTACATATTTCTGGGGTACAGTGTGAAAATTCAACACATGTATAGAATGTGTAATGATCAAATCAAGGTAATTAACATTTCCTCCTCCTTGAACATTTATCAGTTGTTGGGGAAGCTTCAAAAGACTTAAAGTTACACTCCTCAGCTCCTCCTCAGTTCCAAAATCATTATACAGCTAGAATGAAACTTCAGTTCTCCAATAATGTTTCTCAGGAAGTGGAAAATTATTCTAAAGTCAATCGGAAAAGACGCACTAGAAAATAGATAAATATTTGAGTAAACAAGAGGGAGGTTTGCTCTACAAAATAGGAAGAGTAAATCTTATAAATACATCAATTTTTCCAAATTAATATTTTAATTCAGTAGTATTCTAATAAAATCCTAACAAGTGTATGTGCATGTGTATGTAAGTCTATTCTAAAATTTAAATGGCTGAGATAGTTAATGCATTTTTTTCATTTCATCCAGTTATATTTGGCATTTCTATACCTTAATATTGTCATATATTCATTTAGTGTTCAAATTTCCCATTGTTTCATTAAGATAATAATTATTTCACACCTTCAGGATTCAAATAAGGTCCGCATGTCACAAATGGTGGCAAGTCTATACATTTCTCCTCCATCAATTGTTTTTCTTTCTTGTAAACCTAATTATTAATGAAACCATGTTGGTTTTCCAATAGAGCTTCTTACAGACTGAACTTAACTTCATCCTACATTGTAGTTTAACATCATCCTTTGCTCTCTGAATTTCCTGTAAATTGTAGTTTATTTGGAGACTTGATAAGATTCAACTAGTTTTTTTTTTTTTTTCTTTTTTCCTTTTGGCAAGACTACTTTCCAGGTGGTGTTCTTCCAATTGGAAAAATGCCTCATTGTATTGCTCTCTGAGAGGTTAGAAGTCATTGGTGATAAATGTCTAGATTCATTAATTTATGGAAGAAATTGCAAAATATTGATACTCCAATGCTGTAATAATTCTTCCTTGTTATTACCTAGAATTCTCCCATAAAACATGTCTTCATCTACTACAATTATCTATAATATAGTTAATATAGAAAAGGGAAGAATAAATGCTTCATTACTTTAGCTAATGTAAATGTTATAAATAAGAAAATAGAAAACTCATCCTCTTGAATATGAAGACTTATTTCAAAATTTGGTAATTATTGCAAACTGGTATTGGTGTAGAAATACATGGAAAAAGAAAAGGGTCCCCACAACAAATAATTATTAAATCTTCAAACTTTTTCATTGAATTTAATTAGCAACCAAAGAATCATACATTGTCAGAAACCTAGAAACCTCCCTCTTATTCCCAGTCACTACTCTTTATATGATTTATATAATTGGACTAATACTGTATTTGGTATTATTCAGTATTTGGCTCTTTTTTATTCAATATTACAATTGTGAATTTTTTTTGTTTTGTTGTATGAAGTCATTTTTGTTCTTATTTATGTGTAAAGTCCAAAGTAATAATCACATTTCTTAACACTGAGAATAGACCAGATGATAAAGGAAACTCTTTGATTTCATGAAACTTTACCTTCTAATGAATGTAGTATGGAAAAAAATTACATATTTATATAAATTGGGAAGTTCCATTTTTGTCTGAGCTGTTGAACTATTGAATAAATGGTGCTGGGACAATTTGTTATCCATTTGAGAACCATTTAAAAGTAGAATACTATTTTATGACACATGCAAAAATCTAATTACAAGAAATTCAAAGATCTAAATGTAAATTTCATATCTCTAAAACTTTTAGAAGAAATACTTATTTATAAGTTGCAAATACTTATCAAAAACCCACTTGTACCAAGCACTCTTATAGGTAGTATAGATACATCAACAAAAATAACATACAAGTATTCTTACTCCTATGAAGCACACATTTAATGCAGTGAGACAGATGCTAAAATATAAACAAACAAATTATATAGTATTTTAGAGAAGTATAAGTGCTTTAAATAAAAATAAAGTCAGTGGGAATACAGAAGTAGGGTACCTGGAGAGGCAAGGACTAGGTTGCAGTTCTAGATAGGATGGTCAGGAAATTTAGGAGGAAACTCTTTGTAGCCTTAGAGTGTGAAAGGATTCTTAAATCAGACTTTAAAAACACAAAACATAAAAGAAATAATTAACTTTACAGCATTAGGTCAACAAATTCCATATATTAGAAGGGATCAGAAATAAAGTGGAAAAAGCCTGAGATTTTTAAAATAAATATAGTTATTATAGATTTATGTTTTAAAATAAATATATAAATTTAAATAAATATTACAATACATAATATACAACTTTCCCAAGTCAGTAAGAAAAATACAACTAAGCAGTAGAAAAAATAGACAAAGCATATATGCATATAAAAATCATATATGAAGAAACTCAAATTTTGACTAAAATGTGAAAAATGCTAAATATCAAGGAAAATAAAAATGTAATCAGTTGTGCTTTGATTTAGTTATCTATCTACCCAATCAAGTTAGTTAAGATTCAAAAGGATTTCATGGAGATCAATGGACACTGAATTCTTGCTGCAATCAGAGACACAACACTGGGCAGAATTTAACTGACTGCTTTTCCACCTGTTCTAAGAATGATGGTATGTGTTTGGGTGTTACAAAGGATAGCAGAACCATAGATCCAGCATGCAGTTGACTTCTGGTTCATTTGTCCCTTTGAGAAATGATGTTTACCAATTCTTCTATAACTTCTGTAATAAATATAAACCTCTCATATCAAGTTTTGAAGTTCTTCCAGGTTAAAAAAGAGGAGGGAAGGGATATTCAACAACAAAATTAGAAATATACTCATTAAAGTTGAAGTCTACTTAAGCAAAATACATAAATAAAAGGAAAAGAACAGAAAAGAAAAAGAAAAAAACATCAATTTGTGGGTTTCCCAGGACCCTTGTTTTTGCATTTGCCTTTCTCATACTCGATTTGCCCATTTCAATTCAATGCTTTGTGAAGTCTCATCAGTAGTGCTCTAATTCAGATTTGTCAAAAAATGTTACTTGATATAAAGATGAACTACCTTGTGTGTGATGCCAAAATGAGCTCTCCTTAATGTGAATCTAAAGACTGCTCTTGTTCCAAGCTAGGGTTTAATCTTTACACCATCTTTTCACTACTACCCCTTTCTCAAGTTAAGATGCAAAGATCTAGAATGAGAAAACCAGGAAGAATGTGGACACTCTTGCAAACTCTTCAAATAGGTGGAATAGGTATATCTGAACTTTCCTGGGGACATTTAAAATAAGAGTAGTAATTTGAGGATTGGTTGTCATCATTTTCCAAATGGTTCAATCAGCCTTCCCAACTCAGCTTTCTTAGGAGCTTATAATCAGGCCAGTCTAGTCTACAATTGTAACTATCCTTTCAAGCTCTGACAGCTGTCTCTGTGACTCCAATATGACCTAGCTATAAAAACAGTTCACTTTTGAACTGCTCTTTCTTTCAGAGTTTCCAATGTATAGTGAATGTCCTAAATAAAACAAATTCTCACCCAACTAACTCTTTCCTAGTGGTACATGCGGGCAAATGAAAGAAAAAGGGGACCAAAGTAATTATTTATGGAAATATGAACAAGGGAGAGATGGAATTTTTAAAGACATCCTGAGCACAAATTAAATGTCTAAAAGAGCCATGAAGTACTAGACTATTTACTATTCACCATGTAGAGGTATACACAATTTTTAGTTAATCATACTTTCAACAGGCATTTCTTAGAACACTTGCTATCTATCTGACATTATGACAGGATCTGGATTAAAACAGGTTTTTTCAGAATGTAAGCACTATCTTTTGAGAGTTGGTAGACCATGTAAACAGTACACAAATTATTACAATATAACTTGAGGATTGCTCTGGAAATTGTTTATGCTGTCCATTTAAAAACATGGGGAGAAAGGCCCCAAACCCACTCTGACTTGGGGAGGAGAGAGTGTCATGGAAAGCCTCTTGAAAACATTTTTTTCCTTGAATTTGACTGATAATTCTAGTAAATTAGAGTTCCAAGCCTAGAATATTTCCTCTGTACAAGCACTACATAGATTAACAATTTCCCATTATTTGCACATGCTTTTATGTCTTTCCTTTAACTATGTCATTAGTTACATCAAAATAGTTGGGGTCACCACCTTTTCAGGCCATTCCCAGAAATGCTCACCTCCTCCTCCCCTTTCTTGGCCAGTGGTTTTTCCAGGAACAAGTGACAACCTATTCTCAACTACGTAACAATATATGAAACTGTTGGGCCATTCCTGGAAATACTACATTCAAGGATTGAATGATCAGCAGCCTGAACGGTCAAAGATTTCACATGGACCAAGAAAATTATCTTTCAAAGCTGAGACATTAGTCTCTGGAGGGAACTTGACCAGAATTCCACAGTGAAGTATTATTTCAAGGAGTTCACATGGTACAGTTGATTTCCACAGCGATTTCTTTCTAAAGAGTGGATGAGCATCAATAAAGGCTCATTCACGCTGAACTTTCAGTAATCGACTCATAAGGAACTTTAATGTAATTTGTTTTTACATAATGCAGGCTCATAAAATGCATCATTTTTCTTGCCCAATTCATAGTTGGAAGATTTATCATTAAGAGGTTTTATTCAGGGCCAGACCCTTAAAAAAAATTGGAACTTTTTTTTTCTCATTCTAGCAAAATCCTCCCTGTTAAAGAACTGAAGTGCTTCAAACACCCTAGTAATGGTACAGTAAATTACATTTTCTCATTTGGAACATTGTAATAGATTTCTCTACAGAGTGATTTATCATGCAACAATTAGGAACCCAAGGGAATTAGATGACCATTTTAAATTTTATCAGCTTGTTTCAATAAACTGTTAATGTGACCCTAATGTTTGGGAAGCACTTTAATATAATCAGATTTTGGTTGTTCAATCTACTGACATTAATGGCTACCTCATTAATCATAGCATTCTCGCTGAGACCTTGGAGGCTGAGCTAAGTTCAGTGGACCAATTCTTACAATAATAAAAATAGGCAATTTTCAACTGGGAAATATTCTCACTTTAACTACAAAATGTGTTTTGTTATTTTTTTAAGAACTGCCAGGGATAACTAGAAACTCTAAAAGCTTACAATATAAGAATTAAAAACCCTGTAAACTTACCTCCCAAATTATTTAATTAAATAAAAAAATTAAATCATTCACTGTAATGATTTTCTATTATTTAAAAGTTTAGAGGTATATATCAAGACCTCAAACAAGCCAGATGATGAATACATAATAACGTCTGTCTCCCAATTCTGGGTAGAATCTGACAGCTTGCAAAAATCCTGCAGAACTTAAACTTTAAAACCTTATAGTTAATTCCTCAGTGGTCTTTCAGGGAGAATATGGGAAGAAAGGCAGTACAGGGTGATTTATAAGATTTGAGGAAATTGTGTGTAAATGTAGAGGTTGATTTTAGTACTTCTGAATTTTCCTTTTTCATTTTGATAACAGACTTTCTCCCAGTCTCTTTTATGTCTATAGAGCTCAAAGAAACAAGATATATTGTTTTTATCCCAATATCACTATAGTTTGCTGCTTGGGTTACTGCTATAAAATGTCTTTGTATTACATATCATGGCTGGAAAAATGGACATAGTACCATCTGTTTCTAAAGTTATGGTTTTATTTTATTAATTTTTCTTGTTAAACTTAATAGAATATGATCCTATTGGAAACAGTTTAAAAAGTCATGTAGTCAGCTGGAAAAGGGAAAATCAGATGTTTTCAAGTCAGACTGAAATGATCTATCCTTTAAATAAATTCATTTCTGGTTTCAAAGAAATCTCTTCATTAATTATGTGGTTTGTTTTCTGGGTTTTATATCAGCCTCAAAGATTAAACTATGGAAAACATAGCCATAAAAATTAAATTTAAAAATTTATAAAATGGAACCAAATATATCTTCCCAAAGCAGAATTTTTTTGAAAGTAAAGTATTACTGAATCATGGGTCATAATATTTTCAATCAATTGTTTTAAATATATTATTTTGAATAAAGACTGCAGGATATAGATCCTCATAAGGAGAATGACCCCTCTGAAAATAAAGTGGTGAAGGTAACTATGAGTCCAATTGCACAGAATGGTGCCAGTTCACCCATTCACTCACCACATATTAAGTACACCATTTTATAACTGCAGTGCATCCCTAGACTGTGGATTCTGAAAATCAATTGCTGAATTCTTTGCAAGTTCTGCACATAATATTTTAAGGATTAGCAAAAATGATATCTGCTTTACCTGGCATTCAGCAGGCACTTAATTCATTACTTTATGTTTGTTAAATAAATAAATACATCCACAAAATAACAAACTTTACAAACCAAGAAAATATAGTCAGAAGTCCTTAAGGTGAAGACTCTGTCTAGGGACAGATTCTTATGTAGGAGAGATTTTTCTGTGAAAACAAACATTGTTTTTCAGACTGATTAAAAGGCATAGGTGGATTTATTGTCTGGTCAGGCTAGAATTGTTAACAGGTTCTTTAAACAGTCTCTCTATTTGAAAAATGTAGAGACCGTGGAAATCACACTGCTCAGGTCTTTAGCTGGGGTGCATTGTTGGCTGACATACCCAGCTACTATCTTCGTTAATCCATAATCAGTGATTGTTCAGGGCCATACTTCTTTCAAGTTGCTCCCAGTTGGGGTACTGTGCTGGTTATTACAAGAAACAATTCTCCTTTGAAGGACAATTTCGCTTGAGAACACTAGTGGCTTCAGCAAAAATTTCACACTACTGTGCTGCAGTATGAGACACTTTTTGCCTCAGACTTCTTCCTTTCTCCTGTTCTTTTGGACATTCAGACTTGCATCTGTGTCTGAAGGCTCTCTGCCTGGTCTGCTTCCTCCCTTTTCTCTTTTCTGTCTCCCCTTAGTAAAACCCTACCTTGTGCCTCTTCTTAGAAGATACAAACATGGAATTTTTTTTTTTTTTAATCCTTGAAAGCTCTTTTAACATATATGGTAGGAAAATGGGCTCTTAATAATGTTGGAAAGGGCATTAACTGCTATCAGAAGATTACAATAATAATCGTTATTTTTCTCTCCAAACATGTATAATAAATATCTACTATTCATGTTATACATTTTTTATCCTTTTTTTTTTTTTTTTTTTTTTTTACTGTTAAGCAGTTTGTAACCATTGCAGGCCATCATTGACATCTATTAGACAAAAGAAAAATACTATTTTATGTCATATCACAAGTTTGGACTCTGTTGTTTGGTTTCAAATTACATATGAGTGGAATGCTCAAATATGTTGCAAAACCATGTACATGTGCCCAGTTGATGGCCCCAGTTTATTCCATAGATTATATCATCTTGAAAAATAAAGCTTTATTGCCACTAAACACTACTTTTTACCTTATATTCTGCTAATGTTTTATGTCATAGAATTTTTATTGTGCAATACTTTTCTGATTATTTCTCCAAGTTATTTAGTATAGTGATTTTCAAATCTTGCTTTTTTAAGTAAGGATCCTCCAATAAATAAATACTATCTATTAAGCGAATAAAAGTGTATTTAAGTACCCAGAGATTCAATCACACAATCTCACTTCCCCCAGCTACTTCTAGAATTCTACCTTGAAGTTTGAAAACGACCATTTAGATTATTGCAATCTTTTGGATCACAAACTAAATTTATACCCCCACATGCTGTAGGAAGGTATTTACGGACCTTGTTCCATATGGTGTCTTTTTTCAACTGTGACAGAACTTTCTATGAATGACAGTAGAAATTACATATCTGAAGCGGATGAAAAATTAATCTCAGCTGGCACCAAAGTTTTTCTTGAGAGACAATTGTCTTTGTTTAGGAAAATACTTTGATAAGTCTTTTAGAGAGTGGCATTTGAGACATTCAAGTCATGAGCTTTGAAGACAAATTTAAAAGTGATAAGGAACCTGCTCTGCCAAAGAAATGTATAAGAAATAGAGAGTTGGAAAAGAATGAAAAAGGATTGGGGTAAAGAAAAAGAAAACAAGAGTCAGGCAAGACAGTGAGGGACAGAAGGCCAAATTACACTTGAAAAGCCAAAATGTATGATATGCCCCATTATAATTTCAACTATGTATTATAATTAAAGTGACTCCCATAACAGTACATTAACTTACACTGCAGATGTTATATCGAATTTATTTCTAATAGACATGGAAATCACCTAATGTATGATACAGTTCCACTTTAATGATAAAGAAAAGTAAACTCAAGTTTCTTTTATACATTCATACTGTGAAACACACATTTACTGAAATGTTGCTAATTAATACATGCTGTGTTAAATCCTGGGAGTATGTATAGGTGAAAGGTGAAGGTCCTGGTCTTAGGGAGTTTACATTTATGTTGGTGGTGGAAGATTCAATGTTTTATATATATATATATATATATATATATATATATATATATAATACATATATATTTAAAGAAAATTTACTCTAATAAGTCAGATACTTTAAACAAGGCCATTCTGTAAGAAGTTAGAAATCTTGGTTTTTCTACTTCATGTCTTATAATAGACGCAAAGTGGGTGGATAACCTACTAGAACTGCACACCTTACCATGTGTTATTGATTACTTCAGGCACCTTTCATAGCTACTCACAGGACTTGGAACAGTGCTTTGAATTTAAAATGTCTTCTTCTGTGCTTGATGTGCCTAATTATGTCAGCACCAGCTGGAAGGAGATATTGACAAGACAGTACAACACGGCTATGTTCCCTACATAATTCAAATTCAGTGGCAGGCTTCCACCTCCGTCTCCCCCTTCCACCTCCATCAGCATGAAGTGGAGCAAGTGTAGTGCTCCATATTAAATGCACAAGAAAAAAAGGGCACACAAAGACAGTTTTTGCTATGCTTTCAATCCTTCAGTACCAAAGGTCTCTAATATCAGAATTATCATCAATAATTAAATTACTTAATAGCCAAGTACAAATGATGTTTTTAATGCCTTATTAATTTGTTACTTCTGATGACAGACTGACAATGTTTGCTCCCCTTCCTGGGGTAAAACAGGAGCATCTTTGGAGGATAATGGCTTCATAGGCCTAACAGCAGCTTAAAAAGAAGTACATATTCAATGGAAGCACTTAGTCACTGCCATGAGTATATATGTACATGTAAAGTCATTTAAAATGTAGTTTTTATGTTTTACCTTTCTACTTGTGTTATTTAAAAAACATTTATCGAATACCTGGCATGTTCTTGATAATGGGATACACCATACAGAAAACAGTTTTATTCCATAAGAATTTTCAAACTAGTGAGGGACACTGACATGCAGACAAATAAGTTAATTGAATAAATAGAAAGAAATTCACAGAATGCTATGGGAGCACTTGGGAGAACAGCCTAGTCTGATTTTTTGTTGTTGTTTCCCATTTAAAAATTGTTGTTTAAAAATAAAATGTTTATATATACTACATATAGCAAAACAAAAACACAAGCTATTCAAATAGAATAATATCCAGAGAAAAATTTGCAGAAAATGAACAAAGACTTCACATAAACTGCTTTACATGATTTGTTGAATATATACATTTTTGAATAGCTGGGAAGACTAATCACTTTTTTATTTATATGTTTAAGCACAATACTATTTAGGAATTCCATATCCTTAAACTCCTGTAATATAAACAATGCAAATAAAATAATGCTATCATAATAATTATAATATCAATATATGAGATTAGAATAAAATAACTAATGGATTGTATCCAAATAAATGATTAAAATGTAGACTGTTTATGGAAATACATTTGAATTCCTCCACAGATTAGGCACAGAAGGCAAACAAAAAAAAATTTCACTGTAGAAAGTAAAGATTTCCCAGTACTAAAACACTGTAAATGTTATTTTTTTCATTACTGAACATAGGAACAATAATAAACTACATCAATGTAATGCATATTTTAAGTCCCCAAAATTAACCAACTTTGGTGTTATTTTGATGTTTATATAGGTTCATTCTTTTGCAAGGAACAAAAATTCATTCAGGTCACCTCAGACAAGAAATCCTATAAAAATAAGGCAAACAGGGATCTTACTCTTGAAGGAAAGCTAGGGAGAAAAATGTTTTAAGCAAGAATAGGAACCAATGAACAGTCAGACATGGTGGCAACTGGAATGCAGCCTTTGAAAAGCCCACAACTATGTTACCTCATTGCTTCCTCAGCTGCCTAAGGCCCATCCCTACTCAGTCAGCATCCAATTTCCACCTGGCTTCCTTTTGCATGTTTTCACCACCCTGAACTACCTCTGTACATGTCCTTTTCAATCCCACCCAGGAGGAAAATCTGATTAGTTCAGATGTCAGTACCATTGGGAGGTAAGACTCTCATGTTATGCCATCTCATAAGCCTTTGGTAGCCCTGAAGTTAGGTCACCACCCCAATTAAATTGTTGTGGTCAAGATGGCAGGGTCAGGTGGTAAAGAATGTGAATACCCATGACAAGGCTATTGCCTGGGGTCTTTATAGGAAACTTACTAAAATATAATATTGACTTCTAACACTCCTTTCAGTGTATGACATAGTATCTTCATCATTTGCTGAATGAGCACCCTTGATCCAATAAAATGGTGGATTATTCTTAAGATGCCTCAGTTTTACAGACAAAATTAAAACTAAAAGCAAGTGAATTAACTTTTGTACCCACCCGATGATTTTTAAAAATAGTAATCAATATCTGATGTTATAGAAAGTGGATGAAAGAAAATAGGACTTGAGGTTCTAGGGATTTACCAAGTGAAACTTTATCAACATAGAATAAAACAATAATTACTTGCTTCACTGAATTAAACTAAAAGAGAAGGTCAAGAATCATGTACTCAAATCAGTTTGTTGGTTATCATTATTATACCTATGTGCTTTGGTTTTATATACTTATCATTTAGAATAGATATTTCATAAATATGCAGTCATATAAATTATTAATAATTTAAAATGTAAACAACCTATTTGTTAACATTTACTGACTACTTACCATGTGTTACATACTCTATTTTGATGCATTAACTCTTTGAATGTCCCAAACCAATGAGTTAATGGCTATTAATTAGCTCCATTTACAGATAAGGAAACTAAGTCATAGGTTAAATTATTTGCATTAAGTCACTTCACAGAGCCCAATGCCTTTATCACTGTACCATACTAGCTCTGAGAAATGTTTATCAGTGTAATCTGGCTGAGAAAATAAAATTTTCTTTTCACCTTCAATATTCAGATGACTAAAAGTTCAGGCAGAAGAAAAGAAGCTTTAAAAAAAAACAGAAACAGTTAGGGAAGTCAATTCTGAGGACAGATTTGTAGGAAGATTAGTTGATCTACCAATATGAATCTTCCTTGTTACATATACTAAACACATGTATACACCTTACAACATGCAAAGTATTTTCCTTCCATCTTTGCTATTGCCCTAGTATCCACTAACTTGTTTCTGAAAACATCACTTAAAAAAAAATGTCAATAACTTTGTCCCATCTGGGTCTTAGTGCCATGGAATTCTTGTGTTCCACAAATTGCTGAAGAAAATCTGTCTCTTGCTAAAGTCATGCTAGGCCCATTTTGAGGTATGGGGCTTGAGAAAAAGTGGAAGTAAGCAAGACTGTTTGTACCTGTGTGTGTTTCTATGTAGTATAAGTACTCTTTGAAAACTATTTAAATACAATGCCAGTGAGACTTGATTCAACATTTTTTGCTAATCATTTTACTATAAAAATTTGCATTCTTTGTGTTGTATTTGGAGTAAAAGAAGTCTCTTTAAAGGTCAGATTATTTCTTCTGCCACTGCTGGAATAGTGGCTCATGAAAGAGTCTCCGGCACAACTAAATCCCATGCAAACTGGATTACTTAGTACCTTGACAGTATTTTTGTCCCAGCACCTATCTGAAGTCAGACACTCTGAGGGTTGACATCTCTTCTCCACTCATGGTTTCCATGACGAGAGATTTCCACAAGTACTTGCCAAGAAGCAGAGTTGGAAGGGTGCAAAAATAGCACCATAGTTGGTGCCAAAGTTTTTTTCATCGTATTTCTTTTACTTTTTCCTCATTTGTGTCCCTAATGATCTTTAACCTCGGAAATGGACCTGAGACTAACATAGTCAGCACTGGTGTGACTTCAATGAATTTTTGCGAGTTGTTATTAGAACCTAACCCACTTTCAAAGCATTCAAATGTCTTTAAAATCTGTTTCTAGCCTACTTGTACTGCTAAGATATAACCAGCCTTACAGAATTTTGTATGGAAATACTTCAAGCTTAGAGAAAAATGCAACAAGTATTACAATACCATATATCCTTCATAAAAAAAATAGGTTAACATTCTATGATGTTTTATTCATATCTTTTTTAACTTTTCATTTTAATTGACAAATAATAGTTACATATATTTATGGGGTGTGATATGATATTTTGATATATGCATACATTGCAGAATGATTAAATCAATGTAATTAACACATCACCTCACATCCTTATTTTTGTGGTAAGAACATGAAAAATCTACTTTTAGCAATTTTGAAGTACACATTATTAACTATAGCTATCATGATGTGCAATAGATATCAACAATTTATTCTTCCAGTTTAACTGAAACTTGGTAACATATGAATAACATTTTCCCATTACTTACCTCTACCTAGGCCATGGTTACCACCATTCTACTCTCTCTGAGTTCAACTTTTATAGATTTTAAGTGTAGTCAGGCAGTATCTGTCTTTTTGTGCCTGATTGGCTTCACTTAGTACACTGTACTTTAGATATATACATGTTGCAAATGAGAGAATTCCCTCCTTTATAAAGGACAAGTAGTATTCAATTGTATATGCAAATCACATTTTCTTTCTCATGAAGAAATAAGATCTTCCATTAGTCAAACACTATTTTTTGAGCACCTATTACAAGTCAGCCACTCCTGGTGCTTAGGATCTATCCATAAGCAAAAGAGACCCCAATCACTGTCCTTGGGAAGCTAGCATTTGCTGTTAAGTTATATTCAAATCTTTTAGAGGAAAAGCAGTTGCTGCCCAGTCCTCCTGTTTCCTCCTGTTGGAAGTGACCCCCATCAACTGTGTCTGTCTCCAGCCTCTTGCCCTTATTCGCAGGGGAAGTTATTTGTATTGTTGGTGAGTTTGGAAGAAAGAACTGGGTATTTCAGCTTTTCCTTATCTTCAGACAGGTATGCCTGTGGTACACGTATGTATTCCCATCCACTAAACATTTACTCCTCAGGGAGAGGCACTGCCCTTGTGGGAGTGGGTCTGCCTAAGTCCAGAGCTGTGCAGACAACTGTGTCTATTTCAGTAGGAAGAAGTCAATTTTGCTGCATTTCTGTCACATCCCTCAATGTGGATTTGATTTTAATAACAGTGATATTTTTGTCTCTAGTCACTGTATTTTCACTTGTTATTTTACTTGTTAGAATGAAGGAGAGTCACTAATGGGGATTTGTCAAAACCTGGCATTCTATTCCTCTTCCATTCTCTCAAGAGTATTAGTTTCCTGATGTTGCTATACATTCTTCTGTTTTATATTTATATATTTTTTTACTTTATTTGTATTGAACTATAAAAAATCATGATCATTTTTAGCTTCATATAAATGCACCACATAATACATATTGTTCTATAGCCAGTTTTCTCCAGTGAATTTTAAGGTAACAAATTCTATCTATATTAGTCTGTGTACAGCTAGTTTGTTTCTAATCGTTGTGTAAACATAATATCATGCTAATATGATCTAAACATTTTATTCATTCTTTCTGTTGTGGAACTTCTTTTACTAGTCTTACATCTTTACCTCTAAATGTATTTCATCTCTGGTGCCCAGTTCTGGGGCTTTGCACCTCCTATTTTTTTCCCCAGGAATCATTGCCTCTTCTCTCCTTATCCTCCATTTGTGTCTTCAGTGGCTACTGCCCGGTTAACTCCAAAATTTAGGACTCAGTTCAGATGTTTCTTCCTTCATGAAATCTTTCCTAATCCTCATCAGTCTTGCTTTTCCCAGATTTCTGTAAGGATCCACATTTCCAAAAGAAGACCTGAATTTGAAAGTGTTTTATAAACTTGATTAAGTTCTATATAAAAGTAAAATATCTGTGAGGCATGCCTCGTAGATTCTTTGCAATAGATCTTAGCAAAATTAAACTTTTTTTCCAGTTGTTGGTAGCTCTGTTTCTCCAAGACTGGATTAGAAAACTGGCTGTTAATGAAGCCAAATGTGCATCTCATATTCCCTTTTTTACACATTGCACTGAATAATTTCTGATTAGAAAATGCCCACTGATTAAAAAAATTGCCGATATCAATGCCAGAGGACACATGAATAGATAGTTGGGAAATTTGTTCTGAATTAGCAAGTAGGTACCTTTTTTTAAAGCAAGGGAATTGCTTTGTGAAATGTACTTTGTTCATTTATTGTGATGATTGTATTCAAGTTTAAATAATTTATGATGAGACTTTATACTATAGTTTATAGTCAGAGTACTATGAGTCCTTACCAAGCTCTTTGCTAGTAAATCTTTGTTGAGAAATATTCAGGATCATCAGTTTTCAGTGAGGAATTCCAGAATTAGTAGAAGAATTAGTATGTTTTTACCATACATCATACATATTAAGTTCAGTTCTGAGGAATATAAATCTCTATGCATAGCCCAAGGAAGTATTGCTTTATTTTATTATTTCTTATTTGGAAAAAAAGATGTTTTTGTTTCTGATGAAGAAGGTGTTTTGTGGGTAGCACTCAGAAGGGTTAATGAGAGTAAGATGCAAAAACCTTCCCTGCCTTTTTTGTGAAAAGTACAGGCTCCATAATGTTTCCAGGAGGAATACTCTGAAACCTTCATAAAACATTTATATCAGTTGGATAGAAAAAAAAAGGGAAAAGAAAAATCTCCTTTAATAAAACATTTGCCCCTATTTCACTATGCTGCCTTAGAATTTTATTTATTCAAGCATAATATGCAATAAATTTGCATTATATGTACATTTTGCACAAAATGAGAACATGCCAAAGCCTTCATGTTATAAAGAAAGATAGTTTCTCACACATGAAAGGTGAGGATTTTGGTAGAAACTTCCTGATTTTCCACTGTCCTGGCTTTTGTGTGTCATTTCTAATTTGGATTTAAGCTATTGGTCTTAAATTGATATGATAAAGAAACAGACAAAGCTCATGCTTAAGTTTCTGAGGGAGGAGTAAGTGAAACTATAAAACTAAAATGTATGATTGGGGAAAATACTCACTTCTTCAAAAAAACTGAAAGGATAGTCACATACCACATTTATTTTGTAGTATTATCTTACTTTGATTACATATTAAATCCCATAACTTAGTTGGAATTTTTAAATATATGTTAGGGTTTTGTGAAGGAATTTTAAAATAATATAAAGTTCTTTATGAAAAGCCTTTAAGTAAAATATAATGTTAAAAATCACAGAAGCAAAAACTACTCATATTCTTATATGAACATATGTATGCATAATTTCATAAATTCTAAGAAAATACTATGTCTGGTCAACTTCTTCATAAGATTGCTGATATTTTGATAGTCTTTAAAAGGTAGAGCAGTATACAGTTAATGTTTATATATCTTGAGTAAAATATGCCACTCTTCTTGAGGAAATGTTAAAATGTTGAACATCTATGTTCTCCACAAGTAAATAACACATTATATGGCTACATTATGACCAGATTATATCTATTAGTTACTGCTGTGCACCATGTAAATCTCTAGATTCCCCTGGGAAATGAGAAAATCATTTCAGACTTCAATAACTAACAATCAGTTATTGCTCTGGGCAATAATAAAGCTGAATGCAATTACCTAAAGTGAAGTTAGCAGTGTAACAAATGAAATACAGATTTTTTCTTCTCTCTTAAAATAAATGTAGCATCTCCTCATCTCACACTACTGTGTATTATAATAGAGATTTCCAAACAGTACATTGTCTAAATAGTCTATTTGAGATTTGAAATATATGTGGTTAAAACTTATAAAGTTACTTTTTATGGTATCATTTATTTGGTGCTCAGAAATGTCAATAATAACAATCAGCAACATAGCAACAAACAAAACTATCAAACCAGTAAGATTCACAGAACTGCAAAATTAAAATATTTATTTAAAAGATTTACTAGATAGCATTATGTCTCTAGAAATACTAAGTTTTCCTAGTGAAAATGTTAAAATTTTCTGCCTAGTCTTTGTTAATGCAGCAAAATGGTCAGCATGAAAAATGATAAGATTGTTTTCTGAGTTAGCAATAATGGGCTTACATATATATCATTCATTACTCTGCATTATTAAAGTGTTTATTGAAATGAATATTAAAGAGAAAGAAATGGTTCATGATAAAGGCTAATTTACAAATTTTACTCTTAGAATTTCTTTTTTCTGTAACATTATTTATTTATCCAAAATTGATTTCTAATTCATTATTTGCATATATTTCCTATTTGTCACAACAGAATGCAATTATAATGAAACAGATTTCCCAGTAGAAAGTTAATCCTGCTGTTTCACATTTTGTTTAACCATTTTTTATGTATAATTGTAGTCTGTGTTTTGGCATAGACCTCTCCTGAAACAGTAGATTTTTCTGGCAATTTGGCTGTTAGCATACATTTGATGGTGAATATAGCCTTTCATTAGCTCTGTATTCAAATAGCACTGCCAAAAGTATTTTTCATGTTCTTTACTCATTTCTGTTTATAATAAGTCCTTGGAAGCTTGAAGCTGACATCTGTTTTCTGAAGTAATCCTTTCTCTTTCCTCTGTATGAACATGTACTGACTTATTATTGTAGGATTGTTTATTAGAGTTGGGCTGCTAACAATTATTATTATTTAAGAAAAATGGATTGCTTTGTGGTAAAAAACACATAGGAAAACTGCATGAATAATGTTACTACAGGATATGTAAAAATTGGCACCTACAAACATTGACAGCATCTGTTTAACCACATATTTATATTTCATATTTTATTATATGTTGAGTAATTTGAGGGATGCTTCTATTTCACGGACCACTCTATTTGAAAATAAAATCCATGTATCACAGTAAAATCATTATTGAGTTTGCTTGTCAAAAAACCCTACTTCAATTCCTTTATTTTATTCAGGTTGAATCTTCATTCTCTCCTTCTCATCCTTCCTTCCTTCCTGTCTTCCTTGCTTCCATTAGCAATTATTGACCACATCCTGTGTCCCAGGACTGTAAGTTATGGTCTGTAGCTATCAGAAGCTCACCAGCTAACATAAACAATGAATTATTTTTTAAATTGGATGAAAGTCAAGCCCAATTGTCAAAGTGTTACTTAAAGAAAGTTTATTGAATATTTGTCTATTAATTAGCAATCGTCTGAAGATGGAATGTTGAGGGGATTATGTATTTCCCTCCCGTATAACCACTATGAGGGATCAAAGATTAGTGTAATGTTAGTCTTTGAAATCTTCTCTTAGTATATCACAGACAATTCTGAAAAGATTTAGCAAAGTCAGTGTGATTGATTTCTCTTGTGTAAGATGTCAGATTTCTTAGACATTACCTTCATACAGCACATATACACATAGAAAGATCAAGAACACCAATGGTTTTCAAATTTAGCATGCATCAGAATCACTTAGAATGCCTGTAGAAGCACAGATTACTGAGTCCTCGTAAGCACTTTCTTTTCTGATTCAATACATCAAGGGTAAAGTCTAAAAATTTGCATTTCTAAACTTTTCAAGTGATGCTGCTACTGTTGTTGGACTGAAGACTGCACTTGGAGAATGGCTGCATCATATCATTTAGGAATATTTTCTATCCTTTGGTTGGGAGGGTTTATAAAGAAACCAAATCTACTGAAAATGCTATTGACTTTCAAGATATAAGTAGCCTTAGAAGATGGCAAATCATTTCCGCTTTATTGTCTTATGTAGAATTATTGGAAACTTTTGAAATATATCTAAATCCTAGTTTAAAACTTTAAAAATTAAAATACAAAACTAGAAACCAGGCAAAACTTTTAGTAATTTTTCTAGTCAGTTTTACATAACTGAGAATGACCAATTAAGGTAGTATAGAACAAGATATTCATAATCATAACAGAAAGTTTACTTTCTAGAAACCACTGCATCTACTTGGGACTACAACCACTATTTACAGTTTATGAATTCATAAGATTTTGACCAATGTGCAGCATCTTGGAAAAACTCAGTGTTTTGCCTAATCATTAATAAAGATACTTTCTGTGCATTCAATTGGATTTAGCATATTTTCTAGCACAAAGACAAAACAGTAATTATTTTTAATGCAAAAAGAAAAACTGAAAAAAAAAGTCCTTTGACTTTTAAACAAAGTTTCTGGTTCAAGACTTATAGAAGTGTAGCCAGGCGTGGTGGTGCGCAAGTATAATCCCAGCAGCTTGGGAGACTGAGGCAGGAGGATCACTGGTTTGAAGCTATCCTCAGCAACTTAGTGAGGCTGTAAGCAACCTAGTGAGATGCTGTCTCTAAATAAAAAATAAAAAGGGCTGGGGGTGTGGCTCAGTGGTTAAGGACCCTGAATCTCTAGGATCAAGGGGTGGGGGGAAGACTTACAGAAGTGTGATTGATTCATTTGATTTTGAAATTCCAAAATTAACCTATATTATATTCCCACCCATTTTGAATTCCATCTCATTTCCCTGGATTTTTTTTTTCATTCTTGTCTTCATAGTTTAATACTAGATATCTGCTTCATGACCTTTCTAGATACTTCTCTCCAGTTTATGGATACTTCTCCTCTCTTTATCATCTACTTCTATCTTGGGCTCTCTGAATTTGCATGTATTTTGGTTTTGATATATCTTACGTAGAAGGGTAGTAGGTAAGAAAATGGGCTTCAGTTTAGACCAGTTTCAGTAACATCCCTACCAATTCAATACTTGGCTCAGGTTTCCTAGACTCTCTGGTCCTCAGTTGCTTCATTTGTAAAACAGACTTAATGTCCATTTTACAGTTTTGTGCTAATAGTTGAATCATAAAACATTTGTAAAATACAGACCAGTGTTTTTCATATAGTAAATGCTTACTTTATCGTCTCCTTCTCCTCTCTCCATAAGTTTAGTCCCTATATGACCATATTGATAGGATTTCTACCCTACCATCTCTTCTTTCACTTATGACCAGGAGGGGGAACTGAAAAATGTTTGTGGTTCTATGATGACATATTCTTTAAAAGATATAAATTTTGTTTAAAGCTTATCTTTGATTTGTACTTTAAATGTTACAACAGCAACTTTGTATTTTCATTTCTCTTAATGAAGAAATTATTTTTTACTTGTGAGTTTTATATTTAAAACAGCAAATACTGTGGAAAATACTGTTCATGTCTACTTCTACAGTTTTAGATCAGAGGGTACTGCCATTAAATTGGGACAAGAAGGGTCCCTGTAATTAGAAGGGTCATCAGAAATATATGTAGGCATGTGTGCACATGCACGCACACATATGAACCATACACCCATTTTTTTCAAGACCCACCTGGGCATCTATGACACTCAGAACTCTGCAGTCAATATTAGCAAAGAGTAGCCATTACCATGAAACATTCATTCTTATAATTAATGTTTAAACTAGACTATAAAGCAGTAACTTCCTTTTCCCTAAAATCTATGATGGGGCTCATATCTATCTGTTCTCTCTTTCCTCCTGTCTCCCTCCCTTTCTCCCAGATACATAAAATCGTACTTTCAGAAACATGATTTTATTAAATCTTACCAAACTCTACCTTGTCACTCCCTGAACCTAAAGACAATCTCAGGCTTGTTCTTCACTGTATGTCCAGTATACAGTGGACATTTAAAATACAGTAGGTACTAAATACATATTCATTTTTATTTTTGAACAAACTTTCTCATGACTTGATGACTTTGAATCTGATATTCCAAGGAGTCTATAACCCTTTACTAGAATCTTATTCCCCTTCCTGAGATATTTACTAGTTGTCTTTAGAAACATTTAAAATAAACTTCCCCTCTATGCTAGAGTGCTCTTTCTTCACCATTTCTTAAGATGAACATAAATCCCTTGTACTGAACCAAAATTTGAACACATTTTCCTTTCTCTTTGTATTTCTAAAATAGCACTGAATATTAATATAAACAGTTAAAATAAACCATGGAAATAAAGTTAAATATATATTGATTTTAAGGAGGCCTGATATTTAATATTTGATTATATAATATAATCATTAATTATTCATTAATTATCCTACAAACATTTACTGTGGGATCACTAAAGTTCAGACACTGTATTGAGGGGTTGGATAAATTAAAATTACTGTTTATTAAAGTTTTAGCAGAACATTTTAGCTTTGGGGCTAAGTAAGCATTTACATTTTTTATTTATGTTGATAATTGCTCTTGTTTATTATATTAATTATATATATTGAAACACCTTCTTATGTACATGTTTGGAAAATCAATATTGTAATTAATTTGTTTTATCAGTATTAAAATTTTTCTATACTTACCTCTTTCACTTTTATAAGTATCATCTTATTGCTTGAAATGTTTAATACTCTTTCTTGATCTATTAGAGATAAAAAGATGCTTAGAAATTGAATTTAAATTCTTTACATTTGTAGACAAAAGCCCAAAATGATGTGTGCATTCAAAATCAAACCCAACTTATCTGACTCCTTCTTTCATTCTTTTATTCAATCATTCTTTCACTCACTTATTCATGCATTGATTGATTGATTGATTAGCTCATTCATTCAACTAATATACATCAAAGTGCACCATGTGCAGGTCCTAAAATCTTAGTTCATTTTACTATTTCCTCATATAGGCTTACCAGATTTTATAACATTGAGAAAATATTCCCCAGTGCTTCAAAATCTAAAAATAAATCGCAAACATTGGGTCTCATTACTGGTAACTACAGAAATAAGGACAGAACCTGAGCTGTATTTAAGATATAATAACAGCTTGTTTAAAATAAATCCCACAAATTTATAAACTAAATATCTCTAATTCCTTTGTGCTGTAATGCCCAGAGTCCTTTAGCTTTCTGAGGTTGATAAGGTTTTGGTTACCCTTTCTTTTAATATGCAAATAATACATTTCAAAGTTCTATCATCTTTTCTGTGGAAGGTCCAGTGAGATCTATGATATCTTTGAGGATTTCTCAAAGGACTTATTTCTTTGCTTTTTTCTACAATCTGAATTCCTAATGTGAGTTTGATTTTTGTTTTTGGTGCCTCTGACTCACTTTCTGTGGATCTCTTCTCTTAATTTCTTTCAGCTCAAACATTCATAAGGCATTACTAGCAAAAGGCTTTTATTTGTAACATATTTTTACTGCAAGCTTGCAAGAAATGAAAGGAAATTACATCCATAGCACTGAAATAGAAACACAGCATGACTGAATATTGGTCATCTTAAAATTATATAGATATCCTCAACACCAGGAATGTGTCAGTAGATACCAATGTCCGTGGATCACACTGTCTCTATATTGATTATGTCCTCTCCCTCTACTGAGGTGATTATCTAATTTCTCTGCTTTTTCAGCACTCTTTCAAAATTCTGAGAGCTAAGGAGTTTTGTTTATTTTGAAGAGTAAACTAGCTCTCAATATTCACCCTAGTCTTTATCTTAGGACTGTCTGTATAAATTCACTAAGTCTCATTATTAAACTTTCTAAGAAAATAAAAAATAGAGAAATTATCCCAAAGTCTAAAACCCTTAATAACAAAATACAGCAGAATATTCCCAGAATTCAGAAAGGGTAGAGATTTCACTATTTAATATGTCCATCGTCATCTTGTACTTACAAATAATCAGTACTGAGATGATTCAAAGTAGAATTAATCATAGTTCCTAATATCAAAAGTCTGTGAGTTCATGTCATTTACTTTATAATTTTCTTATAAACCATACAATTCACATACAAGCAGCCACATGCTCCTTAAAGTTCAACAATATTCTTCACACAAAACTATTATTGCATTTATAGGATATTACACACTATTTTTACTTACAAGTATGTCTTGATTTCTTGATTTGAAGATGTGCTCTGAATATTTGGACTGAGTTTTCAAAATTTATTGAAAACAACTCAAAATACATTAAATATAAATACTATGAAAACACTGGAAAATAATAAAGCGTACAACTAATGAACCAGAAGTGTTAAATTATTTTGGGAGAACAGAAACCTAAATGGAAAGATGTAGTCTAGCACAGTGAATTCTCAGACTGGGAAAATATATAGCATCTTACTTGGAGTCCATGGGAAGTACTTTAGAATTCATTCCAAGTGTTGGGGTGGTCAGAAGTGACTGAATGGGGGCAGGACATCAGGCAGCCCGTGAGTGCCAAAGAACAACAAATCAGAAGCGGACACATAAATCCTAATGGCATCTGGCACCCGCCTGTCACTCAACGGGATCCCCAGCCAATCCCCAAAGGACACAGGTCCTAGTAGGGCCTCCTCTGGCCAACTGCAGGAATAAACATCCACCCCTAGGCCTACCCCCACCTACCCCAGGGTACAAAAACACTACCCCTTTGGAGCCCCAGAGCGACTTCTCTGGCCCTTTACCTTTGTGGACCAGTGAATCTTGCCAGAGAGCTAATCCCAATAAAGCTTTGTTTAGATGCTTGTGGCCTGATCCCTTTTTGGCCAGCATCCTATCTTACATCAAGGGCAATGCAATGTTATTGAAGAATTTTAATCAAGGAAGTAACATCATCAGATTTATATTGTTATAAGCTTGGGGATTCTGGGAAAGTGAAATTTTATACACTAGTCTACGATACTCATGTTCCCAATTTTTTATGAACTGTATCTCCTCAGAATTCAGATGGGTAATTGATGGGTAATTGATGGGGCTGAGACTATGCATACCTGTTTAAAGGCTTTACCAAAATATCTGTGGGAGAATATAAGTAGAGTATACTAAAGGTGGGGAGGGGAGTGCTGAAATTTTGGATCTTCTAGGATCCAAAAAGACTGCCAGAGGAATCATACAGATGGACTGAGACAATTCCTAAAGAACTGTAACACACTAAGACCTGTAACTAGAGAGGATGTAAATTAGAGGCCTCATCCTGGTGCCACAACAGTGACTTGATAGTTGGTAAGTTACAACTCACCTGCTCATAGAAAGCACTGGTAGTACCCTCTATTATGATTATATTTCCCATCATATGAATCCAGAAAGAAGATCTAACCACTAGGGTTGAAGAAGACATGAGTAGATGAAGGAAAATATGAGTACTCACAAAGGAACCAAGAAGAATCCTAAGAACAGATGACCCCTTTGAGCTAGAATGGCCAGATATGTTAGAAGACAAGTTAACCAGTTGCAACCCAAAACATAAATCCTTTTAGCTATAGTCAATTATAACATTTAAATAACTTTCTAGGGTAAACGTATGATTTTTAAATTAAAAGATATTAGTAGATAAATGGAGAGAAGATGACCAAATAAGTGGTGTGGAAGACTGGAAAAAACTACTTCAAAACCAAGTGAAAATAAGGTGTAGAAACAATAAAAGATTAAAAATACAAAAAAAAAAAAAATACACCCAGAAGATGTTATCTAAAGTAAAAGGAGAAAATGGAGAGATCCCCTGACTTCAACAATGAAGCTCCTAAAGACTGAAAGGGCTTACCAAATACCAAATAGGGTAGATGGAAAAAAATAATTGATAAAATTCTTGAATTCTAAAGACAGCTTAAGTAGAAAAACATGTTTGAACTGCTTTAAACATTGTGCAATATATACATCAATATACAAACTTGTATCTATCAAAACATTACATGGTAGCCCTTAATATATACTATTTTTATGTATCAATTTAAAATACTTTAAAAAATAATTTAGTGACTATATTTAGTATTATTGTGATAATAAATTAGTAACAATAATATATATTAAGTTTGATTTTTGAAGAAGGAATCTGTAGAAAACCAATAGTACTCTGGAGTAAAAGTCCCAAATTTATCTGTCCAACCAAGAAATTCAAAGGATTTTTGCATCTATTATTCAGCTATAAGATGGATGAAATCATGTCATTTACAGAAAAATGGCTAGAACTAGAGATCATCATATTAAAAGAAATAAACTAGAAATAGAAAGACAAATATCATATGCAGAATCTAGAATTACAAAAAAAAAAAAAACAAGCAAACAGATGACCTGTAATTAGTATAGAGACCACTTGAGAAGTGAAAAGGGACCAGAAAGTCCCTTTTTTTTCCCTTTGGAATAACTCTTAATTTTTCCTTATAATGAGTAGTGATGAAATGAAAACTACAATTACAAACTAGTAGGTAATGAAAAAGAGAGGATTTCAAACACAATCCTAAAAGTTCTAATGAGAGGAAATACAGGTTTAAAAACCCTTCAATATTTATAATAGAAAATAATAGGGGAGTTTCAAGATGGCGGCCTAGAGGGCGGCTGCATTTCACGTTGCTCCAGGACGCAGGATTCAAAAGAGGAGATAGTGAGAGACTTGGGACCAACTCAAAGCCGCCGGGTGAGTCTCTCCCGTTGGGGAGGTGTCCCGGATGGGGCGGTAGCCCCGGATCGCAGGGAATTTGTGAAGTGGAGTTGCTCGGCGAGACGCCCCTCACCCCACAGGAGCGGTAAACACGGACAACTGGGATCATCGTAGAGGAGGCGGCTCAACACAGCGCTTGGACTCGGAGCAACCACTGGGGCTCCGGGCAGCTGCCTGAGGAGGACCTGCGTGGTGAGCTGTTTAGACTCAGAGTAATTGCTTCTGAACACTGGGGGGTTGCCCGGAGGAAGAGGAGAAGCGCGGCGGGTCGCTTGGTCTAGGAGTGACTGCATCAGAGCCACAGGCGGTTGCCAGAGGAGGAGCTGCATCACGAGCTGTTTGGACTCAGAACAACCACTTCTGAACACCGGGGCTTGCCCGGAGGAAGAGGAGGAGTGCGGTGGGTCGCTTGCTCTAGGAGTGACTGCATCAGAGCCACAGGCGGTTGCCAGAGGAGGAGGCGAGTGGTGAGTTGATTGGACTAAAAGCGACCGCTCCTGAACACCGGTGGCCTGCCTGGAGGAGGAGCACGGTGGGTCACTTGGTCTCGGAGCCACCGCCCCTGAACACCCCGAGGAGGAGGAGGAGGAGGAACAGGGCGGGTCACTTGGGCTTGGAGTGACTGCCTAGGGCTACGGGAGGTTGGCGGGAGGAGGAGACGCGAAGTGAGTTGCTTGGACTCCTAGTGACTGCGTCAGAAACCGGGCTGCTGTCCGGTGGAGGAGGTGTGTGGTGGGTCTCTGGGTATCGGAGCTATTGTACGGGGCTCCAGGTGGCGGCTCAGAGGAGGGGCCGCATAGCCAGGCGATTAGGTGCAGAGTAGGGTCCCAGGAGCTAGGTGGCTTCTTGCTGGAAGAGCCGCACAGAGACACGCCTAGGGGCGGAGCGAAGTTTCCAGGACTGCGGGCAGATTATCTGGGAGAGGCAGCCTAAGGAGACTCGCCTGCGGAGGGTGAGGCTCCCAGGTCCAGGAGGTAGGTCCGGGCCCCTGGGAACATTGCAGAGGAAGACAGCCCAGCCCAGGGGGTAGTTGTAGATTGAGGGGAACCTCTAGGAGGGGAACTGACCAGGGAGACGTTCCCACCGAGTGAGTCTTCCCTACCGGGAGAGGTTTTCCCACAGGGACGGTAAAACCAGAGACACAGGCACAAACAGGACTTGCCTCAGCCCAAAGCCTAGTTCCCCGTTGGATGACCATTGGTCAACAAGTGGAGACACCTCTGACCACTAGCAGGGAATATACGCCACCTGAGGGTCACCACCCTAGAGAGGCAGCTTCTTCGTGGAGTTCCGCATTATCAACTTCCTCCAAGACTTCAGGCTACTGAAGGATAAGAGGGGATATACTAGCAATCTTCAGGGACATTATAAGACGATAGAGGAAATCTGCAATATCTTAATGACCCACTGATTCCTGAACAATATGAGAAAACAAGGGAAGAAAATGCCCCAAACAAATCTAGATGTTACATCAATAGAATCCAACGACAGCATGGCAGAAGAAATGACAGAAAGGGAGTTCAGAATGTACATAATTAAAATGATTAGGGAAGCAAACGATGAGATGAAAGAGCAAGTGCAGGCGTTGAATGATGAGATGAAAGAGCAAATGCAGGCATTGAATGATCGCACCAATCGACAGTTAACAGAGCAAATTCAGAAAGCAAAAGATCATTTCAAAAAAAAGAGTTAGAGATATTGAAAAAAAACCAAACAGAAATCCTTGAAATGAAGGAAACAATAAACCAAATTAAGAACTCCATAGAAAACACAACCAATAGGATAGAACACCTAGAAGACAGAACCTCAGATATTGAAGACAAAATATTTAACCTCGAAAACAAAGTTGAACAAACAGAGAAGATGGTAAGAAATCATGAACAGAATCTACAAGAATTATGGGATATCATGAAAAGGCCAAATTTGAGAATTATTGGGATTGAGGAAGGTTTAGAGGAACAAACCAAAGGAATGAACAATCTATTCAATGAAATAATATCAGAAAATTTCCCAAATCTGAAGAATGAAATGGAAAATCAAGTTCAAGAGGCTTATAGGACTCCAAATATACAAAATTACAACAGACCCACACCAAGGCACATTATAATGAAAATGCCTAACATACAAAATAAAGACAGAATTTTAAAGGCTGTGAGAGAAAATAACCAAATTACATTCAGGGGGAAACCAATACGGATATCAGCAGATTTTTCAATCCAGACCCTAAAAGCTAGAAGGGCCTGGAACAACATTTTTCAAGCTCTGAAAGAAAATGGATGCCAACCAAGAATCTTATACCCAGCAAAGCTTACCTTCAAATTTGACGATGAAATGAAATCTTTCCATGATAAACAAAAGCTAAAAGAATTTACAAAAAGAAAGCCAGCATTACAGAACATTCTCGGCAAAATATTTCATGAGGAAGAAATAAAAAACAAAGAAGCAAATCAGCAAAGGGAGGAATTATCCTAAAGGAACTGTCAAATAAAGGAGGAACCAAGATGTGTCAAAAAATAAATAAATAAATAAATAAATAAAATTTTAAATATGAACCAAATGACCGGGAATACAAATAATATCTCAATAATAACCCTGAATGTTAATGGCCTGAATTCATCAATCAAAAGACATAGACTGGCGGATTGGATTAAAAAGAAAGATCCAACAATATGTTGCCTGCAAGAGACTCACCTCATAGGAAGAGATACCCATAGACTAAAGGTGAAAGGATGGGGAAAAACATACCATGCACATGGACTCAGCAAAAAAGCTGGAGTATCCATCCTCATTTCAGATAATGTGGACTTCAAACCAATGTTAGTCAGAAGGGATAAGGAAGGACATTTCATACTGCTTAAGGGAAGCATAAATCAGCAAGATATAACAATCATAAACATCTATGCCCCAAACAGTGGCTCATCCATGTATGTTAAACAAATCCTTCTCAATTTTAGAAACCAAATAGACCATAACACAATAATACTAGGTGATTTTAACATGCCTCTCTCACCACTGGACAGATCTTCCAAACAAAAATGGAACAAAGAAACCATAGATCTCAATAACACAATCAATTACTTAGATTTAACAGACATTTATAGAATATACCATCCAACCAAGAGCGAATACACTTTCTTCTCAGTAGCACATGGATCCTTCTCTAAAATAGACCATATATTATGCCACAAAGCTAATGTCAGCAAATACAAGAAGATAGAGACACTACCTTGTATTCTATCAGATCATAATGGATTGAAGTTAGAAATAAATGAAAGAGTAAAAAACAGAAACTATTCCAACACCTGGAGATTAAACAATATGCTATTATATGATGAATGGATAACAAAAGATATTAGGAAGGAAATTAAAAAATTCTTAGAGGTAAATGAGAACAAAGAAACATCATATCAAAATCTCTGGGACACTATGAAAGCAGTACTTAGAGGAAGATTTATTTCATGGAGCGCATTTAATAAAAGAAGTAAAACTCAAAAAATAAACGACCTAACACTACAGCTCAAAGCCCTAGAAAAAGAAGAACAGACCAACACCAAAAGTAGTAGAAGACAGGAAACAGTCAAACTCAGAGCTGAAATCAACGAAATTGAAACAAAAGAAACAATACAAAAAATTGACAAAATAAATAGTTGGTTCTTCGAAAAAATAAACAAAATTGATAAACCTTTAGCCACACTAACAAAGAGAAGATGAGAGAAAACCCAAATCACTAAAATTCGGAATGAACAAGGAAATATCACAACAGTCACGACTGAAATACACAACATAATTAGAAGCTATTTTGAAAATCTATACTCCAACAAAATAGAAAATTTTGAAGACATCAACAGGTTTCTAGAGACATATGAATTGCCTAAACTGAACCAGGAGGACATACACAATTTAAATAGACCAATTTCAAGTAATGAAATAGAAGAAGTCATCAAAAGCCTACCAACAAAGAAAAGTCCAGGACCAGATGGGTTCTCAGCTGAGTTCTACAAAACTTTTAAAGAAGAGCTCATTCCAATACTTCTCAAAGTATTCCATAAAATAGAAGAAGAGAGAACCCTCCCAAACTCATTCTATGAAGCCAATATTACCCTGATACCTAAACCAGACAGAGACACATCGAGGAAAGAAAATTTCAGACCAATATCCTTAATGAACATCGACGCAAAAATTCTCAACAAAATTTTAGCAAATCGCATACAATAACATATTAAAAAGATAGTGCACCATGATCAAGTGGGTTTCATCCCAGGGATGCAAGGTTGGTTCAACATCCAGAAATCAATAAATGTCATTCACCATATCAATAGACTTAAAGTCAAGAATCACATGATTATTTCGATAGATGCAGAAAAAGCATTTGATAAAATATAGCACCCCTTCATGCTCAAAACACTAGAAAAAATAGGGATAGTGGGAACATTCCTTAACATTGTAAAGGCCATCTACGCTAAGCCCATGGCTAATATTATTCTAAATGGTGAAAAACTGAAAGCATTCCCTCTAAAAACTGGAACAAGGCAGGGATGCCCTCTTTCACCACTTCTATTCAATATCGTCCTTGAAACTCTAGTCAGAGCAATTAGACAGACCAAAGAAATTAAAGGGATACGAATAGGAAAAGAAGAACTCAAACTATCCCTATTTGCTGATGATGTGATTGTATACTTAGAGGAACCAGGAAATTCCACCAGAAAACTGTTAGAGCTCATAAGTGAATTCAGTAAAGTAGCGGGATATAAGATCAATGCACATAAATCTAAGGCATTTCTATACATAAGGGATGAATCTTCAGAAAGAGAAATTAGGAAAACTACCCCATTCACAATAGCATCGAAAAAAATAAAGTATTTGGGAATCAATCTCACAAAAGAGGTGAAAGACCTCTACAATGAGAACTACAGAACACTAAAGAAAGAAATTAAAGAAAACCTCAGAAGATGGAAAGATCTCCCATGTTCTTGGATAGGCAGAATTAATTTTGTCAAAATGGCCATACTACCAAAAGTGCTATACAGATTCAATGCAATTCCAATTAAAATCCCAATGATGTACCTTACAGAAATAGAGCAAGCAATTATGAAATTCATCTGGAAGAATAAAAAACCCAGAATAGCTAAAGCAATCCTTGGCAGAAAGAGTGAAGCAGAGGGTATCGCAATACCAGATCTTCAACTCTACTACAAAGCAATAGTAACAAAAACGGCATGGTATTGGTACCAAAATAGACAGGTGGATCAATGGTACAGAATAGAGGACACGGACACAAACCCAAATAAATACAATTTTCTTATACTAGACAAAGGTGCCAAAAATATGCAATGGAGGAAAAGATAGCCTCTTCAACAAATGGTGCTGGGAGAATTGGAAATCTATATGCAACAGAATGAAACTAAACCCATATCTCTCACCATGCACGAAACTAAACTCAAAATGGATTAAGGATCTCGGAATCAGACCAGAGACCTTGCATCTTATCGAAGAAAAAGTAGGTCCAGAGCTTCAACATGTCGGCTTAGGACCAGACTTCCTCAACAGGACTCCCATAGCACAAGAAATAAAAGCAAGAATTAATAACTGGGATAGATTCAAACTAAAAAGCTTTCTCTCAGCAAAGGAAACTATCAACAATGCGAAGTAAGAGCCTACAGAGTGGGAGAATATCTTTGCCAATCATACTTCAGATAGAGCACTAATCTCCAGAATCTATAAAGAACTCAAAAAACTCTACACCAAGAATGCAAGTAATCCAATTGACAAATGGGCCAAGGAAATGAATAGACACTTCACAGAAGAAGATCTACAAGCAATCAACAAACATATGGAAAAATGTTCAACATCTCTAGTAATAAGAGAAATGCAAATCAAAACCACCCTAAGATTCCATCTCACCCCAATTAGAATGGCGATTATCAAGAATACAAGCAACAACAGGTGTTGGCGAGGATGTGGGGAGAAAGGTACACTCATACATTGCTGGTGGGGCTACAAATTAGTGCAGCCACTCTGGAAAGCAGTATGGAGACTCCTTAGAAAACTTGGAATGGAACCACCATTTGACCCAGCTATCCCACTCCTTGGCCTATACCCAAAGGATTTAAAATCAGCATATTACAGACATACAGCCACATCAATGTTCATAGCTGCTCAGTTCACAATAGCCACATTGTGGAACCAACCTAGATGTCCTTCAATTGATGAATGGATAAAGAAAATGTGGTATATATATACAATGGAATATTACTCTGCCATAAAGAATGATAAAATTATGGCATTTGCAGTCAAATGGATGAAACTGGAGAATATCATGCTAAGTGAGATAAGCCAATCTCAATAAACCAAAGGAAGAATGATATCGCTAATAAGTGGATGAGGTCACATAATGGGGGGTGGGAAGAGTTAGTGTTAGGGTTAGAGTTAGGTTTAGGGAGGGGGGCAAGAATGGAGGAAGGAAGGACTGTATAGAGGGAAAAGAGGCATGGGAGGGGTGGGGGGAAGGGAAAAAAATAACAGAATGAATCAAACATTACCCTATGTAAATTTATGATTACACAAATGGTATGCCTTTACGCCATGTACAAATAGAGAAACAACATGTATCCCATTTGTGTACAATAATAAAAAAATAATAATAATTAAAAAAAAGAAAATAATAAATGAAATAATATTTATGTTAGTAAAAAAGAACCTATATGCCCTGAAGGAAAAATACATATGATTTAATTATGAATGTGAAAATAATCACAGTTATGAAATAATACAAATTTGTAAAATAATAATTTACAGCTCTAGGTAAAAAATTTGAAAACTAGAGGAAGTGAACTTTTCTAGCAAAATTTATGTTAATAAAGCACATAGAATGAGTGGATCAATGATTATGAGATATTTGAAAGCATATTTAATATCAAACCATTAAAATATGTCACCAAAATCAAATAAACCTATAGCTTACATAACCTCTCAGTGCTTAAGTTTTCTGATCTATAAAATGTGGATAATGTCTTTCTGACAGTGTTGCTATGATAATCCCCTGTTTACATATATAAACTTGTAAAATAGTCTGTAATATATTAGATGTCATATAAATGTTAGTTACTTTCATTATTGGAAAAGATATAACCCAATGCTATTTAAAGAATTCCAGACTATGGAAAAAAGATGAAAAATGCACCGTTGAAATAATACCAAAATTTGATTATTTTAAGAAAAAAATAGAAAACTGGATAAAATACACCAATTTTACTTAAAAATAGAATCACAGAATTTTAAATGTATTAACAAATTGATTTCAATATATTAAAAATAATCACAAGCTGTTTGAAAAAATGCTTTGGCTGGTACAATGGTACATGCCTGTTATCTCAGCTACTTAAGGGGCTGAGGCAGGAGGTCACAAGTTTGAGGTCACCTTGGGCAATTTAACAAGAGCCTGCTTAAAAATAAAAGTAAAATGTCTGAGGATGTAGCTCAGGGTGCTCCTAAGTTCAAGTCCCATTACCAAAAAAAATAAAAAATAAAAAAATAAAAAGGATAATTTATTCTAGGAAGGAAAAAATGTGATGATATCCACAAATGTAATGTAATCAATGATTAAGGGTAACATCTTGATGAATATATAAGTAAATTCATGAAAGAATTTGGTAAAATTTAGCTGTTATTCTTAATTTTAAAATTGAAATTGAAAAAAACCAGTAAGATGTAAACTAGGTTGATTTAGCAAAAACAATCAAAATCACACTAAGCAGTGAGACTATTTTCTAATTAGAAAGAAGATATGAATCTTCCTGTTACTGTTATTTTGATTTCACCTGCAACATTGTCCATGTCCCTTAGTATTTTATTTTTATTTTTAGCATTGAAAAGCATAACACTCTGAATATTTTACTTATTTTTCTGGCTTCTTGTCTATCATATCATCCAGAATGGAAGCTCCATGACAGAGGTTTTTGACTCTTTTGCTCTTTGCTATATCCACTGAGCCTGGAACAGTACCTGGTACAAAAATTAAGTAAGAAGAAAAATTGAACAAATTAAGTAATTTATCCCATATTACTTTTGAGGTAATAACTAATATAATAAGAAAGTTGGGTTAGAAGAGACAAAATTATTTCTTTGTTTGGATGAGTGCATATCTCAAGAGAACTAAAAGTAAGTATATCTACTAGAAGTAATGAGTAATTTAGCAAGGATTTAGATTCTTTCTCCCAGGAATTTGAATTGGAGGGGAATTTAAATCTCTATAGGAGTAGATACAACTGGAGTTGAATCACTGTTAATAGTGCTCTAAAAAGTGGTTCATGGGTTTAGGTTCCTGAGATTCTTGGAGATCCTCTCATTTATGTTTCTCAACTCTATGACTTCAGTAACAAATTTCCTATTTTATAGCTTAATTTAATCAGTTATCTTTTGTCACTTGGTATAAACACATCTTACTGAGCAGAAAGAGAAAAAATATATATATTTTAATTCTAAAATACAGATTTATTTGCCAAGTCTGATATGTGTGTGTATATAAACATATACATACATATAGTTGTAATCAAAAAGTAAAACACTGGATACAAAAAAGAGCATCACTGCAAAAACAGCATTCATGTTAATATATAATTGACTAGAATTCTTAGAGAAACAGATATTCTGGCTAATTTAATTTTCTTATAAATTGAAAAATAAGAAAAAAAGCTCCCAACACTTGAGACAATCTTTATGAAATCTTCTTTAATTTTATTATTTTAATAAGCAATGCAAAGAGCATGAGATAGTGTTTCTTTGGTGAACCCAACTTTATGTTTCCTTCTTACCACTTCTAAATAGAAGTTGTTATAACACAACTCTATTTCAATCAATGTTTTATTAATTGTCTTTGAAAGATCTTAACTTTTGAATTACAAGTATTTTTTAAAAATAATTTATTACAAACTCTTTTAAAGTCATTAATTCTTCTGGCAATCTTCTATTTGTTGCTTACCTTCCAATTCTCTAAAATTATTTTAACACGTGAGTTTTTTAAGCAATACTTAGTCAATGTATTGATATATTCTGTGCTGATTTCTTCATTTATTTGCAAGTTTAGATGTTTCTAATTATTCAGATATTCTACCACATTGTATTCTAGTCATAATTTCTTCCATGCTTTCTTTGTAATTTTTGATACATCTAGAATCCATTTTAATCTTGGGGATGAGTTGTGGTTCTAAATTGATTATTTAAAAATAAAAATATATTTTACATGTTACTTGTTTATTCCTGACATATTATCTTGATCACACATTAAATAAAATTCTCCTGGCTATGCCTGAGTTTACGGTTATTATTCCACTCATTTGACCATAAACTACAGCATTTGTAAAATACTTATCATTTTACTCTTCTTGTTTGTTCACCTTTTCAAATAAAATTTAGGATTATTTTTACCTGCCTGCTGTCAAAAGTATGTAAATCAATGCCAATTGCTTTTTTTTTTATTGTAAACAAATGGGATACATGTTGTTTCTCTGTTTGTACATGGAGTAAAGGCATACCATTTGTGTAATCATAAATTTACATAGGTAATGTTGTTTGATTCATTCTGTTATTTTTTCCTCCCCCCCCACTCCTTCCAACTCTCTTTTCCCTCTATACAGTCCTTCCTTCTTCCATTCTTACCCCCTACCACCACTCATTACGTGTCATCATCTGCTTATCAGTGAGATCATTCGTCCTTTGGTTTTTTGAGATTGGCTTATCTCACTTAGCAGGATATTGTCCAATTTCATCCATTTGCCTGTAAATCTCATAATTTTATTATTCTTTATGGCTGAGTAATATTCCATTGTATATATATGTACCACAGTTTCTTAATCCATTCATCAATTGAAGGACATCTAGGTTGGTTCCACAATTAGGCTATTGTGAATTGAGCAGCTATGAAAATTGATGTGGCTGTATCTCTGTACTATGCAGATTTTAAGTTCTTTGGGTATAGACTGAGGAGTGGAATAGCTGGGTCAAATGGTTCCATTCCAAGTTTTCTGAGGAATCTCCATTCTGCTTTCCAGAGTGGCTGCACTAATTTGCAAACCCACCAGCAATGTATGAGTGTACCTTTTCCCCCACATCCTTGCCAACAACTATTGTTGCTAGTGTTCTTGATAATTGCCATTCTGATTAGGGTGAGATGGAATCTTAGGGTAGTTTTGATTTGCATTTCTCTTATTACTAGAGATGTTGAACATTTTTTCATATATCTGTTGATTGCTTGTAGATCTTCTTTTGGGAAGTGCCTGTTCATTTCCTTAGCCCATTTGTTGATTGGGTTATTTGTATTCTTGGTGTAGTGATTTTTGAGTTCTTTATATATTCTGCAAATTAGCACTCTATCTGAAGTATGCATGGTAAACATTTTATCCCACTCTGTAGGCTCCCTCTTCACATTGCTGATAGTTTCCTTTGCTGAGAGAAAGCTTTTAAGTTTGAATCCACCCCAGTTGTTGATTCTTGCTTTTATTTCTTGTGCTATGGGAGTCCTGTTAAGGAAGTCTGATTGTAAGCTGACATGTTGAAGATTTGGACCTACTTTTTCTTCCATAAGATGAAGGGTCTCTGGTCTGATTCCGAGGTCCTTGATCCATTTGAGTTGAGTTTTGTGCATGGTGAGAGATAGGGGTTTAATTTCATTCTGTTGCATATGGATTTCCAGTTTTCCCAGCACCATTTGTTGAAGAGGCTATCTTTTCTCCTTTGCATATTTTTGGCCCCTTTGTCTAGTATGAGAAAATTGTATTTATTTGGGTTTGTGTCCATGTCCTCTATTCTGTACCATTGATCTACTTGTCTATTTTGGTACCAATACCATGCTGTTTTTGTCCCTATTGCTTTGTAGTATAGTTGAAGATCTGGTATTGCGATACCCCCTGCTTCGCTCTTCCTGCTAAGGATTGCTTTAGTTATTCTGGGTTTCTTATTCTTCCAGATGAATTTCATAATTGCTTGCTCTATTTTTGTAATGTACATCATTGGGATTTTAGTTGAAATTGCATTGAATCTGTATAGCACTTTTGGTAGTATGGCCATTTTGACAATATTAATTCTGCCTATTCAAGAACATGGGAGATCTTTCCATCTTCTAAGGTTTTCTTTCATTTCTTTCTTTAGTGTTCTGTAGTTCTCATTGTAGAGGTCTTTCACCTCTTTTGTGAGATTGATTCCAAAATATTTTATTTTTTTCGAGGCTATTGTGAATGGGGTAGTTTTCCTAACTTCTCTTTCTGAGGATTCATCACTTATGTATAAAAATGCCTTGGATTTATGAGCATTGATCTTTTAACCTGCTACTTTACTGAATTCACTTATGAGTTCCAAAAGTTTTCTGGTGGAATTTCCGGGTTCCTCTAAATATATAATCATGTCATCAGCGAACAGGGATAGTCTGAGTTCTTCTTTTCCTATTCGTATCCCTTTAATTTCTTTGGTTTGTCTAATTGCTCTGGCTAGAGTCTCAAGGACAATGTTGAATAGAAGTGGTGAAAGAGGGCATCCCTGCCTTGTTCCAGTTTTTAAGGGGAATACTTTCAGTTTTTTACCATTTAGAATGATATTGGCCATGGGCTTAGCATAGATGGCTTTTACAATGTTAAGGAATGTTCCCACTATCCCTATTTTTTCTAGTGTTTTGAGCATGAAGGGATGCTATATTTTATCAAATGCTTTTTCTGCTTCTATCGAAATAATTATGTGATTCTTAACTTTAAGTCTGTTGATATGGTGAATGACATTTATTGATTTCTGGATGTTGAACCAACCTTGCATCCTGGGATAAAACCCGCTTGATCGTGGTGCACTATCTTTTTAATATATTTTTGTATGTGATTTGCTAAAATTATGTTGAGAATTTTTGCATCGATGCTCATTAAGGATATTGGTCTGAAATTTTCTTTCCTCGATGTGTCTCTGTCTGGTTTAGGTATCAGGGTAATATTGGCTTCATAGAATGAGTTTGGGAGGGTTGCCTCGTCTTCTATTTCATGGAATACTTTGAGAAGTATTGGAATGAGCTCTTCTTTAAACGTTTTGTAGAACTTGGCTGAGAACCCATCTGGTCCCGGACTTTTCTTTGTTGGTAGGCTTTTGATGACCTCTTCTATTTCATTGCTTGAAATTGATTTATTTAAGTTGTGTATGTCCTCCTGGTTCAGTTTAGGTAATTCATATGTCTCTAGAAACTTGTTGATGTCTTCGAGGTTTTCTGTTTTGTTGGAGTATAGATTTTCAAAATAGCTTCTAATTATGTTTTGTATTTCACTCATGTCTGTAGTGATATTTCCTTGTTCATTCCAAATTTTACTAATTTGAGTTTTCTCTCTCTTTCTCTTTGTTAGTGTGGTTAAGGGTTTATCAATTTTGTTTGGGCTGGGGAGATAGCTCAGCTGGTAGAGTGCTTGCGTCGCAAGCACAAGGCCCTGAGTTTGATCCCCAGTACCGCAAAAAACTAAAAAAAAAAAAAAAAAATTTTTTTGTTTACTTTTTCAAAAGAACCAACTCTTTATTTTGTTAATTTTTTCGATTGTTTCTCTTGTTTCAATTTCATTGATTTCAGCTCTGATTTTAACTATTTCCTGTCTTCTACTACTTTTGGTTTTGGTCTGCTCTTCTTTTTCTAGGGCTCTGAGCTGTAGTGTTAAGTCATTTATTTGTTGATTTTTTTCTTCTTTTGTTGAATGTGCTCCATGAAATAAATCTTCCTCTAAGTACTGCTTTCATAGTGTCCCAGAGATTTTGATATGATGTGTCTTTGTTCTCATTTACTTCTAAGAATTTTTTTATTTCCCTCCTGATGTCTTCTGTTATCCATTCATCGTATAATAGTGTATTATTTAGTCTCCAGGTTTTGGATAAATTTGTTTTTTTATTCTGTCATTTATTTCTAATTTCAATCCATTATGATCTGATAGAATACAAGGTACTATCTCCATCTTCTTGTATTTGCTAAAAGTAGCTTTGTGGCATAAAATATGGTCTATTTTAGAGAAGGATTCATGTGCTGCTGAGAATAAAGTGTATTCACTCTTTGTTGGATGGTATATTCTATATATGTCGGTTAAGTCTAAATTGTTGATTGTGTTATTGAGATCTATGGTTTCTTTATTCAATTTTTGTTTGGAAGATCTATCCAGTGGTGAGAGAGGTGTGTTAAAATCGCCTAGTACTATTGTGTTTTGGTCTATTTGCTTTTTGGAATTGAGAAGGATTTGTTTGACGTACATGCCCAATGTTTGGGGCATAGATATTTATGATTGTTATGTCTTGCTGATTTATGCTTCCCTTAAGCAGTATGTAATGCCCTTCTTTATCTCTTCTGACTAGTTTTGGCTTGAAGTCCACATTATCTGAAATGAGGATGGATACTCCAGCTTTTTTGCTGTGTCCCTGTGCATGGTATGTTTTTTCCCATCCTTTCACCTTTAGTCTGTGGGTATCTCTTTCTATGAGATGAGTCTCTTGCAGGCAGCATATTGTTGGATTTTTCTTTTTAATCCAATCTGCCAGTCTATGTCTTTTGATTGATGAGTTCAGGCCATTAACATTCAGGGTTATTTTTGTGATATGATTTGTATTCCCAGTCATTTGACTCATTTTTGTTTTTTGACATGCTTTGGTTTCTCCTTTATTTGACTATTTCTTTAGACTAGTTCCTCCTGTTGCTGATTTGCATCGTTGTTTTTCATCTCTTCCTCATGGAATATTTTGCTGAGAATGTTCTGTAATGCCAGCTTTTTTTTTTGTAAATTCCTTTAGCTTTTGTTTATCATGGAAAGATTTTATTTCATCATCAAATCTGAAAGTAAGTTTTGCTGGGTATAAGATTCTTGGTTGTCATCCGTTTTCTTTCAGGGCTTGGTAAATGTTTTTCCAGGCCCTTGTAGCTTTTAGGGTCTGGATTGAAAAATCTGCTGATATTCTTATTGGTTTCCCCCTGAATATAATTTGATTCTTTTCTGTCACAGCCTTTAAAATTCTGTCTTTATTTTGTATGTTAGGTATTTTCATAATAATGTGCCTTGGTGTGGGTCTGTTGTAATTTTGTATATTTGGAGTCCTATAAGCCTCTTGAATTTGATTTTCCATTTCATTCTTCAGATTTGGGAAATTTTCTGATATTATTTCATTGAATAGATTGTTCATTCCTTTGGTTTGTTTCTCTAAGCCTTCCTCAATCCCAATAATTCTTAAATTTGGCCTTTTCATGATATCCCATAATTCTTGTAGATTCTGTTCATGATTTCTTACCATCTTCTCTGTTTGGTCAATTTTGTTTTCAAGATTAAATATTTTGTCTTCAATGTCTGAGGTTCTGTCTTCCAGGTGTTCTATCCTATTGGTTATGCTTTCTATGGAGTTTTTAACTTGGTTTATTATTTCCTTCATTTCAAGGATTTCTGTTTGTTTGTTTTCAGTATCTCTCTTTATTGAAATGATCTTTTGCTTCCCATATTTGCTCTTTTAAGTGTTGATTGGTACGATCATTTAATGCCTACATTTGCTTTTTCATCTCATCCTTCAATGCCTGCATTTGCTCTTTCATCTCCTCATTTGCTTCCCTGATTGTTTTAATTATGTACATTCTGAACTCCCTTTCTGACATTTCTTCTGCTGTGCTGTCATTGGGTTTTATTGATATAGTATCTAGGTTTGTTTGGGACCTTTTCTTCCCTAGTTTTCTCATATTGGTCAGATATCAGTGGGACTCTGAGATATTGAAAATTTCATCTATTGGCTTATAGTGTCCCTGTAGATTTCCAGTATATTACATCCCAGCCTTCAGTAGCCTGAAGTCTTGGAGGAACTTGATAATGCAGTGCTTCTGCAGATAGCTGCCCCTAGCCCACTACTGGGTCCAGGGCTGGGGGCTGGTTCTGCGTGGAAATCCTCTCACTGGCGGGCCTGCTCCAAGAAGCTCACTATAGACAGGGCCTGCTGGGGAAAGTCTCTTGCTGTCCTGCCCTGGTCCCAGAAGCCACCTGCAGGCTGGGGCCTGCTGCTGGGTTCAGGTCTTGGGGTTGGCTCTGTGCGGAAAAACTTTCACTGGGCGGGCCTGCTCCTAAAAGCTGGCTGTGGCTTGTGTCTGCACTGGAGGAAGCAGGGCTGCTTGGGGAAGACTCTCGCTGCCCTGCCCTGCTCCGAGAACCTGCCCACTGTCCGGGCCTGCTGCCCAGGCCGAGCTTCACCCAGTGGGAAAGACTCACCTGGAGGCTCTATGTTGGTCTGAGTCTCTCAATACCTCCCCTTCTCGAATCCTGAGTTCTGGAGCGAAAGGAGATGCAGTCACCCTCTAGTCTGCCATCTTGGATCTTCCTGCCAATTACTTTTGTTGAAAGGAATGAAAACTACGAATTGGAGGAAAGGGGTAGATGTTTTCATGATATTCACTTAAATATGGATCTATCATGTAATGTTCCAAGATATAAGAAGTTAAATAAGATGTAATCCCTGATATTGAGAACCTTTTGTTAATAATTTACTAATTGATAAAAGTATTCTTACATGTTTGAAAACACAGAGAACTGATATATTGACCAAACTGGGAATCTTGAAAATCTGGGGAAAGATAGAGTGTGAGTTCTAATTCCATAACAGTAAAGGTTATGCAAGTAAATGTTGGGGATTAACTAGAGCAGAGACCATCTGAAATAGAATAATTTTTAGAAAATGAGTTGAATCACTGATCAAATTACACTTTCAAATAAATTTGACTTTGGTTTTTAGTAAAAATAAACATATCAAATTAACAGTGTCCTTATGCATTTAAATTCCAGAAAAGGCAAAACAGTATGAAATTTAAACAAACACATACATATATACACAAACACACATAGTTTTCTTCCCTTCTTCCTTTTGTAGCAATAAAAAATATTAAATTTACCTTTTAGGATAAAATGACTTTAGAAAATAAAAATGAGTATGAGGTCAAAATAAAATTACCACAATTGTGTCATCCAAAAATAAAACTTAAAACTGTATACCATATTTATATTTGTGCCTGTGCCTTTTGTTTCTCTATCTGTATCTCTATATATCTATGTCAATATTTAGATCAAAGTAAATTTATAGTTTATTTGATTTTTCACAAAGAAATTATCTATGTTTTAAAAATTCTTCAAAAATAAAATTTAAATATATACATTGGATCCTAGAATATGAATGATTGTAAAACTCTTTGCATTAAAATCAGTATAATTATTCTAATCATTGTTTTCAAAAATAATTTTATTTGATGAATCATATTCACCTGTTATAATTTGATTATTAATAATTATACCAAGAATTGCTTCTGATAATTGCTCACCAATAACTAAGTTTCTCTTTAAGACTATTGGTATTCAAAGACAATAATAGTATTTATTCATTCTACCTATGCTAATATAGCAGGAGAAACCCAAGTACTTAGCACATAAAACCAAACAATATACGTACACATAAAAGTCTATATGCTAAATAACTCTCCAAGAGTTTCCATTCTTTATAAGAAAACAAATTCTCCTTTTAGCTAGTTTTTTAAGGAACTGAATAAATTCCTTGGAGATTCCAGAAAGTTTCTGACATCTGTTATAATGTTAGATTTACAGAGTCATCCCTTGAAAACATTTGTCAATCGGAGGTATGAGAGGACTTTGAGATAAAATGTCAACAAGACAGTTGCTGATGCTTCAAGAGGCCTATGTGATGACATTACCTTCTTGAATTTGTGGCATTTCATACATAATATATCTCATAAAATAAAACTAAATACAAATGACAGTCTAGTTAGTGCTCTGTACTTGATTAGACTCAGGGAGGCTGACCCATAATGTGTTAAATCACTAGAACGGAAAGTCTTAAATGATAGTTTACAGTTCAGAATTTCAATGAGAAATATAATCTTTTAGTTGATCAGCCTATTCTCCACTGCAGAAACATACTTGGGGAAGTTGGTCTATTACCTGGATCTTTGTCATGTGTTATGTTCTGATTTATACTTTGACTTTCAAAGTTTGATTTTATTTCCTTATTTCCAGATACATAGAGAACAACTACCTTAGTTAACCATCTTTAGATGTCACTCAGTTATTTCTCTTCAGAGATGTATATCTGTATATCTGCATGTTCACATCTAGGCTTCAATTTCTGCATTTGGCAGAGAACTTCTATAGAATCAAATTTTTGCCTTTAGCATGTATACTCATACAAATATTATTACCTGACTTATGACATATCCATTGCAATTCAGAGTGAAAAGAATAATCAACTAACAGGACCAAATGGAAAAGAAGGGAAGAAGAGGTGGTAAGGTACCTATTCTATTTCAGATTTCTCTTACAACCAATTCATTAATTATTTGGAAAACTACCAAAGTGAATTTTTTTTTTTTTTTTTTTTTTTTTTTTTTGGTTGTGATGGGGATTAAATCCAGGGCTTCACACATGCCAGGCAAGTAAGTACTCAATCATTTAGCTATATTCTCAATCCTACAAAGTGAAAATTATTCCTATTCTTTTCTTATGCCATGAATAAAATAGGAAAATAGAACTAAGTAGAGATGAGGCTCTAAGAAATGATTTCAACTTCGAATAACTGGAGAGTTTCTAGTTTTCACATGTTCTATATTACAGAATTACTTTAGTTGTAGGTCTCAAAGAGAGTGGACTATAAAGGTGTGTTCTAATTAAGTATGAGTAAAATTTTCATTACAAATTATGTTGCAGTTATAAGTTAAAAATTTGTTAAGAATACATTCTTGATTATTTCTATAGATATAGTTGTTAATTTTACTAGTTTCTGGGTTAAACTATCTCCCCACATAGTTGAATTTTGTCTATAGAAAAATATTTAAAGCACAATGCTATAATGTAAATTTCAGAAAATGTATGTATTCGGTAATTAGAGTCACAAAACCATATGAAACAAAAAAATTATTGCAGCTAATACTTGAGAAAATAGTGTGGTACCTTTCAAAAACATGCCAAAAAAGATTTCCCTGGCAAGCTATCCTATATAACATAGTAGAATGCCTGAATATGTATTTGATTCTTTCAGAAATATGTAGAATCACCCCAAGAGATCTGAAAGGATCTCAGTCAAGTACTATTATACATTCAAATTACTCAACTACTGCCTCCCTATGATTAAAGACACAAACACCGTTCTGGTAATTTGACTTATGTTACTCTTAAAGGCAGAAAACATTTTAGTGAAATAGAAAAAAGTATCTGGTACCATTAGCGATTTAAATGACTTATTGCACATTATTAAGCTCATACCTACATTTTATACATCTTATTTTATGAGCTCTAGTAATGTGTGACAGAAAATTGGATTCTTATTAATTGGGCACACTAACACATTAAAATTCTTAGACTGTAAATATGAAGGGTTAGAACTTGAATTATCTTAATGGCTCCTTTTTTTTTTTTTTTTTTTTTGGCCTCTTACTAGCCAAATCCTGTGCACAGAATAGGTAATATAAGTTCCTTAACCACAAGTAGCACAAACGTTACCTCCATCACCACCACCACTACCAAAAGACTCATTTTACAAATATTTTCTTGGGTAACAAACGCTTTTTGTCATGTTTGCCAGAATTTGTGTAATGATTAAGTCTGGTGAAACCCTGAAAGACGTTAGGACATTTTATTATATATATAAACATTAAGTGCATAAGATTAAATTTTAACCTTTCTTTTCCATCAGATGGCAACTGAAAATACAGTTAAGCTAAATCTCCTCTAATGTCTCTAAATTAAGCTATGCCTCAGTTTTTTGGTACCCAGAATACATATGTTCATAAATTTCAACTACCGCTTAGTGTATGGTGGAAGTTACTGAGATATCAAAAAGAAAACTGGGGAAAAAAAAGATAAGTAAAAGAATAAATAGGAGGTGGAATCCAGAAGCTATCACATATGGAGGTCATGGAGGAATGGAAGTTCATAGTCATGAGCTACATTTGTAATGAGCATTTGTTGTACAGACACACTCTCATTTCTCTGTCTCTCTTTCTCTCTCTCTCATACACACACATACACACACACACACACACACACACACACACACAGAGAGAGAGAGAGAGAGAGAGAGAGAGAGAGAGAGAACAAATCTTACATTTAAGCCCCAAAAGTTATGTTTTGAAAAAATGATCTCAAACACTAGAGACCATTGGAGAACAATAGTCATTGAAAACCAGTGTCAGTTGACTTTGAAAAAGAAAACTAAAATGAAGCAAATCCATAGTAGTGCTCAACTTGAGTCTAGTGAAAAAATTAAAACAATGAATTTATTAACCTTTATACACAAAACAAGCTGAGACAAATTTGTCATGATAATTGTCAGAATAAATTATTTTCAGAATTTGGCTCAGCTAGAGGTAATAAGTATTGAATTATACATAATAGGTCTACTAACCTTTTTTGTGGCTTCCTGATTTTATGGAATACAAGAATATATGAAATGTATACATATTCAGGAAAAAAAACATTTTTTTCATTTAAATAATATGGAACAAATTAATGAATGCTAAATAAGTGAAGACTTATTGCAGAGACAAATTGTCTATAACAGAATAAGAAGTGAATGAATAAATTAAGTTCCTCTTTTCAATTCTTTGATAAAGAATTATCTTAAGTAAGATTATATTCTTAAGCTTCTTTTAAAATCTCATATGTAAAAAATGTTTATGACCAATTGAATCTTCAGACTCCTGTCCAACATGACCTCTAAAAACTCCTTTTCACCTTCATGTCATCTGAATCTTTATCTTCTAAATCCTTGGCTCATATGTAATGGTAGGATCCTGTGCACTCTGATGGCCTCATATTTTTACGTCATAATCTATTTGAATTCTCTCAATATAACATGCTAACTAAACATATATGTGAAATTCAAATATGTGTATAATACTTAAAAATATCATTTGCACAGTGATGCTAATGGTTTTGATGAGGGTAGTGAACAGTGGCAGTGTGGTAGCCAATTTACTACTATAGTAAATTTTTAAGGCATTTTATTAGTATGTGCTTCCTTATTTATAAACACATTTTTGTGTATTATCTCAATTTAACTTTCTGTTTCTGTGATTTTTTAAAATTCATTTTTATTGTAAACAAATGGGATACATCTTGTTTCTGTTTGTACATGAAGTAGAGGCATACCATTTTTGTAATCATGCATTTACCTAGGGTAATAATTTTTGATTCATTCTGTTATTTTCTCCCCCCCCAACCTTCCCACCCTTCTTTTCCCTCTATACAGTCTCTCCTTCCTCCATTCTTGTCCCCCTCCCACCCCCACTATGTGTCATCATCCACTTATCAGCGAGATCATTTGTCCTTTAGTTTTTTGAGATTGGCTTATCTCACTTAGCATGATATTCTCCAATTTCATCCATTTGCCTGCAAATGCCATAATTTTATTGTTTTTTATGACTGAGTAATATTCCATTGTGTATATAAATATATATATATATTTCTTTATCTGTTCATCAATCGAAGGGCATCTAGGTTGGTTCCACAATCTGGCTATTGTGAATTAAGCAGCTATGAAAATTGATGTGACTGTATCTCTGTAGTATGCTGATTTTAAGTCCTTTGGGTATAGGCCAAGGAGTGGGATAGCTGGCTCAAATGGTGGTTCCATTCCAAGCTTTCTAAGAAATCTCCACACTGCTTTCCAAAGCGGCTGCACGAATTTGCAGCCCCACCAGCAATGTATGAGCGTACCTTTATCCCCACATCCATGCCAATACCTACTGTTGCTTGTATTCTTGATAATCGCCATTCTAATTGGGGTGTTATGGAATCTTAGGGTAGTTTTGATTTGCATTTCTCTTGTTACTAAAGATGTTGAACATTTTTTCATATGTCTGTTGATTGCTTGTAGATCTTCTTTTGGGAAGTGTCTGTTCATTTCCTTAGCCCATTTGTTGACTGGGTTATTTGTATTCTTTATGTAGAGTTTTTTGAGTACTTTATATATTCTGGAAATTAGTGCTCTATCTGAAGTATGCGTGGCAAAGATTTTCTCCCACTCTGTAGGTTCTCTCTTTGCATTGCTGATAGTTTCCTTTGCTGAGAGAAAGCTATTTAGTTTGAATCTACCCTAGTTATTGATTCTTGCTTTTATTCCTTGTGCTATGGGAGTCCTGTTAAGGAAGTCTGATCCTAAGCCAATATGTTGAAGATTTGAACCTACTTTTTCTTCTATAAGATGCAGAGTCTCTGGTCTGATTTCAAGATCCTTGATCCATTTTGAATTGATTTTTGTGCAGGGTGAGAGATAGGGGTTTAGTTTCATTCTTGTTTCTGTGATTTTGATGGAAATTTTTTAGGTAAGTGAACCTTGGAAAGTTTGAGTGACTTGAACAAATTAACAAAGAACTAGGTGTAGAAATTTAGCACTGAGCTAAACTGAGTTGAACTGATGAGAACATCATAAAGCATTTTGTGCTTTTTCCTCAGTTTAAAAATTAGATGTTCGTTTTGAAGGCAATAAGAAAAAACATTAAAAAAAGGTTGGTAAGGAAATTAAAAGAAAAGTTCACTGGATTCCCAGCCCTTATTCTAGAATCCGATAAAAATCATATCAGTGGCAGAAATTATGCTACGTGTTTACCAAACCCTATATTTTCTTTCCATCTCCAACACAGTTCAATTATATCTCTAAGCCTTCCTTCTCCCAGTAGATGGGATCATATATTAAGTTCCAGCTAGTGCAACATGAGAAAGATGAAAATGATACACACCGCTTCTATGCTTGTACCCTAAAAATATACTCCTAGGAGTCTCTACAATTCTTTTAATCTCTTTTATTTCTCTTATTTTCCAGATGAAATAGATTACTGTTTCTAAGTAACAACTTCATTCTAGAACAAATTTTAAGAATATCTGTAGGACCACAAAAATATCTAGCACTCACCAAGGTAAAATTCAAAATGTCTGCCATTCAATTAAAAAAAAATGCCAGGCATCAAAAAATATAGGAAAGATATACTATGGAATTAAAAAAACTTTCTTTTGGTAGTAACAGACCCAGATATAGATGGTATAACGAATTAGTAGAAAGAATGGTAAATAGTTACAATAACTATATTCCAAATGTTCAAGAAGGTAGACAAAAGAAAAAAATATTTTAATGAAAGACAATGATGATATTTTAAAAATGCTAATTTAATCTTCTAAATGTAGAAAACAATGTCTTATCTAAGAAATACACTGGGTGGCATAGAAACTTTTAAAAATTATATATACAAAGAAAAATTAGAAAAAACATGGGGAGACCACTTATCCTTATACATATGTATTTGAAGTTACTGCTGAAGGAAAGGAAAAAGTGGAAGAGATAAAAAAAATTTTATGCAAAACACCCCAAATTTTCACATTTTGATGAAATGTGAAACCCACAAATCTAAGAAGCTCAACAAATCCTAAACAAAAGAAATATAGAGAAATATGCACCATGCCATATCAAACTACTTAAAGTGACTGGTAAAGGGAAAAATTTTACAATTAATCAGAGAAAGAAGACTCAATGGTAACAAAGGAACAAATAATATATAAGCCAGAAGGAAGAGGAACAACATCTTCAAAGTATTGAAATAAACACTGTCAACCTAGAATTCTATACCCAACAATGTTATCTTTGAAATCTAAAGGCAAAATAACAACTTACTAGACATAAAAGATGTAAGAATTCATAACCAGTAGGCATATACCATAAGAAATGTTTAAGGAAGGCTTTTAAGTGGAAGCAAATGATAATACAGATCTACACAAAGGAATAAAACATGCGAAATGGTAAATAGGTGGGTGAATATAAAATAATTCTTTCATATTTTAAAAATCTCTTTAAAGGAAGATCAAACTGTTAAAGCAGAAAATATCACTTGTATTGTTAGATTTAACATATATAGAAATGTAATGTATGACAATAGTAAAAAGGCTGAAGAAATATATTTAGTCAAAATTATTTTGCTACAAGCAAAATTATGTAATATCACTTAAAGATAGTGATAGTAAGTTAAGTATGTATGCTATAAAGGAATCATTGAAGATTGTCACTACTAAGCAAACAAAATAAAATGGAATCATTAAAATGTCTATAATTTCCAAACAGTCAGAGGAAGAAGAAAAGGGAACAAAGAACAGACATATATATAGAAAACAAATAGCAAGATCGTGCATTTAAATATATTGAATTAGGAATCACGGTAATATAACTGGTCTGTACCTCAATTCAAAGTCAGATGTCAAATTGGATAAAAAAGAAAACCTCAATTACATGTTGCCTATAAAATATTCAAAATATAAAGACACAATTTGGTTACAAGTAAATAATGGGAAATTAAATCATACTAATACTGATTAAACAAAAGCTGACATGATTAAATTATAATCAAACATTGTTGAATACAGAGCAAAGAATATTACCAGAAACAAAGAAGGTCATTTCACAATCACAAAGGGGGTCAGCACATCTAAAAGGACATATCATATGCAAATACTGACAGAGCTTTAAATATATGAAACAAAAAATTATAAAATTTCAAGTACAAATAGATACATCTATAATTAATCAAGTAATTTTTAAACAAATAGGTATATAATCAGAAAAATATAGAAGACATAAATGCCCCTATTAAACAACAAGAAATAATTGAAATTTGTTGAAACTTACTGAAGTACAACAGTATTCTCCTCAAGTGCACATGAAATATTTACCAAGATAACAGATATACTGGGCCATAAAATGGATTTCTATAAATTTTAAATAATGAAATTAATGCAGAGTATATTCTCTATTACAACAGATTAAAATTGGAAATTAATAACACAAAGATCTTTGGAAAATCTCCAATTATTTAAATTGAAAAAATATTTTTGTAACCCATTAGTCATATCAGAAATGAAAAAAGTAATTAAAAAAATTTTTTAAATAAATTAAAATGGAAAGCAAACATTAAAATTCATGGGAAGAAACTTAAACTGGATTAGAGAAATTAATATCACTAATTTTCTATATTAGAAAAGAGAAAATTGTCTAATCAATGACCTTCTACCTAAACTAACTAAAACAAAACAAAAACCAAAACAAAACAAAATACTCCCCACCCCTCCCAAAAAAACCAAAACAAAACAAACAGAAAAAAACCTTTCCCATCCAGTCAGCAGGAACGGGGGAAGCCATAAGTGCAGTCTGGGGCAATAAATCTTACTAAACCTTATACGACCAGGTACTCTGAATTGTTGATGTTCCTTTCATGCTCACTGGTACTGACTGGGGCAGGGACATGAACAGAGGGTGAGTGTCCCAACCAGAAATCAGAGTCAGGCCCCCAGATATGGCACAGTAGAGGCAGATCTAGGAGGGCAGAACTCTAAAACTGAAACAATTTTCAACTTCTCCTTCTGCTTCTGTTGGAAAAAATATAGTGCTCTCTGCCTGTCTTTCCTCTTCTGTTGGTTCAAATCCAATTCCTAATCCCAGACAAGGTAGGAATAATATATAAGGCTGACATAGTAAGATATCCATGGGTACCATGGCACCACCACATCCAGTTTTACAGCCCTCTAGGAAGTACCAAGTGGTTGAATAAGTCAGATCCCCTACTCAGTATGAGGGGTGGGAGGGGAAATCAGGGCTTACCCTACAACAGTTGAGATTACTAGATATGATGGAGTTCCTTGAACTTTTCTATCTTATGACATATTGAATCATATGATACTATCAGTCGATTAAGAAACTCTCCTAAGAAGATCTCTACCAATAACTAAGCTGGAGAAACTCTATATACCATCCACACAATAATGAGTTTTTTCCTCTAGGATGTATAGTGAAGATACCATTCCCTAAAATAGCAGGTGACAAGTGATAGTTGTGTGTCGGTCTGACCTCCCTGAAATAGGATGCGCTCATTGAAAAAGTGCTTGGTACTAAAGAGTTTGGTCTTCACCTTCTATTGGACTGGTCTGAAGTGGGAGCTATTGGTGAAGGCAGAAGTTCAAATTCAGAACACTTTATATTGGTATAGATAGATGGTATATGGATCTTGACCTTAGAGCAGCGATGAACCAACAATCCAAGGTGATACATGTAAAAGTCCTGTTTGCTACTGGGCATGACCTTGGGGGTCAGGAATGTGGTCCTATTTCAGGTTTTTCTAGCCTCACAGTGCTGCTTATTCTTGTATAGACTCTAGCTGGCTATAGAGGAGCTTGCAAACAGGTAGGCTGTTCTGCTGATGATGGCATGGTATTGTCAACCTAATTTGGAACTTGATCTTCAAGTAGTTGATGTGGAGTTAATGAGGGCATCCAGGCTGTAGTTGGCTCTCCACAGAGGACAGTTTGGTAGCCAGCAGCCGTGTATGAAGGAAGTAATTCCTCAAAGCCAGTAATATCACAAGGTAAGTACGCCAGAATCATGTAGTTTGGGGCAAGAGGTCCCAGACCCACACAAGATGGTAGTCATTTGTACTTTCTTGGGTAAAGAAGAGAGTGCTATAGGGGACCAGAATATATCGTGAAGCTTGGACTTAATAGCATTGTCTTGAACTTTTCCTTTTCCTTTTCATCTCTCACACCAAATATGTTATGCTCATTGATCTGTGACTCTGCAGAGGTGGGATCAATAGAGTCAACCTTCTAAATCTTATAGTAATGAAATGATATCAGACTAAGCTTTATAATTTGTAGGTGCAAGGGGAAAATGAGCATGCGAGGCCTACTGTTACAAATTAAATTAATGAAAAGAAAAATAAAAAGAAAACAAAACAAAATCGAAACAGAAATAATGTGCCATTAAAAGTAGAAAAATATAAAATATTTCTTTCAATTTTTCATTTATTATTTAATACCATTCCATATAAAGAAAAAAATAGAATTTTATGTCATCAGCTTGAGAATTTCATCTAATTCATATTACACAATGCTAATTTTAAATGAACATGTAACAGTATTTACTGATGTACAAAATTACTAAAATTACACAATTCATTTTTCGTAACTCATATTTTGTCTTTGCAGAAACTGTAATGTGTTAGTTGACTTTTTGTTACTGTGACCAAAATACCCGGCAATACCTACTTAGAGGAGGAAGTTTATTTTCCAAAGTTTGAGTACATGGTTGGTCAACTTCATCACTTTGTACCCAATTGCACCCAAGGTGAGGTAAAACACTATGGCAGAAGGGTGGCAGGGAAAGGAAGCTGCTTACCTTATAGCAGTCAGAAAGTTGAGGGAGAAATAGGAAGGGGTCACAGGGAAGATGAATCCTTCTAGGGCACCACATCAGTGACCCCCTTCCTCCACCCATCCCTCACCTGCACACAGCTACCTAGTTAATTCAAACTAGGAATGACTGATTAGGTTACAGCTGTCATGATTTAATCATTTCACCTCTGAGTATTCCTGTTTTAATACAGAAGCTTTGGGGGCACAACTCATATCCAAACCATAACAAATGGAAATACTGCAAAATCCAACTCAACTGTTCTTATCTTACTGATTGATATGCGCACATTCTGCCAATGTTGTACAGAAGCAAGTAACTTTCATAACACACTTACCTGACACTTGTCTTAATTCTCACTGAAACTCTACATAGTGGATCCACAGCAATTCCCTGCTCATGGCATCATGAACTCTCTATGAAATAAGATATCAAGAAATGGTAGTGAACATTTATCTTGTGCTTATCTTCTCTACTTATGCACATGCTCTAATCATCCCATTAAATTTCACTTACAAAAGACAAGTTCAAAGATAAATTATGAAAAATTTCAAGATGACAACAGTTCAGTACATGGGAACTTCCTAAGTGTGATGTACCATATGCCAAACAGTTCTCAAATCATGAAGCTGGCCCTGAGTTACAGGTTCTGGTGGTGCCCAGAAAAGTTACAGTTAATGTTCTGGCTTTGTAAGGGCTGAAAATTAGGTAGCCTTCCACCTGATGGGATTTCCTGTTTCTTTGACCTAGATACAGAAGATGGTATTGTCATCCTCCTAGATGGGGTCATGCTATGTGGATAATACTTGAGGATGTACTTAAGGTTCTGGTTCCTAATAATTCACTGCAGCCCTGTGTAATGGCAGCTGCTCACCTGGACTATAAGCCAGGGTTTCAATTGAGCCTGGTGGGATAGAGGAAGGGCACTTGAAGTACACTTTAACATTGGAAAATTATTAATCTAATTCATCGTACCAACAGAATAAAGTTGAAAAACATAATCATTTTAAAATACATAGATAAAAAATTGATGAAGCTAACATTCATTTATGGTCTTTAAAAATAAGTATTTGAAAACTAGATAGAAAAAGGAATTCCTTTAACCTAGTTTAAAAAATAACAACAAATTCATGATCAATAAATACTTCATAATGAGTGTCAGAAGCTTTCCACTTGAGAGTAAAGAATATAGTACCTGTCACCATCACTTCTATTCAGCATAGTAATGGAGGCTATGCCATGAAAATGAATTAAAAGTATTGAAAAGGAAAAAACAAATTGCCATTATTTATAGAGAAAATGATTGTATAGAAAACAAATAATATTTAAAGGGAACTTCAGTAGAATTGCAAAATACAAAATAAAAATTCAAACATCGATATGGACTTCTACTTCATGCTATGTCATGACAGTTGAAAATAGACTAGCTTTTTTATGTAAGTTCCTGGACAAGATAACATGAGATGACATTTTTCAGGCATTAGATAGGAGTCAGTACATAACTGTGATCCCTGTGAGAAGGGAAACATTTAACATGATCCCCATGTTCACTGTATCTCTCCATTTGGGACCAATTTCCTGATTACAATATAAGTACTTGGAAAACAAACAAAACATACCAGACCCACTGGTCTCTAGGGTCTAATTTCAGAGTTTGGCACCATTAAAATGACTAGTTTCTGCAGGGCAGGGTATTGGAGAGAAGAAAGAAGTACTTAAGGTAGGGCTGAAAGTTTGGGAGTTTCCTAAAAGTCCTTGGCCACGAATGTGGTTGTGCATTTAACAATGAAAGATGTTAAAAGGCTTGCTAAAGACTGGTTACTATAAAATTGGAAGATGAATAATGACATTGGAGATTAACTGGGCTGGAGAGATCAAATTCCAACCCAACCAGAGCAAAGAAACCACAGAAACATGTCATGCAAAAACCTGAGACACTGGATGCAAATGGGTGCAAAGAACATACCTTAAAGAAAAGCTTACTTGTAACTTACACTAACAAAGCTTAAAACTAAGCATTGATAAGAGATAGAAGGGGAAAAAGAGTTTGTAATTTGAGGGTAGCCTGAGTGTCTTGGGAGATACTTTGAAATGTCAACAAATCTACCTTATCAGAGAATAAAAATCAGTATTATAGAAATGCAAGATGATCATGAAAAAAATCACTTTTCAGAAGACTACAAAATAATCAGGTCTCTAAAGTATATCATTTACAATAGCCCATGCTTTGATTTTGATATGGTTTGTCCCCAAGAGTTAATGTATTAGAGGCTTTGTTTTCAGTTTGGTGATGCAGAGGTGAAGTGGAACCTTTATGAGCTGGGAACTATTGGGAGGTCCTTAGGTCAATTAGAAGCAAATCCTTGGAAGGGACACGGGGACTCCAATCTCCTTGGCTTCTTGGTGAGGAGGTCTCTTCCTGCCATATATACTTCTGTCATGTTTGCCATTCTCCATCAGGCTCTCACCAGAGCTCAAATCAATGGTGATGCCCAATCTTGAACTTTCAGTCTCCAAAACTGTGAGCTAAATAAGCCCCTTCTTTTTATAAAGTTAGAATGTATCAAGTATTTTGTTATGGTAACAGAAAGTGGATGAATATATTCAGTATCGAATAAAAGATTATTAGACATGCAGAAAGACAGGAAACATGACCCATAGCCAGGAAAAATAGTAGTCAATATAATGTGACCTCAAGAAAGCATAGATATTTTAATGATCAGGTAACATGAATAAGACAGTTGCTATCAACATATTCAAAGACTCAGTGAAATATGTGAAGAGTGAAGAATCTCAGTAGAAACTACAAATATAACATATAAATGGAAATTCTAGAAATTCTACAGTAACTGAATTGAAAACTTCACTAAATCAGCTTCATATCAAATTAAAGGGAGATAACTGGGCATCCAATCCGAAGAATAGTTGAAAGCTTAAAAAATGAACACAGCGTTAGTGAAGTGACCTGGTTGACACAGTTATTATTCCTGTACTTGGAATCACTGAATGATAGAAGAATTATGATGGGTGAGAAAAATTATTTGAAAAAAATCATGTATGAAATCTCCCAATATAAAATTTTGATATAAAATTTTGGCTTATATATCAAGCATTCAGAAAAATTAAAGTAGGATAAATACAAGTAAAAGTAAACTTATACACACAGGCACATGGTAATGACACTTCTGGAAACTAAGATGAAATCTTGAAGACAGATGTGGAAAGAATAGACAGATTACAAACAGAGGAACATCCATGTAAGTAATGACTAACCTGGCATTATAAACATGAAGGGAAGACGACAGTTGTATCGCATATTTTAAATGCTGAGAGAAATGAAATAAGCTTTCAACACAGAAATCAGAATAACTTTAAAAGAGGATAAATATATTTTCAGGCAAATAACAACTGAGAGAAAAATATTACCTATACACTTATACTACAAAAAATAATAATTTGATCATATGAAGGTAAATGATACAATTAGAAATGTAAGAAAGAACAAAATGTACCAGAAATAGTAAATATAAAAGTGAAACCTCTTAATTTCCTTGAAAAAAAGTCAATTACTTTATTAAAAAAGTAACTGCATTTTGAGTTTTTCTAACTTAAAGAAACATATATAACAAGATAGGAAGCAGATAAATGGAATTATACTATCATAAGTTTCTTACATTTGTGAAGTGTGATGTATGAATGGGAAGTGTGAAGCATTATGTGTGAAATGTGAAACTGTGAACTCCAGTTCTGGTTGTCAGAGTTGAGGAGAAAATGGGATACCATGAAGGAGGAACACAAGGAGAGCAGCCTTAGCAGTGTAACATTAAATGGAGACAATGCTAATGAATCTTAACAATGATTTAAGGATACACGTGATTAACTCCAAAATGACCATTAATAACATAATAAAATAAATATTGATAAAAAGCACTTATAAGCCATTATTTATTAAAATAAAATTAAGGAAGGCTAAACATATTTGATTGAACCAAATAAAATCATGAAAGGAGAAACAAAAGATAAAATAGGATTGGAAAAGAGAAGATATCTCGAAATTTGATAGGCTTACATGTTCCATATCAATAATTACAATAAGTATAAATGGAGTAAACACTAATAACAAATTAAAGATTTTCAGACTGTATTAAAAAGTGAATACAACAAAATACTGTTTAAAAGAGATAGACTAAATGGAAAGACACAGGTAGCTTAAAAATAAAGGTATGAAAATGAATTTAGTAGAAACAATAAGCCTAAGAAATGCAGTTTAACCTTATTAGTATCAGGTAAAGTAGACCTCAAGATATAACCAGAGAGCTAAAAAAAAAAAAATCTAAAGCTAAATGGGTGATTCATCAGGAAAGTCACATAAATTGTAATGTGTAGTTTCTAATAACAGAGTTCCAAAATACATGAAGCAAGAATTAATATAATTAAAGAGACAAAGAAATGCATAAGCATGGTTGGAGATTAACACCTTTCAGTAAGTGATAGAATATGTTGAAAACATCAATAAAGATATAGACTACAATAGACATTCATACAACACTACATCTAACCAATTGCAGAATATACTTTTTTTTTCCCCCAGAATAAACCACAGGATGGGTTTTTTAAAAAGAGTATCAATAGCTTGCAGACAATTGAAATCTTAAAGAGTTTGTTTTCTAACCACAATGAAATTAAGTCAATAGTAGTAACTAGAAAACCCTCAAGAACTTGCAAACTAAACGACACAATTCTAAATATATAACCCAATGATAAAAGAAAAATTCAGTGCAAAGGAAATTAAAACATATTTCCAGAGGACTGCAATTTAAAATACTGCATTTCAAAGTTCATGAGATCCCACCAAAGCAATTCTTAGTTGTTGTATTCTAGTTTTAAATGCCTATATTAGGAAAGAATAAAAATTTAAATCAATTATTTTAGTTTCTACCTTAAATATACAGTAAAATAGAAAATGTAGTAAGGGAAAATAAATACAAAGGTAAGAACAGAAATCAATGAAATAAAAAACAATAAACTTATCAAGGTAAAAACTGTTTTTCTGAAAAAAAGTGATATATTTAAATATCATAAATATTTCAGTTAGAAGGGCAAAAGGGAATACCTCAGGAAAAAATTTGGTAATTTAGAATATGAACTTGCTATACAAATTTTGTCATTCTACTCTGAATTATAAGCCACAGAGAACATCTGAAAATTTTGTACCAGAAAATTCATGTGTTTATATAACCATTTTATTTGTTATAGATGAAATCTAGTAATGATCCAAAAATTCTATGACAGAAGAACAGATAAGTGAATTACGGTATATTCAAGCACTAGAATATTTTTAAATAAGTCAATCATAGCTATGTAAGGCAATTTAATCAAAAAACCTTTCTTGAGTGTTTATTAGGTACCCTTGGGATACATTAGTTTGTAAAACCAACAAGGATCAATACCCTTAAGCAACTTATATTTTTTGGATAAAGACAAATAATAAACAATGCACATAATAAATACATGAATTATGTATAAAGTACATTAAAAAGTGATGAAATATTATGAACAAAAGAATAAATGAAGCATGATAATGAGTTGGAAAACATGACATCATGATTAAGCATGATACTGGAGTTGGAGAGAAAGTAGGATATTATAAAGGGAGAAGAGGGAGATTGCTCTTAGCACTGTAGTATTAAATGAATATAATATTGATGAATCTTAGCAATAATCTTGAATGGCAGAACTGCATCCCAGATAATACGCTGATAAGTCCCAGTTCTCTCCTGAGGGTGCATGAAGCTCCTGAGATTCTGCAATAGATGTTTTCACTGGTTTCGAGGAATATAGAATGCTCATTTTGAGATGGAAGAAGCACAAAATCAAAGCAGCTTTGATTACTGAGTCAGCACCTGGACATTAGAAGATTATTGACTGTAAAAGCAATTATTAGTATGTGTATGATAGAATGAGAGAAAATGCTGTCTGTGAATTATTCGTAAGCTGCATCATGATTTGGGAAATGTTTTAGAGTCACTGACATATATTAAATGTTCAATAAACTGAGAAAAAGAGTAAATGTGAACATTTCAACTAGCTAGACTATAAGATATGTCTTTTATCTACATTTCATTTTTCAAAGATGCAGCAGGCAGCTGCATATTTGAAATCGTATCCTTATAGTATTTGATGTGACTCCATTTTTCTTTCACTTATGTGAAACTATTCTCTATGCATGTTTTTACATTATTTAAATATGTTATCTATAATATATCATATATAATAGATAATTTTCTTGATTTCAGAGGACAATTTTGCATTCAATTATTAAACAACAAACAAATGTTGAAAAATGACTTAATAATGTAGGTTCATTCTTCCCATCAAATCCATTTATTATATGTGCTATGCAACTATAATTTCAATCACTGTACAAGTCAATAGAAAACATTTTCTCTGGTTTATTAATTTCTGGCTTTTGAAAAAGAAGATTTTCTTTAAGAAAACCATACCCATTTTAAGTTTCTAATAAGTACATGAAATATAGTACTATAAGGCAAAACTATGACTTTCACACATAATCTTGAGGATCCCAGAGACTTTTTAAATGAATTCATATGAAAAATAATTTCTTTAAGTAATTTAAACACAGTTCACCCTAATGTTTCTCTGATTTTGTGCTAGGATGATTCCAAGGAAACAGCAGTACGGGTCTGACCTATTAAGTAACCAGTTCCAACTATTCACGTAATTCAACCATTAAATTTAAGATAAAGCTCTTCTGAACATAATTAAGTAATTTTCATATTATATTTATCATTTTAATGTATTCAGTAGACTTCACAATAATTTTGGCACAATCATCATTTTAAGATATTTAACTTAATGATTATTAAAACAAGTTTCTGCAAATGAGTTAAATTGATTCCTTGAAGCTTTCAAGTGTATTATTTTAAGTTAGAGGTGTAAGCATATATAATTATTAAATTCTAGTTTATATTTCAGTATGTCACAAATAGAACCTAATATATATCATTATATGGTAAAGAAATAAGTATATTCATAATATATAACTGAATGCTTTAATTTTACATTAAGCCATTTATTTCTTGTTGCATAACTCCAAAATATACTTACTATTTGGTTAATTATATTAATTCCTTATGATTTTTTCCAATGTACATTTGTGACTATGAGAGAATTTCAAATCACACATTTTCCAAGTTTTGGAGCAGAAGTATGATGTGCAATAGAAATAACTGAGATGAGAATAGCATAAAACTCTCCTACTACAAGTATGGAGAATATTAAAAGTTAATGGGAAACATTATTTTTTGGAGCACACTTTGAAAAACTTATAAAACTACTTTGCAATAGTTATATTCATATAGGATGAGTTGGCTAGTGTTCATTTATACATCACTAAAATGTAGAATAACTAGTTAGGACAAGCTCGTAAGTATATGTTCACAAGTAATTCAAGGGCAGACTTATTATTTGCTCATTTTGCCTTATTTCCTCACAGGGATATAGTTCAAAATTTTATTCTTATTCATATGTAGCACAGTATTTTCTACTGGGTGTGTACCTAGAAATGAAGGTATAGCATTTCAAAAATTTGAATATATGCTTCAAACATCTGGAGCTGTATCTATGGGGAATATATGCTGTGTTCATTTCAATGATCATACATTTATAAGCATATAATGCATTTATTTAAACATATATTTCATGTACATGAGAATATTCGATTGTATTTGCTATACTTATTTGAATAGTCATTTGAAAAAGGATTCAAATAAATACATTCAACACTTTAATCCAAATCTTGCATTATTTATATAATGTACTTAATATACAATCATAACTCTTTTTAGATGAAAACCAAATATTTTTGAAAGATTAAAGAAACATAAAGGAGACCATGAGTCATACAAATCAAGAAAGTTTTGTAGTTATTCATAGTTAGCAAGCTTTCAGATTTTAGAAATTCAGCAGGACAAGAAAATAAAATCATTTGCAATTGGAATGTGTTTCTTTTATTCCAAAAATTTTATCACAATATGGCGGGCATTTTAATTGAATCTCAAAGCACGTGTTTAGAGATACTTTTTTTTCTTGGTTTTAGTTTAATAGGTTAAAAAAAGGGGGGGGGTTTGCTATTTTAAAGCCACACATCACCAACCTGATTAAGGATATTAATATAATCACATTTAACTCTACCTTTATTTCTGGTAGAGTAACTGGAGACCAGAAAATGATTTAGGAGGACACAAAATAAAATTACATTTTGGATTCAATTCCTGGCCATGATATCCTGGGAAATTTCAGAGAACCTTCTGGTTAGTCTATTTATAGTTTTCTGTTTTTTGCATGCTACTTTCTCAATTTTTTTTTTTTTTTGTAAAAGATGATGGACTAGCCAGAGTAAGGTAACTTATACTTCATCAAGAAAAAAATTAAACTGGAAGTTGCATGATTTTTCTGAAGGACTTTAAATTGAGTTTACTGAAGTATAAAAATGAGTACAGAGACAGAATTGTTGAATGATTAAATAAATGTAATCTCTCCTAGCCTGTGTTTCATTGTACATAGGCTGTGGATAATAACATCTCTCAGCGGGTTTTGTAAGGATTATATAAATATACTGAATAAAGAGACTGTCAACTGCATTCCAAATAATAACTAGTATCTTAATATTTCATTCTAATTTTATAGATATGAAAACTAAGTACCGGAAACAGACACCAAACCCTAGTTGTGGATCTTACTTCAGCAATTAGCTTTCCTAAAATTTTAAAAAGTTAAAGTTAACATAAAGTTTTCGCTTTTTTTTTTTTTTTTTTTTTTTTTTTTGCTGGCCAAAGGTGCAATCAATACACTGTTTTCAAAGACAGTTCAGACTTCCACCTAGGGATACTTACCTGTGAGTGTGAATTTGGGAGTACAAGGGTGTGTGAGGTGGGAAGTGTTCAATGTCACAATAACTTGTTTTCGTCTTATATCTGTAAAACAAGTCAGTCTTCACATTTCTGCAGTCACCTTGCCAAACAGGTATTATAGCTTCTGACTCACTTCAAAAGGAAAGGCCTCAAGGCGCGCATTTGCCTTCAGGACCCGCATAGAGGCGGGAGAGAGACCAACCAATCAGAGAGAAGACTGAGGATTGGTCCCGCCTCTGCCAACTGAGCCCTGCCCCTTTTACGAACCGCCCTGTGGGAGTAGCAGCGTGCGGCTGGTTCGTCCCGCCCCTGCCTCTGAGTGACAGGACCGTGGACAGCAGTATTCCCAGCCGGACACGAAGTTTGTCAGCCCTTGCCTTGGCTGAGCGGAGGTGTGTGTGTGTGTGTATCTGGTGAGGGCTAGGGGCTGGGGAGACCCTGCAAAGAAAGCTCTGGGTCCGGATCTGGAAACGGGCGCACCTCCTAAATTGAGTCCTCAAAACGTTTAGGACACGATCGTTCCGCCCCTGGGAGCGGTTCTTGGGCGGGCTGGGGCGTTCCTGCAAGAGGAACCCGGAGCTCGGGAAACCTAGTAGGTACGGTTATCACTTAATGACCTCTTTCCCGGGAGCAAGGCGTTCGCGGTGGGAGTGGGGGATGGCGGGCGCAGGGTTTGGGCGAAGAGTGGGCGTGGCCGCTGCGGTTGCTAAGGGAACGCGCGATTCCCGCCTTGCCAGCGTGTCTGGTTCTGGCCGCTGGGCCCTGGAAACGTTAGTCCCGCCCACTTCCTGAGGCTTTCCATTCGGCTAGGGATTGGTACCCTTGTGCTGTCAATTAACTTGCAATCCCCCCCCCCCTTTTTTTTTTCTCTGTGCTGCCCTCTTGATTGTGCATTTCCCACTCAGGCCTCCTTTTGGTGTATCATTTCTCCTTATTCGTTTTCCTGTTTCTCCTTATTAGTGAACAAGTATGCAGACCACAGTACTTGCAGAGAAGAACGGCTTGGTGGTGGTGGTGGAGCGGGGTTACTTGACCTGGTGCTTGGTGAATCCCTGAACCCAGGAAATGTTGGTGTCCATGTGGATGACTCTGAAAGAGGGGCTTAGAAATCTGTTCTCTTCACTTGCAGTTAATTTTCTCTGCTGCTTGTCCGAGCTCAATGAGTTTTCTCAGAAAGTTGAGACAGTTCATTCCTGGAGGTTCCCAAGTATAGGCTATCCCCTTCAACTCCTATACTGGGTGTGTATTTGACGATCAATGGCGAGATGGTCACAACAATTTCAGATGGCCTCTCCTTTGCTCATATCACTTGGCCCCAAATGATTCAGCAGAACAAACATTTAAAGAAAAAACAAAGGAGCTAAACGTCTATTTTCACTCCCCCATGCCAGGTTTACAGTGTAAATCCTCAGGAAGGAAGCTTGTACAGGTCCTTAACACTGAGAAGAGCATTGGCCTACAAGTCAGGAAACTGCAGGATTAGTTGTCTTTCGGTATTAATCCTCATAACTCTTAATGATCTTTAAAGTGGGAATACTTGTTTGTGCCCTTCCTCCCTAAAAAGAAGGAATAACTGATTTGAAAATATATTTAAACAATAATCTGTATAGACACAAGTGTTTTATACTCATAATCTGTATGATCTGGATTTGTGGGAACAGTCATTAGTTAAAAGTACTTTCAATTTTTCCTTATGATTTTTTTTCTTTTATCTTTGGGATTAGAAATGAGCAAGAAACCACTCTTCTATCCATTAGTGATTCAGTGTTTGTTCTGAAATGTCTTGCAGGATAATCTGCCCTCCCCCCACACCACCATCACTGCATATATAGCCTGAAAAGATGAAAGAGCATGTTTCTAATCCAGTAATGATTAAACTCTATAAGGCTGTAAATAGAGTTCATTATTTTGTTTGCTAAAGTCACCAATAAAAGTAGGCATCAATAGTAGCATCAATTGTAGATGTAAGATGTTATTATTGGATAAGGAAGAAATTGAAGAGGGAAAGATCTATTACTTTTGTAATAATATAAGGGTGTATAGGTGTAACTGTTATTTCCTTAGCACTTTAATTTGAACTCAACATTTGACTCTTCCTTTCCTTATTCAACTCTCTTTATTTGTGATAGCAAAACTAGATGAGGAAAAATAGATTCAAGAGCATTACATTAGACTTAGCAATTTTAGGGGTTCAGTAATAGCTCTTTCTGACATGTCTTGCATTTGTAAAAAATTTACATCAGCCTTGTTACTAACAGACTGATTGAGAATAGTGCTTTAGATAAGAGACCAAAAATAAGTACTAGTATTTCCTACCTCCTTCTATCCCCTGATAAAATTTAACTGAGAGAAAAATTTCATTTTTCAGAACAGATACATTTACCCAGAATTACTGCTATACGTGTTCCATGCTTGCTGTATTCATTGGAGTAATATACACCAGTGTATTCCAGGCACTGATCAAATAACTCCCCTGTTGAGAAGCTATACAAGAAAAGGGATCTTAGGCCAGGACTGTTAACCTAGTGCTCTGGTTTTCATTATGGTTGATACCTCTGGGTAGCTGGAAATATGTGGTAATACTTTTGAGTTATTGAAGTATCTTTAGAGTAAGTAATGGCTGTGGGGACCTTGAAGTTTAGGAATATAAAATATTGGCTAGGTAGAAGAAGAATTATGAAGATTCATGAAGAATTTTCTTCTCCCACTCCAGTGCCACAAGGCATTTCCATGGAAATACTGCTCCTCCAGGAGTTCCTTAATGTAGAAACATGAAGCTAGGGCCTACTTTCCTCATTTTTGATACCAATAGTTTGGCCATAATTGTGAAGTCTTAAAAAATACTACTTAATATTATATTTTTAGTATTCTTTTGGAATAATTAAAATGATACTAACTGGTAAGATGTATTTTGTATTTGGTACCCTCAATTTCTTACTGAAGAGATAATGATTATTAGTCCTAGAACTAATTATTTTTCATAGCTACTACATTTATTTAACATTTCCTATATGGTAGAAATGTTAAGTATCTGCAGAAATTGAGATAGGCATATATTTTTATGAAATAATTGAAATGTTAACAATAAAAATAAGTATTTTGCAACCAGAGGTTTAACAATCTGTTTTGTAGAATTAGAAGGTAAATAAATGGGGGACTTTTGTCAAGTTCATAGCTTTTAAACCACTTAACATGGAGAATGGCAACAGTAATAAAGTAATTTAGTTCTATGGTAATGTTACATAGGGACATAGTTGTAAAAATAGCATAATACTACATAGAATAACTTAAAATTTTAACAAAGAGGAGAGTTGACTAAATTTTAAGCACATTTGTTTTGCATACTTTGAAAGTTCAAAATATTCAAATATTTTAGGCCTTAGGAATAACAAATTAAATGAATACCTATGACAAGGTCCTAATTTTCCATTATAGTTTATAACCTACACCTGGTAGAAGATACACTGGTTGGAAGGTTTTAGACTTGGCTCTTATCGTAGATATATTATTTTTTGGATAATATAACATTTCTAGTGATCAAGTTCATTATGTAAGAAGGTTTGAAAATTTGTGATTCTCTTTCATTTTTTTTTGAGCCATATACTTGATATAATACACTCCCATTATTCATAGTGACTTAATGCAGCACTCAATCCCTCTCATTAGGGGCATGTCAGGTTTGTTGTTGTTTTCCCCCTTAGTATGGGCAGGTATAAATCAGTTTCTGATGTTTCTAGGGGTCCATTCTCTGTCTCCTCTTTTCCCCTCCACATCTATGTCCCCTAAACATATTTGGAAAACATTAGACTATGCAGAAATAGCACATACTCTTTTTAAAATATCAAAATAAACAAATTTAGCATTTGGAAATGAATTAAGTGGAATAAAACATCCCATAAAATCAAGGTAAAGGAAATCAACTGAAGACTCTGAGGCATACCTGTGAAAACCTAAAAATAATTTTCTGCTTAAAGAATAACATTTCAGGGAGTTCTTTTGATATTTAACACATTCAAGGATACATGATCGCTATAGATAGGAAAATCTATTTTAAAAGGACAGATATTGATGATTTGACAGTAGGAAGATAGTAAGGGAAAAGAAAAAGGTGACAAGGAAACTAAGCATATTAAAGCTGTATACATATTTTTATTTTTGCTATAACAAATTACTACAAACTGGCTTAACACAACAGTTTTATTTTCCTACAGTTCTATAGTTGAGAAATCTGACATACACCACAATGGGCTAAAATAAAGGTATCTGCAGAGCTGTATTCCATTATGGAGGCTCTGTAAGACTATCTTGTTTCCTTGCCTTTTCCAGTTTTTAGAGGTTCCCCACATTTCTTTGTTACTGCCATCTTCTTCCATGTCCGTAGTCTGCAAGATGACATCTGTGACTTCTGTAGTCACCTCTTCTGAATGTAGCAAACACTTTTCAAGACACATCTAGATTATCCAGGGAAATCTTCCAATTTCAAGGTTCTTCATTTAATCATGTCACAAAATCCCTTGAGTCACATAAGGTAACTTATTCACAGATTCTAGGAATTAGGACAGAACATCTTTGATTTGGGGAAGTATTATTCTGTGTACCACAATAACTAAAAATCTGTATTTGATGCAGTAAAAGGCAGAATTGATATTGTTATAAAGTTTAGTTGATAAAGTATAATCTTGAAAAGTTGTCATAGCTAAAAGTTATAAGTCATAAAAAGAAGATGATATATAGTGTATAAAGAATGAAGATCACTTAATGAATATTTATAGATTCTGAAGATGAGAACAAGAATATAATTTTTCCAAAAGAATAGAACAAATCATTTGAAAGAAAGGTAATAAAGAAAAAGATAATGGGAAATAAAACTTTTCCCAAACTGAGAAAGATCTATGAATGCAGAAAGTCTTTATATAAGACAACTCCAAAAGAGAAAATATCACAAAATTTTCAAATGATGATAAATAAAAAAAATATTTCACATAGAAAGGAAAGAAAAAAAGCATGTTATTATCAGGAAGTAAAAATTAGACTGGTTTCCAACTTCTTTTCTGTTGTATAAAGTGCTGGAAGACAACAGAACAACATTTTGAGTTAAAAAAATATTCCTGTGCAGACTGTATTTCTGGTAGGATGGCAACATGAGACCATGTGTATATAAGGGGAAAAAACACTGAGATACCTACTGTAAAATGATAAAATAAGAACAAAAGAACTATGGTGTGCCTGGGTATAAAACTGATGGTATACTATAGATTGCTAGAGTATAGAAGCACCTTAAGATAGTTTTGTTAAATCTAGTTAAAAATTGACTAAAAATATAAAAAATTCCTTGTATAAGAAGATATATATTGCAAAATTTAATTCAATGACAACTTTGTATAATTAAATAAATTTTGTGACCTTCTGTTTTATTCCAGATATGAAACCTAGTAATTCAAGAGCATGAATAGATTTAAAAATATAACCATACCATTGATTAGCAAACTGTAACCATTGGGCCTACTCTGGCCCACCATATCTATCAAATGACTTTTGAGCTTAGAAAGGTTTTTAAAATTTTTAATGATTTAAAAAAATTAAAATAATTATGTGTCACTTTGTGAAATGAAAATTTATAAAATTCAAATTTTATTATTAATCAATAAGTTTTATTGGAAAACAACCGCCTCATATATTTCCACATTGTCTATGGTGGCTTTTACACTTGAGCATCAGAATTGAGTAATTGCCACAGAGATGCATATGTGTCACTTTCATTGCTGCTTCTGTGCATACTACAAATAGTAGTGACACAGTAGTAACTTGATTTTGCCTCTTGGCATGCAAAACGTAAAATATTTGTATCTGGGAAACAAAAAAACTTTTACAACTTCTGAACTGAACTATGAACTTTAATGTATAATATTACATTTTCTTTTCAATTTAAGGGATCCAAATTTACTCGATTATTGCCCTTCAGTGCTTTATTATGTCAGTATCTCTTTGGTCTTTTATGAATTGGAGTTAACATCAAGAATATCTTATTCTTTACATTTAATAATCTGAAACTTTTCTTTTCCATCTGTAGAGATGGAACTAATCTCATGCAAAGATTTCATACTTTCATTTCCAAAGACAAATATGTTAATATCTCATTATCATAATGATGAATACTTTACTATTTTGTGCTGAAATTATGAGTGCTTATAGAGATAAGCATGTGCAGTATTTAATGGAGTTATATGTCAATCAGATAATCACAGATTTGTCTGACGTGTAGATGAATTATGTTATACAGATAACATATATAAATGAAACAGTCTTGGAGAATGCCTATGAATTCAAGGTAGGTAAGACTAAGGATAAGGTTACAGTGAGGTAAGAACAAGATTTGTGAAGCTATTAAGCTATAGTGGAATCATGTGATTAGGAAATAAAAAATTTATTGGATAGAATATGATGTAGTTAAAAGTGGCTGGAGTTGAGGCAATGTAAACCTGCTGGACTAAGGTGAGAAGGCTGTTGAACACCATGCAAAGCAGTTTGCATTTTGTAGACAATGAGGACCCATTTTAGCTTTCAAAATGGTAGAATAATATGATCAGATTAGTATTTTAGAATATTGATTCTCAAATTTTATAGGTACAACATACTCAAAAATTCATTAATTTTTTGACTATACAAATAAAAGTTGTCTTGGAAAATGTCTACTAATGTTCTGTTTATAACAAACTTTTCCTTGAAGGAAGGTATATTAATAGTTCCCTAGTTATTTTAGAAACATCTGTGTTATATAAATTTATGTGGTATATAAACATGTTAAATAAATAAAAGTGATTTAATATTTTCAGAATATTAAGAAATTTCCTGTAAAGTAAAAATGTAATCTGTTCTGATTTCACATCAGTAGATAAAAAGATATATCTTCTTTAAGATAAAACATAATGTGTATGTTTGCATACTGCCCTACTCTTACCTAGGACTTATAAAAAGTTTGTGGAAACCTAAGATGATAGTTTAGTTATGGGCTAGTTGAAGATATTTGGATTTTATATTTTAAATATTTAAAAATTAATACTTATGTTTAGCATTTCTTCTAATAAAATCAACATGTTTGTTTTCAGGGAATTTGATTAAGGTAAAATCCCACTTTGAACCTTTATTACTTAATAGAGTGAATAGTTTTGAAGGTAATATTGTCCTCTTGTTTATATATACCTTTATGTTCTGCATATTATTTTAATAAAAGTTATTTCATTATATTGATCAATTAACTTACTAAATCATAAGGAAAGTCAGTTTCCTCAGTTGGGGTTAATTGTATGTATTCCAGAGGAAAGTTAGAATTTCTGATCATATGTGTGACCATGTATAATATGTATAGTATAGTGTTTGCCATATTAGTTGCCATTTGACTTTTGGTAACTGCTGATTTTATTATTACTATTATTATGATGATTATTAAGGGTCCAGTGTCCATTATTTACATTTGAAAAATCCAAAAGTTCTACAAAATTAAAATTTCCCAAGTTTTGCACAAATTCAACTGAGGTAAAAACCGGCCTTGAATGGAACTATTTCTATTAATGGGCACAAGATTTTTCTATGAAATATTAACATTCTTTCTTCACATCCCTTAGGAGTATTATGTATTTATGATAAATGGGATGTATTGCCTTTTCTGTAATCTAAAAACTTCAGAGAAACATCTGGGCCAAACATTTTAAGTAAAGACTGTAGAACTCTTATTATGGCATCTTTAACATCTTATTGAAATATACTTAACAATTATAAATAAGATTTACAATTTGAAAATATACAGTTGTTTGGTTTTTGGCATATTTGAAATTACACAACCATCACCACTCTTTAATTTTGAAATATTTTCCTTATGTCAAAAACAAACCATATACCCATTATAAGTCATTCTCCATTCCTTCTGCCTATATCCCCTAACCAACCACTATTCTATTTTCTGTCTTTATTTTCCCATTCTGGATACTTCATATAAAGAGACTAATAGTATTCAACCATCATTTTTGGCTTGATTTTTCACTTAGCACAGTGTTTTCCAGGATCATCCATGTTACAACATGTATCAATATTTCATTCCTTTCTGTGACTGAATAATATTCCATTACATGGACCAACCACATTTTATCTGTTCATCATGGATTTTTTGCCACTTTTTGGTTGTTACAATAATACTTTTATGAACATTCACCTATAAGATTTTGTGTAGAGATGTTTTCATTTTATTTTATGCAGTGAAAGCTGTTGCAGTGGAATTGTTGATCATAGGGGAACTCTGTTTGGCTTTTTGAGAAACTGTCAAACTATTTTCCAAAGTGTGACTGCACTATTTTACTTTCCTATCAGCAATTTATGAAAGCTCCAGTTTCTCCACATCCTCATATCACTTGTTATTGTTTGTCTTTTGGTACAGTAGTTCTAGTGGGAGTGAAAGTGAAACCTCATAATTTCTCTTTGAATTTCTCTGAAAGTCTTTTTATGCACTTATTGGCAATTTGTATATTTTTAGAAAAAAGTCTATTCAAATATTTTGTCCATTTAACAGTTTATCTGTTGATTTATTTCATTGCTGGTTTGTGAGGGTTCTTCATATATTCTGGGTACAATACCTTTATCATCCATATGATTTGAAAGTGTTTTCTACCTTTCTGTGGATTGTCTTTTTACTTTCTTTATCATGTTCTTAGAAGCAATAATAGTTTTATTTAGATGATGTTATCTATTTTTTAATTTTGTGCTTGTGTTTTTGGTGGTATATCTGAGAAACTGTGGCCTTACTCAGAATCATAGTTTTACTCTGAACTTTTTCCTAAGTATTCTAGTTTAAGCCTTCATTTTCAGATTTGTGATTCATTTTGAGTTAATTTTTGTCAGTGGTGTGAGGTAAGGACCCAGCTTTATTCTTTTGTAATACCATTTATTTAAAAGCCCTATATTTTCCTATTACAACTCTTGACTTGGATTATCATCAGTGATTAGGAATGGCCTAACAGCTGCAAACTATTTTTAATGATCTTATTGGAATTAGTGAAATTTGTATCCTCTAAATTTTGAGTTCATTATTATTATTAGACAGTAGTTTATAACCATTTAAATGTGATATTCTTATACATATGGAAGTTATTACATTGTAAATCTAGAAAAAAGTTTAGTGTTGAGCACATAAATAGGTATTTAGTAAATATTCATTGAACAAAAATGAATAAATCATGCATTACTTGATTATTGTTCCTGGTTGATTTCTAGTGGGTGTTTAGAAAATATTATATTCTTGCAAGTTTATAATTAAATAAATACAATTGTATTTTAAGTTAACCTGGTACAAATTGAAATAACAGAAAATAATTTCAAATTAGTCTCTTTTCATTCCTACTTGTTTCTAGAACACAGTGGAAATATGTCCTACTACTTTTCAGATAATCTTTTCAGACATATTGGATGAAGTAAATTTTAATAGACTATTCTATTATATAATTTCTCAGAGTCCTTATTATGTAATTGTGCCTTGTGAAAATGGGCATAAAATGCAATATTTTCTGAGTCTATTCAGACCATATAAACTTATTTTGATTGATTGTAGTTAGCAACCCAAGAAACTTTTAGAATGCTTTCACTGTGATTCTATTTTATAGACAATGAGGGAACTGGAGATCATCCATTCAATATTTACATATGCTCTATTTGAATTCCAGTAAGAAAAAGCAACCAAGGATATTATTTTGGTATCTGGAGTTGAATTTGCCAGGAATGCAAGCACAGCTTCCTCAGTAAAGACTTGGTTTTGGAAACATCTCACTCCTTGGCGGCTCTCCAGAGTTCAGACTTGGCAGCATCGAGGACACAACGCAAGGTGTTTATTTGATTTAACCTTTGACCAAAGGTGTTTTGATTTGTAGTTGTTTTCTCTTGCTTTGTTTTCTTGTTTGGGTTGTTTGGTTCTGGCAATGAACCTGGGTTCTGAACACAGTTCTTTCTTATAGAAAGCAATATTACACTGAGGAAATGTTTTTACTTGTATTTATTTTGTGGTATTTGGATAAATCTAAGTAAATGAAACAAGATTCATAAAGTCATAAATCTTTATCTGGTTATTAATTCATTTTATATTTTTGTCTACTAAGATTTGTTGCAACATCAGCTACTTAGTGTCTCTTGATATTTGATACACTATTATACTTTGGTACATTAAAATACTTTGGTAATTATATATTGTTTTACTCAATGTTGCTGCATAGTATTTAATGAACATAAAATATTGGTTATTCAACATTATTTTTAAAGTTATTCAACATTATGTTTTAAGATGCTGCACATGTATTATAGAGAGAGGAAATATGACATAAAATGGAAGATTTGGGGCTCTCATTTATTTGATTTCATATTCTGCTCTCTTTTCTCACCCTTGACTCTATGCAGAGCCATTCAGTGGTTCTCCATTTCACTCAAGATAAAAGCTAAAGCTCTTAAATTGGCCCATATATCTCTACAGACCTGCCCTGTTTTCTAAGTTCATCTCTAAATACTCTTCATCCTCATTCACTTGCTCAGGCACACTGACTCTCTTGTTCTTTGAACATGCCAGGCATTTTCCCATGTCAGAGTTCTTGTACTTATGTTCTCCTTCGAATTGTTCTTGCCCTGGATATCTGCATGGTTAATCTCTTTACTTTCTTTTGTACCTGTATTAAAAAGGTCACCTTCAAATTGGGGGTCTTATCTGACTACTGTAACACTTGATAGTCTTTTCCTGCTCTATAGGATTATTATTATTTAATAAAATATGATTTATATGTATTTTTCATGCTTATTGCCATCGTTCCTCACAAAAATATAAGGCTATGAGGGCAGGGATTTTTGTTTCCTTTGTTTTTATTCTGTCTCTACCACCTAGAGTAGTTGCTTATTCTTGATGACTGAATGTATGAATGAACAGTTAATTCAATAAACACCTTTAACAATCACTATGAGCTAAACACTGTATTCTCAGTGTATGGTGAAAAAGCAGGACCAAAGTACATAGTTCTACCTTTTAGGAGTACAATTTAATCAGGGAAATAGATAATTGCAACAGCCATTTTACTACATTCTTGTGTATAATAAGAATATGACTAGAATGCTGTCAACACTTGGAGAAGCAACATTTAAATCAGTTTATATTGTACTCATGAAAGTGTAACAAAGTAACCCTCTGTATAAGTTAAAATAGCCTAGGTTATGCTGCAGAAGATACCAGCCCAAATCTCAGTATTATGACACAACAAACATTTCTTTCTTTTGTAGGCTGTTTGCCCAAAATGGGTTGATAGGGAAGCTTGGGAACCCAAGACATCGACACTTCATATGAAAGTATTTCCATGATCACTGCAGCAGTGGGAAGACTGGCTTTTTATGTGTTGACTTTTAGAGTCTGATTGGTCAAAGCAAATTGCTTAATTTCAAATGGGAAACTGTGAAATACAATATTGCCTTCTACTCAGAGGGGAAGGAAAATTAGATTAAAGTCAAATTAATGATTGTCATACCCTTCTTCTCTTTTTAGGAAGAGTATAACATATCCTAATAAAGAATATTTCAAAGCATTTTCAGAGAAAGGAAGAGCATGAGCAAAGACAGTAAGGTATTATGTAGGATAATAATTTCAGCAAACTGTGTTTAATTCGAAATAGTTGGATCACAGTATGTGTGTGGGATAAAGACAGGTTAAAAAGATTGGAGACAATATAGGTCAGATTATACCAAAATATGAAGTAAGAATTACATCTTAAAGGATATGGAGAAATATTCAATGACAACATACTTTAGGGGAATGAAGTAAATTCAAATCATAAAAGGTTGTCCTGTTAAGTGCCATGGGGATAGATTTGTGGGAAAGAAGACTGAAGATAGTAAAAATCAATTGTGATACAAAGTCAGTATTTCAAGTGAGTTCCCAGGTGGAGGCACTGACAGGGCATATAGAAGGCACGTTTTGGAGGTAATCTCTTGTGCACAGGGGAAGCCTTGGCAAAAGACAGAATACTTCTTACCCTGAAATCAAAGTAGAAGTACTGATGCAAACAGGGTTCAAGCTAGGGCTATGTGTAGATTTGTGTGTTGGTGTCTGTGAGAGGCTTAGAGCAAGCTTGCAAATTGACTGACTCTTACCTGATGATCTGTATTTTCTTTCTGAGTTAGGAAATGAACCCAAGTGCCCAGACTAAAATGAATATGAATGTGGGCTTTGAGGAGGTCTGTATGAATTGAGATGGCTGGAGTCAAGTGGGAGACATAGCAGATTTGGGGCACAGGGATTGCTGGAAATTTTTAGCATTTATAAAATACTGACTACACATTTTACTGCAAAAGTTGCTTTGGGAAACTCAGTTGCTTTTTTCTTTAAATTGTTTATAACTCAGCAATGATTTGAAAATATATACCTTAGGTATAGATTTAACAGGTATGTAGAATTTTGAAAAAAACAATGTGCATGTGGTTTTTATTAGGGGAGCCCTGGATAAAATTTTGGGTTAGTGTAATAAGAAAACCCCAATCATTTCATCATAGGGGAAAAATTTTAAAACTATTTAAGTAATTATCTAATACTTTAATGCAGATTTTTTGTACTAGCTGTTTTTTAAGGACTTTTTTAGAGCAATTTAAGTTCAGAGCAAAACGAAGAGGAAGGTATAGCAATATCCCATATAACTCATATCCCAATACATGCATACTTTGCTTATTAGCAACATTCCCTATCAGAGTCATATTTGTTACAGCTGATGAACCTGCATTGATACAGCAGCACCCAAAATCAATAGCTTGGTTTGCTTTTGCTCTTGTACATTCTTTTTGGACAAATGTATAATGACATGTATCTACCATTGTAGTATTATACAGAGGGAAACTTCTGTGTTCTGCCTATGATTTCTGGTTCATATGGTAAGAGTATGGTTATTTTTGTAAGAAAATGCCAAATTACCTTCAAAATGGCTATGTTGGTTTGCATTCCCACCAGCAAAGAATTAGAGTTTCCTTTACCTCACATCTTTGACAGCATTTGATGTTGTCAATATTCTGGATTCTGTCCATTCTAATAGATATTACTGTAACTTAAGAGTTGTTCTAAAATTGGACTTCTTGTTTGCCATTATATGTTAGATCCAGTGTTATTGTAAATATTGAGATGTTACATGTGTCATTGCAAATGAAGGGTTACAGGCCTCTATAATAGAACCAGTTTAACCTAAAGTCAGGCTACTGCCCTAAACTGTATTGACATGCACAATGCACGTGGCAGTTATATTAGAAAAACTGTGACTTGTGGACTTAGTAATAACATCAAGGAGAGGACATAAGGAAGAATTGGCAGAAGTTTCTTTTCTTAAACAGAAGGATAATTTGGGACTTCACACAATTAGAGATTAAGTTGCCAGTTTAATAAAAAATGGTGACTAGGGCGTATGCCTTTTTTTGTTTGTTGAAAGCATTCATTTAGAAAGTAAATTTTTTGAGTACCCATTATGTATGTATACCATAAGCATGTAAGCGATACTACGTTATCCAGAGTGTCCAACATTTATAAGAAATCATACATAATTTGGCATCTTGTAAGTTATCTGAAGTTTTATTGAAGACACTTAGCTGTTGATAAAAGATGGCTAGGAGATCAAGTAGTAGCAGAAACTGTACAATTACATGTAATTAAGTTGTTACAGGCTTAGTATATTCTAAGGCCATTCTTAAGAACCTATATAAAATGGATCTTATTGATTTTTAATGAGCATAGGGGTTAAGGTCAGGGTATTTTTATAGGGAGGGGGGTCTGAGGTACCATTTGGACTCTGAACTTTCAACAGTAACTTATTAAACCAGCACAGTGTAGTAGAATTAGTAGTACTGAGCACTTATTATTTGAGAAGCACCATTTTAAGTACTTTTTATGATTTATCTATTTAATTTAACCTCTGTAATACAGCCATGAGATAGGTGTTCTTATTGTACACATTTTAAAAATGTAAAATGAGCTTACATGGGTCAATAGCTAAAAAGAACAGAATCAGAAAGGAAACAAGTTAAAGTAGAGAAGAGTTAAACTACACTTTATTATATTCTTATGATAGTTTATAGTAAGAATTAAAAACAATGCATTTTAAAAATAAAGTTTATAATTATTGAACACCAAATATGCATGCTTTAAATTAACATCATTATCTTCTGGAGAATATTTAGTAAAAAATGTATGTTGAGTAACTAGTTTGTGCTAGATATTGTCCTTATTTTTTGAGAATCTTTAGTATGTAAAACAAAGATCCCTGTTCTTTTGGTACTGCATTCTAGTCAAGAGAAGTCAGAAAATAAACAATAGACTAAGTTTAATATGAAAAAAAATTTAAATATTTTTAAACATAGTTTTGATAGATCTAAGGTAAAATAACTTTTATGTTTTAACACTGATAATCTGATTATTCATTCATTTGGTCGTGCCTACACCACATCATGCAAAGTATGAATATTGAGTGCTGTAAATTGTTTTAAATTATTAATCTGAAATTAAATAATGTTGACCATTACTATGGAGAAATCTCTCCCTTTTCTTCCTCCTTACACACTGAAGATGCAGCATTCCAAGGAAGCAATTAAATATCATTTGTCATTTTTAAAGGAACTTTGTTTTCTATAATTACAGACCTAGGTGGTCCCTGCCTTAAAAACAATGAAAAGTGAATTTTAAAAAGACCCTAGGATATATTTTTCTAATGAAGGACACATTTAAGTACAGTCTTAGCACCTTAAAATATCTTCATAAGCTCATGATTAAAGATTTAATTTTGTTCTTTTTGTTTGCAATATATGGGTGTGTCTTTGTGTATATATGAAAAAAGAAGGGAGACAAGGAATATGAAAATGAGAATGAATTACACTGGGGCTCCCTGGGTAACTTTTTTTAGGAGCTTTTCAGAATCCTACTAATGTAATGCAGGGAATTGACTAAATATTTACATAATATTAAAATAAATTACATCATTTTTCTCTGTGTTTGTTCTACTTTTCTTCAAGTAATCTTGGTATTACTCTACTGTATATTCTTGTGTTCAAGCATGTCTAGTTTTACCACTTGAAACCCTCTATTTTGTAAGCCATCTTGCATTAATTATTTTTTGTGAGTGCTTTAAGGGGTTAAATAATGGATATAGTTTATGAAATCCATCACTAAAATAGTACTGATATGGTAGAGTGAAAAATTAAAATGTTCAATCACAAGGTCATTAATAAAGAATGAAAAATAATTAAGGGCAAAAGAAGAAAGAAGGTTTTAAAGATAAATCCAACTCAAGTTGAATATAAAAAGAGCTGGGTGTTGAAAGAGGCATATCCAGGGTTTTTGCAGAGAATGGAATCTGTATTAAAAGAAAAGTTCTGTTTGTAATTAGATTTTTGTATTGAAAGAGATAGCATGAATATGTTTAGAACAAGATTCTAAAAGAATTTTGGAAAAATTAGAGGTAACAAAAGTGACACATATAGTTAAAAAATAAACTGTATTTTACATGACACATTAAGGAGAAATATGGTCCAGAGATTAAAAAGTTGGAAAACAATGTTTTCTTTTCCTTTTTTTTTTTTTTTTGCTTATTAATAGCTTTAGGCAGTTTATTCATGAAATAAGAGTTGCTTACTTTCACAAAATCCCATTTTCTGATCTGAGCTAACCAGAACTAGTTTAAAGGCAGGAACTCAGAATAATTCATAGCTTTTTTACTACATTCATTTTTAAATGCCTTATTTGAAAGGAATGTCCTGGTTTATGATTTTCATATTTTTCCCTTTTAGAAAGAGGCAGATGGTATGAAAACTGGACTCCCTTATTTAAAGGGAATGTTGATATTTATAACCAAGCTTATCTCCAGCAAGATTTGTTTTTTGCAGCTGTTCCAGGTTGGAAAAAAATATTACATTAAAGTCCTGGCTTGTTTTTCTTTCCATATTTGGTGGGGGGGAGATTTCAAAATGTGAAAAAATGATGTTTGATTTTAAATATGAATGCAATGTAAACTGTGATTTTTTTTTTCTGTCTATATGTGAATTTTCTGTTTGTATGCTGTGATATTACTCTTTTTGTTTCACTGATCTATTTCTTGGATACTTCACACTTGAGAAATAATTTACTCATCATTTTCTATATATCATCAAAGTATTCTAGGAAATGTAGATTTTCATGAGGAGTTAGCTTATACTAACAAACCACTTATATTAAACAAACCACTTTCTCATTTTCCATTTTAATATTTTAGGCATTTTTCTCTCTGCTGAGTGTCTTTTTTACTGGGAATTCTTTTTTTTGCCTATAATTATATTTATATCATTTGTTTTAAGTTATATTTTCTTTTTTTCTTCTCTTTGATTATATTTTTAATTATAAATACTGCTATATTTCTCTGGACATTTTTAAGATCCTTTTTATAGCTTAATTGAAAATTAACTGTTTTATACTATAAACAATACATGAAACTGTCACTTTGGACACCTGTAAATATTAAAGAATGGATATCCATGCCTACATATGCATGTAACTTTTATACATATGTATATATGTATAAGGACCAACACATATATAATGTTCCATAGAGAAGAGTATTTTTATAATTAATATATTGTGAATAAATATGTTAACTTGATTAATGTGAAGTTATCAAACAGTATGCTTGTCAAATTAAAGCAACTCCATTATTTATGTAGGGATTATCTTCTTGAATATGAAAACATTGTACAAATTGTATTATGTCAGACTTACATATTTTTCCTTTTAAATCCTGAAGCAACAACTTTTACTTAAAATATTCTGGTGCCTCTTTGTCAGCACTCAACAATTTCATCATTTGCTTCAACATCATGAAGACCAGCAAATTTTAAATCTATAAAACCAATCATCTCTAGTAGCCCACACTTTATCACCAGAGAGATTCCTTGCTGTTCTATGAACAAATGTTTTAAGTTTCAATCTTTAGTTCCCAAAATATTCATTTTTTTCTCTTATTAGTCAGAGTGCATGAGTCCTTTCAGTAAATTTTATCACTTCAGTCTACTCCACTTTTATCCTTTCTTTTTAATGATGCTCACAGAAGTGTAAAGTAAAGAATACGGGAACTCTGTTGGTGTATCAACTCTCTTCCTTTTTATAAGTGATTCTTTCACACAAGTGGAATACTTCATTGCACAAATGCCATTCCTTGCATGAGCATTTGCTTTGTGTGAATTTGGAAAGTTCAATGGAATTTTCAAAATAGAGAAACAAATTGACATGACACAATTAGTTAAAACTTCTAGTATTCTATTCTATATATTCACCATATAACAAAGCAAGTGATTCTGCAGAAGGCATAAAACTACAAATAAAAATGTTGCACATTTTCACTCCTTTATTCTTTTTGTTACAGCTATATGGTTCTTTTTGTTTGTTTCCAGTGAGTACCTATTTGAGCAAGTGTTTAAGGACCATATGACATGGGTTTGTTTATATTCATTTTCTACTCATCTAGCTAGGAGATCCCAGGTATATACTATCAAATCCTTTGAAAATAAAAGATGAAAGGAAATTCCTTCTTTCAGAATCTTATATATCTGAATGACACTTAAGTTCAGTAGGAAGAGCTAGGACAGAAATAAATATGACATGGCTGAAGAAGGAGATTATGTGTTTAGTCATATAAATATAGAAGTATCATTGTATAATAGTGAAATAAAACACATTTAACTAAATTAAAATAATTTGATTTTTAAATTCACAAAGTACATATTTCCTATGCTTGCAGCTCTTTATTATAAGCATTGGTGATTATTTTCTGTCTGTTTATTGAGGCAAATAACAAATTGCTGATGGTCACACTCTTTTGGAAATATCCTTCTTTAGAACCCAATACAGAAGTTAAGTATCAGCTTTTCTGAAGGAGGATTTGATCAACATTGGTGCCATCCAGCATTGAAGAATTTTTCTTGGATCAAATCTTTTTCACCTAGAAATTTTCTTATTTCTCTAACTTTGACCTCTAGACCAGAATTTAATGTCTGAAACCTGTCTTCCCATTCAATATGACACAACCACAGAATCTCATCATAGTCACGAATTCCACCCATACACAACGTGGGAAGGCAATTAGGCAAGGGCGAGAGTCATTGGGAGTCATCTTACAATACTGCTTACCACTTTTGATAAAAGTAATACCTATCAAGATGAGTATAAGGAAAATTTTAATTGAATGAGTAATCTGGAATCATTTTCCTATTTTAAAACTTCATCACACCTCTTTCTTGCTTTACTCACACAACATTTTTATATTTACATTTGACATTCCATTCTCTACATCTCTGCTGCTACTATTATAGTTTTCTCTTTATCTGGGTTTAGAGTAGGATAGACACCAGGAACCCACATTTTGAGGTTTCTTTCCTTTCTTTAATTCCTAGGGAGGGTTATTCTGGGTCTACATTTAAAACTATTTTCAGAAAGCACAGAATATCTCAGTTAATTATAAAAAAAAAAAACAACATAAAACAAAAAGCACCCTGTGATATATGTAGCAGAAACACAATAATGGATTTTCTTACCTTGATTCTCCAGACAACATATTCTGAGGCACAACACAGGGTTGGGTACAACAGTGGAAGAGAAAGAGTAAAGGAGGAATGGAAGAAAGGGAAACAGATAAGGAGGAAAAACAAGTTGACGACTAAGCAGGCCTCAGATGTATAAGGAAATACACAGACACTTGTTTAGTCACTTGCTTAGTCAGTCATGCTAAGCATCTCCAAACAAACTGTACAGAATTGATCAGTTAAATTGAAGGAAAACATCTTCCCATCTCTTGTTTTTCATTGGCCAAACCTCTTCTCATGGTATATACCATCCTAGTTCTTTCAGATTGTGTCCCTAAATCCTTGTGGACAGTTGTTAGGGAAGCCAGATCCCACACTGTATGCTGTGGAGCTTCATTGGAATCTGGAAGTAGTAGGAAAAACCAAGTTTCTGTGGGTCAGGGTATAGGTATTGCTGTGACTGTGGAGGTGATGTTGGAGCTGTGCCTCTTCCCTCACCCCCAGGGAGCGCTATGCCAGTCAGTGGTTTTAGAAGATAAGTTGAAGGTAGTGACTGATGCTTGCTAAGTGCATTGCCAAATGACTAAGAATTCAGTATGTAGTAAATTTGGGCAAGAACATAAACTGGGTTCAACACAGGATGATGGGTGGCAATGGTTAGATCTGGCCAAATTCTTTAAAGATGCTTTATTTATCATATGTGAATGTGATTTTATCTGGTCCACAGTTAGCACTCATCATTTGTTTAATTTTTAGATAATATAGTTTCTTTGGTCCTTAGAGTCTTTTCAACATTTGGATAGGAGTTTCTTTTATGGTGGGAGAATGAATCGAATATAATTATTGTCAGAAGCATAGATATGATTTCTTTGACTATCCTTTGTTGAGTGCTAGAGTTAATTTGAAAAGCATTGATCTTTTGGATGTTTTGCTTTACAAATGTGAGTATTCATTCAGGGTAGTATTCCTTACAGGTGTAACAAAAATCAAATGTCTGTTTGGGATGAAGAATTTTCACAATTATTAGGAATTCAGATAATATTCACATACCTTCTTACAGAAAGATTTTGTTATTATTTGGTATTTATCAATGTTATAGTTGATTGAATAAATGTAAACAAACTGGATTGATACATGATCAGTAAATTTGTACCAGTCAATTGTACATGAATAAGCATATTATCTGTTAAATAATACAATATTTTATTATCAAAAGAGATATAATATGGTATTATAAACATCTGACTCATTTCTAAGATTAGGCAGTAAAATTACAAGTAAAATTACAAGACTTCCTCCTAGGGCCATGATGGTAAGTAACAGGGGCTAGATTTTGTACACTGTAAACAGCTAACAATAACTAATTGTATACAGTATATTGGATAAGTATATATGTAAGTGCAAGTGTGTGTGTGTATATGTGTATATATAAAAGTTTGGAAACGTTGGTCCACACACAGCATAGAATTGTAGTTCCTGAGATAAAGGGAACAAGCAGGTTAAACCCTGCAATTTCCCTGGCTGTCTTCCTGGAGTTACTCTCCTGACTCTGGATATATGAAGGAGGAACCCAAACAGTCTAGCAACCTTACCAAGAGGAGGTGATAGAGACTGGAGCTTGGGGAAAATGAGGCATTGCATATTATAGGGCAGAGTTATAGAGGGAATTTTCAAATCTGCATAGGATTTCCCTTGAATCTTCATTGGATACAAGATATGTCGTGTAAAGCAGGATAGAATGAGGAGGTAGTTTTATATTGACCACTTCTGTAAGTTCACACAGAGTAAGGAGACAGTAGGGCTTTGATCAGAATGGCGTGAGACCCCAATAGGGGGTAATGCTTTAGCAGTAGGGATGATCTATTCCTGGAGTGATGGTAAAATCCCGTTCAACTTAGAAAAACTCAAATTTGATAAAACTGCTCTCCCCTTCTCCTAACAAAAAGCCAAAATGTTTCCAAAGAACAAAACAATATCAAAATATTCAATATGTAACAATTACATTCTTCATTAACCAGTAGTAGTACTAGACATGACATAGAGCAGGAAAATGTAATCATTAGGAGAAAAACCAATTGATTAAAAAAAAAAACTGTAGTATCAGAGAAAATAGAAGGCATTAAAAGAATGAAAGAATTTTAGTGATGAAAAATACAATTTATGAGTTAATTCCACTGAAAGTTTTTAACAGCAGATTTGACATTGTAGGAGACAAGATCAGTGAACTTGAAGATCCTACTATAAAAAATCAAAACAAAATTAAAGACATAGAGAAAATGATTCCCCCCCAGAAATGAATAGAGTCTCAGTTTACAATATCACATCATACATATACTTGAAGTCCTAGAATGTTGGGGAGAGGGAAACATTTCAAGAAGTCATGGCACATTCTTTTTCTAAATTTGAAGAAAACTACAAAACCATAGATTTAAGAAGTTCGGGGAACCCCAACAAGGAAAAACCAACAAAGTGATGAATAAAAATCAGATCATGTCTCGGGTTATAACTCTGTGGTAGAGTGCTTGCCTAGCATGTGTGAGGCACTGGGTTTGATCCTTAGTAAAAATAGAAGTATTGTATCCATCCCAATTTAAAATTTTTTTAAAAAACTGGATCGCTGAAACAATGATAAAATATTCAAACATAGCAAGAGTGGGGAAGGAATATCAGCTAAAAATAAATTAAAATGGGTGGCAATTGATGTTTTATTATGATGACCATTACACAGTATATACATATATCAAATCACATGTATGCCTTGAATATATGCAGTCCTTATGTTTCAGTTAACTACTTTAACATAACATTCAAAGATGTTTGAAGATTATTTATTCCACAAAACTATTTCACTCAGAAGACAAGGAGTACTGTATCTTTCAAGTACTGTAAGAAAATAGTTGTGATCCTAGAATTCTATACCCAACAAAAATATTCAAAATCAAAAGACAAACAGCTTTTGTCTATACACAAAACTTGCACTTTAAGGGATGTTCAAGGAAGTTTTGTAGAAAAGATGGAAATGATAACCTACAAAAACAATGAAGAGTACTTGAAAATGGTACATATGTGAATAGATATTTACTCAACTTATATTCTTTAAAAACATACTTAACTGTTTAAAACAAAAATATTAGTAATAGTGTATATGTAGATGTAAATATGATAACAATAGCCCAAAGAACATGGTTTGGGGATTGGAAATTTATTATTGCAAGATCTTATATTAATATGTAAAGTAGTAAATGTTACTTGAGGATAGATTGTGATAGTTATTACATATATACTAAATTCTGGAGTAACCACTTTAAATGTAAAACAAGGATGAATAACTAAAAAATTACAACTGAATATAAATAAAACACTAAAATAATTCAGTTAATCCCCAAAGAGGCAGGTAAAAAAGAGAAATAAAAAAAAAAGCAGATGGAGCAATTAGAAAGTAAATTGCATGATGGTGGATCTAAACACAAACAAATCTATAATTACAGTAAATAATATGGTCTTAACCTTACATTAAACATATCAGACTGGGTAAAAGAATAATAGCCAACTAAATGTCAGTTTATTATTCCCGAAGTAGTTGGCCATATATAGAGAGTGAAAGACAAATCTGTGTTATTTTTTGTTCCCTTTGTACGGGCTTAAGTGACTTTTCTTCTGATGTTTTTGTTATATCTGAAAATGAATTACTTGAAATAGATAATAGACATTGAAATGACTAACAATTAGTGATGGCTGCCATTAAAATAGATCAGGATTCAAAATGAGTAAAATCTCATTTTTTATCTTCTACAGTCACTGTTTTAAAATCCTAGATTAAGTGAGAATGAATTTACATACTCATAATTCACACTATATGTCTTGAATGTAAGCAGTTTGGTATATCCAAACTATTTTTAATGTACAAATATTCATGTATATACAGTATGTGGCTGCATTTTAAAATGTAGATTCCTGTTTAGAATTCTTACCTTTTATCTTCAATAACTCTGATTACATTGTTATTCAATTTTGTTGAAGACAACCATATACTTAGGGGAAGCAGATCCCACTGTCAGTTTCAAGGGTTAGGTATTGGTGGTTTAAGAAGTCTCATTTTCCTTGCCATCGAGTGGAACATATATGTCCATGATGTACAAAATAATGTGATAGGCCTGAATGGGTATTTAATACTGGGTAGTAATGTCATCCTCCAGTTGGTCCATATCTTCCCAGGTTAGTTATTTGGTACATTTGGTTCAAATGGGCTTTTATCAATTTTTCATAAGTGATTCACAATTTTAAAAAAAATCTTGGGTATTAATTTCCTTTTAATAAATACTATACAATATATCCAGTATGACAAATTTACATTGATAACTGTGTCCAACAGATTTCTTAGTGTCAAAGAAGAAAGTTACATAATTGTAGAACTTGGGGATATTGGATTGGAAGTATCATTTTAACCCAATACGTATATTTCTGAGCACTGTTTGTTTAGAAGATCTGGGAACAGTATCTCTCCATTAGAAATGAGCATATCATGACTCCAGATCTTTGTCTCTAGATACCATTTTCAAGTAAAAGTATACTGGGCCTCTTGGAAAAATAACAGATTCAAGAGCAGGCATAGGAAATTTTCAGGATGATCTATGAATATTTTAAGTGCTAGACAATAAGGAAGTGCTTAAAAAATCACGGTCATATGACAAAAGGACACAGATCACTTTGAAGTATCTTCCATTGGCCAATTCCAAAGCAATTTGACATCAAAATAAACAAATGAATATAAATGAAATCTAACTCATTGAATAAAACAATGGTCTATGATTATATCTACTATAAACACACAAATGAATAAATTGGGGAGAAACAAATGCTCTTGTACATAGTACAACACCAACTATAAACATGGTAGGAATGATGAAATTATCATTTGATAACTGTCAGAGTTTAATTAATTCAAGAAACATCAATAGTTGGTAAACTAGTAGTTGCAAATTTGATAAAGAACAAGATATAAAAAATTTAAACTTGTAAACACATTAATTGCTAAGGGAAAAGATTAAATTCACAGTGCAGAAATTGAGCAGAAATATGTTAGTCAAGTGATCAAAGTTAGCATCACCAATTGAGGATATCGTGCAATAAGAACACTATATTTATGGTATTCCTATGACATATTTGTGAGTTGAATTGAAACCAAAAGTTGAGGGAGAAAATAGGGGAAAAAAGAGCTAGACAAAGAATAAATGAGAAAATTAGGTTGATCATTCTCAGCAGAATGATTCTGAATATATGGTAGAAGTCAGGGCTAGGGGGACAGGACCTTATTATGTATTTGGAAGAATGAGGCACTAAAGAAGGGCATGTTATATGGAACAGATGAACTATAGGAAACATCAACTATCAGAGTTGCACAGCAGAGGAAGAGGGCTTATGAAGGAAGCCAAGAAAAAACATCGAGATGGAGGGAAGAATCAGGAAAAGTGTTACCGTGGAAACCAACAACTGATGTTTTAGGACTAAGTACTCAATGGTGCCACATGCCTCAGAGTAATTTTGTAAATAATGGACATTTTTTTCCTCATTGCACAACATTCTCTTATATTTGCTTCAGGAAATGTCTAAAATATGAATGTTTCCTGAAACATAAGTATTCCAAAAGAAGACACGCCTTCCTTCTATTGCAGTAAAACTAGTTGAGCTGTGGTGTGTTGTAAATTGTCCTTGTGTTTCCATAGTTGTGGCTAGGATATTCCCAGCTGTCCTAGTTTACACATTTATCTTAAGGTAGTGGGGCCCCTTGCATTCGCAAAAGGGTCCTGGTTTGGATGGTAAATGATAACAGCTACCCTGTTATAAGCCTCTGTTAATAGGATCATTGAAGCTGGGGAAGTAATAAATAAACCTGGGTCACAGTCAGTTATCAATATCTTTGGTTCATTTAACCAAAAGCTTATTCCCTCCCCTTATAATTCTAATTCAACTTTCTTATAATAATCTAACATTTCCATGAAACAGAGGCTTCATGGGATGATATACATAATTTGAAAATTTGGACAAATAACATTGGGAAGTGTGGCATATTTAAGTCCTTTCTTAGAGACTGACAAAGCACCTATACGGACTTGTAGAGACTTTTCAGTAGACTTCATTAACATATTATTCTATTTGGAGTATAGGAGAACATTATTATTCAGAAATTCCTAATCAAATTCATCTAACATTTGGGCTAAACAGATACAAATGTATTTTTTGCTAATAAATCTTTGTTTCAGAAAAAAATATTGGAAACTTAAAAGTAGTTGCCATTGAGATGTTTCTATCTATAGCCATATAACTTTCCTTCATCCTTTAGCCACCAGTTTTTGGTACCAGCTGGAGGAAGGATTGTATTATATCTATGTGAAAGCTGAAGCAATCTTGGGTCTCCCAGAGCTCTTAAAATATCCCAGTTTAAAGGGATTACGTACATAAAGGGATTATGTACATTAAAAACTTGCAATTTGTAACCTTTATTCATAAATGTTTTCAGTTATTCTTGTCTCATAAGGAAAACCAGGCTGAAGGTGGGTAGTTAATAGTCCAATGGATATGACAGTGTCCTTTCTCAGCCTCAGAATCCCTAAAGCCAACATACTCTTGCTTCTTCTCATTCCTCTTGACTCATTAGGCTCTTGTGGGAAGCGGCCCACCCTACTGGTTTATGTCAGAATTGTAGAAGTCTGTGTTACATTTTTATATATGTCTCTATCAGTATTTTGTAATAGTAAAAACAGGTTCAGCTGTTTTTTTTTTTTTAATTTGACACTATCTCATTGTAACTTTCAGAAACTTTTTTGAAAGACTAATTTTCATTTTAAAAAACCCTTTGTTTAGAGAATAGTGTAATTTGTGTGATTAATGAACCTTTTAATTTGATGACTACAAGTTCATAATAGGCATCTCATAGACTAATCCCAGCTTAACTAACCGATCTCCTTTTGCAATATACAAGAAATTAACTAGAGTGTACTTCCTGTTTTGTTGAAAGTAAAACATTTGGTGATTATACAGTTATTTTCCTGGTTGGAAAACTATTACTTACTCAATAGAAATTCTCTTCTTTATGCGCTTCTCAGGTTTGAAGTAGCTACCCCTTTTATATTGTGCAAAGTTCAGAGTTAAAAAAAAAATAATTCCAGTGGACTCTGCTAATGTGCACCCCCCCCACCTCCAATGATGAACATTGTTGATGGTACACACAAAGCAGCTTTTTGTCTATTCTGGGCAGTATAATTTAATGTGTTGTTTTCAAGTGTGTCATGTGTCCAGATGCCACACAATCTGTGCATTAAAAAGGCATTAAATGAAAGTAAGTAAAATTTGTGGGTATTTTTTGGTGGGGCCAAGGAATTTTCAATGCAATTATGTTTGGATCTACTAATTCTGTTAGGTTTTGGGGAAAACAAGTACATTGTTTTCTTATGGCAATTATAAACATTTTATCATATAGATTTCTAACGTTTCCTCACTCACAACCTCACCACCTACCCCATACATACATTACCATGAGTTTGAAAACTCTCAGGGAGTTGATCTTATTTAACATGTTGTCTCCTTGGTCACTCCCACCCCAGACTTTTTATTTCTAAAGGATAAGGTCTTGGACTTTGTATTTTGATCAATTATACTTTAGTTAAAATGCACTGTTTGGGGGCTGGAGTTGTGACTCAGTGGTAGAGCGCTTGCCTGGCATGTGTGAGGCCCTGGAATTGATACTCAGCACCACATAAAAATAAGTAAAATACAAGATCCATTGACATCTAAAAAAAAATTTTAAAAAGCACTGTTACTGTCAGTTTTCCCTCTGCCTCATGCCCCATTGAGGCTGTTTCTAAATTCTAAAAAAAGTCAAACACCAATATCACTACTTCTGCTTGCTACATATCTCCCTTAGTGAATTGCCTTTGGATTTTAGCTAGTTTTTTTCCCAGTTCTCTTAATTATCTTCAAAATTCTCAGTCTTTCTAATCTTATTAAAAAGTATCTGATTCAGTTATCATATCATACAAAACCCTTTGATGACTTCTTGTTGCATTCAGAAAAACCTTATTTAATAAAAAATATTAAAAAGCAAATCATGAAAACTACCACAGTTTAGACATGCTGCCCCAACCAGACCTCACCATGCATCAAAGAGGATAAGGGATCTCACAGACCCTGCCATCAAGCTCAAGCTTCACATCTACTTCCAACAGGGCTTTGCAGATTACAGCATGCAAAAGAATTAACCTGTGATCTTGTTATGAAGAAAGCAGTGGTTCTCAATCTTTAATGGTCATAACAATCACCTGGGAAATGTAACAGAAAAGCAAAATTGGAGATCTATGGGCCTTAGCCCCTAAGATTCTGATTTAGAATGATGATGGGGCCCACGAGCATGCATTTAATGAGCATTCCAGACATCTCTGAGACTGGGGGTGATGGCCACAGTTTTACAATGCTGACTTACATCCTTGCATAGCTTGGTTATAGGTATACCAGTGCTGAATTCTAGCTTGCTGATCCTGCCCAGATTGGCTGGCATTTCCCCAGGCCACAGCAGACTCCTGAGAGATCTGAGCATTCAGTACAGTTTTGGGATAAATATAGTCCAAGGTACTACACATTCCTGTCTTGTGAATGCTTATGCCCCACATTATACTGTTGTTCTTTTTCATGAATCACAGTCCTGCTTTTCTCATTCCTCTTTATATTTTTTATATCCACCTGAACTCTCCATCATCGAGCACTTCATTGAGTACTACTTTTACTTTGGTGAGATCAAACTTGATTCTTCTTATAGACACCACTTTCCTGAGGCATTTTTAAATGGCAAATATTCTTTCTTTAAACTGTCTACATACCTGTGAATCAAGAGTTTGATTGTTATCTTATTTCTATATTGTTGTCTCTAGATCATTACTTTTCTGTGCTTCTAAAGAAGCAAGCAAAGCATGTTGAAACACCCAGTTCCTTTGTGGTTCATTCTATTTAACTATACTACCCTCTCTCTTTTTGCATTTGTGAGATTCAAGCCCCTCCTCAGTCTTCCTAATTCACAATTTTTTTGTGTGTGTCCAAGTGCAAATTCTGTCACCATTCTGATGCTTTCACTGTTCCTGTGTGTAATAATATATGCATTATCCTTTCTCTTAGTTCCTTACTTTGTTTGCCATGTTTTTCTACCCAAAACAAGCACTATCTCAATAATAGCATACGTCATACTCACTGTTAAATACGTTAAGTCTTCTCTAATAAAAGAACCTGTAGTTCTTCTATTGTCAATATTAAGTTGTCTTTTACTCCCAAGTTTGGTTGTTTGACGTCATCTAAACCTAAAATCCAAAAGCAGGGTCAAGTTTCTGATTAATCTAAACACCTGCTATCTTCAATTCTTCTCTAGCTTTAGACACCATGGTACATAACTTCGGTCATTTTTTGTACTATCCTAACTTGTTTTTTCTTTTTTTTTTTTTTTTTTGCCTTACTGCCCTCTGTCATGCCCATTTGGAAGAACCCAGACTCTGCTTAACCTGATTACTTTCCCTGTGCCTGCACTGGGCACCTGAGCACTCAGAAGAAATACATCTGTAGTCCTGTGCTACTATAGGTTTGTGGTTAACAAAACCATTTGATCTCTTAGTATTTTCCTTCAACCTATTTTCCTTTTAGACAACTCTGCATTCCTCCACACCATCTATTCCAGTCTCATTTCAAATCTCAGGACTTTCTACCTTCGCTTTCATGTGAGATAATCTTGCCTTCTACTTCATAAGAAAAACAGAGCTACCCAAACTCTCTCTACTTTTGACTACCAACTTCAAACTTTTTTTGTATGTGTGTATGTATATTTTAACCATTGGTTCCCTTTTTTCTATTAAAGTGATTATTCAGTCAAATAGGTACTGGATTCTACCTCTTCCTGGAACTCTCAATCATTTTTACTTTTATCCAGTTTTACTTTTTCCCTCATCCTTTCATTTCTACTGGCTCCTTTTAGTTATTATTTTAACCAACTCAAATTTCCGTCTTTATTTAGAAAGAAGCCTCAAGAGTAAAAACAGGGCTGGGGTTGTGGCTCAGTGGTAGAGCACTTGCCTAGCATATGTGAGGCACTGGGTTTGATTCTCAGAATATTATTTCCATAACCCTTCACTCAGCACCACATATAAATAAATAAAAAATAAATGTCCATTGAACACTTAAAAAAATTTAAAAAAAGAGGGAAAACAAAGCATAACAATAAAAAGAGTAAACTCATCCCCTCAACCCTACTTCCTTTCTACTTACTAAAGAGATCACCCTGGTCAATGATGCTATAAGGACAAATAAAACTGATGATTGCCTATTTAATTTGGGTCCAAAGAAACTATTGTTTCTTTCACTCAGCATATTTTCATAACTTATTTCCACTTTGGAAATTCTCCTATTATTGTTCTTATTGTTGCTCTTGTGGGGTTTTGCACTGTATTGAGACACAGCAAGGTGTAGGTTCTTTGTCTTATGGATCCGAAGAATGAGATCCACAGACAATGGAGGATAAGAGTAAAGTATCAGAGTTTATTTTTGAAACAGGAAGCTGAGCTCAGACAAAGGAGGGGTTCCTGTTGGGTTGCTGCTGAGTAGCTGTTGTCTAGGGTTTTATATAATGTTACTAGAGATGACCTTTATAGCTATTGACTGATGGATGACTTTTAGGGAAAGGAGTTTTTGAATCCAATCAGAATGTGACACTCAGTGACCATGAGCCCCCTGTCCAGTCACAATGTGATCATGTGCTTTTCATGGCTGTCTGACTGATCAGATGCTTTATACACAGAATTGTTGAAATTGAGGTCCCTGTCCTGTCTTCCTATCATACTTCTAGCTTCTACTCACAGTATATTCAACCACAGTGTATTAATTCTGTTGATCAGCAATGGTACTCTTTCCTACTTTGGGCTATTATCAATAAAGCTATTATGGTCATTCTTGTACAAAACGTTTTTGTGGCAATGTATATTATACCCTGAATTAGGAGCAGAATTGCTGGTAGTTAAATTGGTGACAAACTACCAAACAATTTCCTGAAGTGCTGTATGTTTTACACTCCAAACGTCAGTTTCACTTGATCTACAATCCTCTTCAGTATGTTGTGTATGAAATCTTTTCTATTTGAACCATTCTAGTAGATGTGTAGTGGTATCTCATTTCCATTTTAATTGGCATTTTGCCGATTACCAATGCTGTAAGAATTTTTGTGTGTACTTGTTCATCATTTATATATTATCTTTAGTGAAGTTACTAATCAAAACCTTTACTCCCATTTTGAAAATTGGCCTGCATCTCTTATATTATTGGGCACTCCTTATATATTCTGGATACAAGTTCTTTGTCAGGTATAGGTAGTGTAAATCCTTTCTGTCTATAACTTGCCCCATTTATCTTATTCTAGTATGTTTTTATGCACAAAATTAACTTTAATTTAACACATTTTATCCTTTTATTTATGTTACTTGCTATTTTATTATATCTAAGAAATATATGCCTCTCCCAGGTCATAATTATGATCTCTTTTTTTCCCATAATACTTCATTGTTTTAGCTCTTGTGTTTAGGTCATGATTATCTTGAATTATGTATGGTATGAGATAGGGTTTGAGTTCCTTTGTTTTTGTTTTGTCTTATTTGCTGTTCATAATGAAATACAGTAATTCTAGAATTTTTTTTGGTACTGCATTCATTTTAATTCCATAGTTTGACTGAAGGGTGAAACCCAGAAATTAGGATTCTTTTCCTGGATCATAACTTTTTGGGTTTACACAGGTAACTATTATATAGTTACTTTTATGAACATTTATATCAATGTTGGCAAGTTATTAGGATTTTAGAAGTAATCTTTTCACATTCAAAATTTTGGGTAATTTTTTATGCAGCAACAAATGAATTTTGCAAAATTAAAGTGAGCTGATAATAAAACTGACATAAAATAAAGGTAATTTGCTCTTGAAAACTTTTGGAGGACTACTGTTTAGTTCTCTAGTTTATATAAAAATTTGTTCTCATAATAATGACTTGTCCCAATGCAATTAACCCTCTGTATTCAGAGTTCCATATTGGAGGTTTTCACGTTTATAGCCTCAACTAACTACAAATTGAAAATATTTGAAAAAAAGAAATTGTGTCTGTAATGAACATGTATGGGATTTTTTCTTGTCATTTATTATTCCCTTAACAGTGAAGTATAACGATTGTATTAAATTTAGATTGTTTAAAGGATTATAAGTGATCTAGAGATGATTTACTGTATATGGGAGGCTGTACATAGGCTATCTGCAAAAACTAGCCATTTTATAAAAGGGACTTGCCATTCTATAAAAGTTTCTGAGGATTTTAGTTTCTGACAGGTCCTAGAACAAATCCTCCATGGATCCTAGGATGAGTATTATATTTGCTTATTAAAATGCTTACAATCAGTATTAATATTGATAAATACAATCAATGGATTGATTGAAATAACTAACATTATTTAACATAATATTAATTTTTATAATAACACACATTGTCTACTTCACACTCTAATAGTATTTCAGATCATCTTTCTTTTTTCATTTCCTTAAATGTGAAGAGTTCTCTTTGGAGACCTAATTCATGTATGATGCCTCTTAGGCAAGATCTGAGTGATTATTCATTGGAGATGATACTGGTGTGCATTATTAAAATTAGTTTCCACAAGTAGTGATGTATTGAAAGGACATTTAAAGCAGAGTACAGAGCCTGAGTAAATTCATGAAAATGTGCATTAGTTTGTTCATGGAACTAAAAGCTGAAATTGATAGTGTACTGGAACATGAGTAGGGAAAAATGGCAAACTCAGATCATAAATGAATCTTTATGCTAAAGATTTTCTTTAAGAAATATGTTATCATTTGCATGACTCCAGTAAGTTAGTTACATGAACACTTTTCAATTTTGAATACTCTGAAAACAGTGAATGTGTCATAAGATCAGGAACAAATAATCTTCTTTGTTCAACATTATATCCCAAGCATCTAGCATATGGTTGTATTTTCTTGATTGGTTCTCAATTTGATCCAGCCATATCAAATATTTCTATATAATTATAACTTCATGCTTAAACTGAGGATTTTCTTAGGTAAGAGTTTTCTCTTAGCTTTAAAAACTGAGATAATTATTTTTCCATGGTCATGGGTTGAATCTTTTAATAACCTGTGTTTTGATATATATTTAAATGTCACAGTCTGGATTTAATGCTTTTTCCGGAAGCAGAGACATATTGAAGGCTTTGGGTTTCTTATTTCTTTACTTGTTCTTTCTGGATTTCATAAAAAAGGTATAAATGAGCAATAAAATGACTTGGTTGGAATGTGATTGAATATATACTACCTTTGTTTGTTTTAAAAGGTCACATATTGTGCATAAAAATACATGTGGCAAAATTGTTATGTTAAATTCAGGTTAAGAAAGCATATTAAAAAACAAAAATGCTATCTTAAATCTTAAAAGTTCTAGAGTGTAAAGTTTTAATTAATGAAAAAAATTAATGAATTTTAATATGCAATTTAGGCATTAAATAAAATTAGCATTCTTTCTTCCTTAAATATGTGTTTATCAAGTTTCAAGAATGTTAAAAACTTCTCTGATGATTTAATCTGGAATCATTCCTACAGCAAAATTCATAAATAATAAATACTATCTTATTAATCCATATTTTAGTTTAGCTGGGTCTCAGAGCAAGTTAACTCCTCAGGGAATGTAGTATTCTTTATAAAAGGAAGTGATGAGACATAATCCTAAGGAATTAATTGTGAAAACAATCTTGGTATTGTACATGCTAATATAATCTGTTATTCCCTTTCCGCATCTATCACAACACATTTTAAATTGTGGCTGATCTTGTATGCAAATAGCTGTCTTATTAGAAATTGCGGCTGTATGTGCTAATGTCTCCCTGGATTTCTTGGGAGTTTCTATCTAACCATCAAAGCAATAGAAATGAATGATGATTACTGCAAGGCTTTGAAGAACAAAGAAAAGTCAGGACATTTTAGAGGTTCTAGATGTATGAGACATTGACAGTCTGCACCATACAGATGAATGGGTATCTCTTTATTTAGATAATTTTAAATAGCCTCAATGTGTTTATTCGTAAAGTAAAATATTTTCACTTTCTTGTGTTTGTTGCAGCTAATTAAATGTAAGTCCTTTTAAAGTGTGTATTGTGTAGATTGTTTGTGTTTACTGTTTGATGAAATGATTTTTGTTTACATAATAGAATATAATTTCAAGACATATTAAAGTTTAATTTTTGAAAATTTTATTATTAGCAATCATTAAAATAATTAAGAACAAAAATTGAAAATCAATTGATAATATACCTCCTTGGTGAAAATTCTTTTAAAATTATTATATTCAGAGATTATTATACATATAAAATGTGTCTGTTATAAAGCACAGGCTCTGATAAAAATTTAAATACTTTGCTGTTTTGTCATATAGCACATTTACAAATTAGTGAAATTCAGTTTCTTTAGTGAGAGATGTTCTCAATGGACCCCTACGTTTTATTTACTACAGACAATGAATGAATAAAATATGGCCACTAAATTGGTTATCTCTGCCCAGGATGTTGGTTTTAAATGACCAGGAAGGAAATTGTGAGTAGCCATTTTGACAGATAGCTTTAGTAACCTGATTTTTTTTTTTTTTTGCAAATTTATACATATTTCATAAAGATAAAAAACAAAACTATACTGAAAAAGGGATATTATCTTGTGTATTTATTCATTTAAATAACTTTTCTCATAAGTTGAGTGATATCTTTCCTAGCCCCTCACAATTAAGATAAAAATAACGACTAGAATTAATAAATGCAAAAGCACTATGCAAATGGATTTTCTATATGAATAAATTATAGTGTATCTATCAACATTATTTATGGTACTTGTCTTGACAATTATTTTGAATGTTTTGAATTATAACAAGTAACTGTAGGATTAGTGATATCTTGGTTTCACTTATAAATTTTAAAAATGTGTTATCTTACATGGAAAATGAAATGGTTTATTAGAGTGGAAGACTTAATTTTTTAGACTTTCTGTCATTTGTAGAAATATTTACATTCCTAGATATTGCTTTAATACTATAAATCTGAAGATTATTATGATTGGAAAGATAGGTTTGTAGCTGAACTTATAATTTTCTTACATGTAAACAGAAATTATTAAATTGGAGATGCCTTTTACTCTGTTAGGTGGATATAAACACACACACACACACACACACACACAATGCAGTTTGATCTGAACAGATTTCAAATTCACTTGGTGTTTCAGAACCTTAATGATGCTTATAGGACATTGCAGTTTGATAATTGCATTGTTTGTATGGAGACATCCCTACTTGTTGTTTTAGTTGAAATAATAACACTGCTGTAACAAGCAGATATAAGAAATGTTAGTGGTTCAAGTGCCTCAAGTTTACTTCTTATTCTCACAGTATTACGAAAGTGAAAAATAAGTAGTGTGAAAGGAGAGTTGGATAGCTCTCCTTCATGCACTCATTCCAGATCCAGGCTCTCACAGAGTCTCCATCCCCATTATATAATTTCTTAACCCATTTCTATTTCAGCCAGATATATAGTACATATGAAAAAGAATTTATGTCAGTTTGAGAAGTAGGAAGCAATTTATTCACATTCTATTGGCTGAAATCAGTGATATGCCCACAACTAGGATCAGAGGAAGCTAGGAGATGTAGCCAATTATGCCTAGGGGAAAAAAGGAGAACATGTACTTTAGTGAGCAAACAACAATTTTTACTATTGTTGACCTTTCTGGCCCTTAAATAGCCATGTACATCCTTTTCCCTGCCTCTTCGGTAAGAGAAAACTTGATAGAGTTTATAATTTACTGCATTCAGATCAAAACCAAGGATGTAATGCTAATGCAGTCTTCTCAAGTTGGGATGTGGTTACTTGAGGTTTACAGACTATGAAATTTACCCACCCTCCTCCAGCCACAGCAAAAGAAGGTTCTTGCTTAGACCACAATTATCTTTTCAGAGGAACTCCCTTATTTTTTTATTCTTTATAGCTCTGCCGTCTTGATTGTTCTTCTTTCCTGATCACATATAAATTGCATAGTACACTCATTGGAGTTTACCTTCCTTGTGGCTGCATGTTTAAATACACAAGATCCAAGCACTGGTTTTCAATTTTAGACCTTTTAAAGGAAGTTTCTACTTTTGTGGTAAATGTAGTTCCCTCAATTTTACAAACCTTCTTACCACTTCAAGTGAGTTCCTTGTGCCAGTAATTGTATTATAATTCTTTCCTACATATAATTCTCAATCTTTGCTTTGTTTCTATGCTTCAGAAGTCCTATGATTCTGTGTTTTTACCCAATAATGTCTACTTGGAGGTAATTTGAAGTAATAGGCTCAGGTGAGACAATAACATCCTTAATCTTACTTTCTCTTTCTCTCTCTCTTTCTCTCTCTCTCTCTCTCTCTCTCGCTCTCGCTCTCGCTCTCGCTCTCTCTCCACCTGAGAAATATTAATAAAATTAATATTAATATTAATTTGTTTTTCAGTCTTCTTCAGTTTTGTCTCCTGCTGTTTGGTTTTCAGCAGTTTGCATTTCCACCCTCTTTAGTCCATAACTTACTGGACTCTATTTCCTAATATTTTGCTTGTGAGGTTGACCAGTTCTTGCCTCACTTTATCTTTTTCTTATAGCACCTTCACTGAAAGCAATGAGGAACAATTTCTAGCCACCAAAGTTGGTATTATTTTAGCAAAACTTGTGTCTATAATGAACAAATCCCAAATGTATAAGAAATCAATTACATTGAATTTTATTTCTTTCTCATAGTAGGATATAAGGGTGGTATTATGGTTTGGGTATGAGCTGTCCTCCTGAAAAGTTCATATGGCAATGCAGGAATGATCAGAAATAAAATGACTATATTACAAGAGCTGTAACCCAATCAGTGGGTTAATACTTTTGGGGGGAGTGATTGAATTCAGGGGCTCTCGACCACTGAGCAACATCCCCATCCCCATTTTTTGTATTTTATTTAGTGACAGGGTCTCCCTGAGTTGCTTAGTGACTCGGCCTCCCCAGTCTCGGGGATTACAGGCCTGTGCTACAGTGCCTGGTGGGTTAATACATTTGATGGGTTAATAATTTGAATGTATTTCTTGGTGGTCACTGTAGGCAGGTAGGATATGGCTGGAGGAAGTAAGTGGGAGGGGATTTGCTCTTGGGGATTATATTTTCTTCTTGGCTCTTTGCATTCTCTCTGCTTCTAGCTCCCATGCCTTCATCATCTCTTTCCACCATGATGATCAGCCTCATCTCAGGCCCAGAGCAATGGAATCAATTGACTATGAACTGAACCTCTGAAACTATGAGCCCAAGTAACTTTCTTCCTCTAAGTTGTACTTGTCAGGTATTTGATCAGAGTGATAAAAAGCTGACTACCACATGTGGTAAAGAAGTTCATGAGATACTCTTCTCCATCCCCAATCTGACCAAATTTCTGTTTGTATAAATGTGACTTGGGAAGAATATCTGAAGTTCATTTCCATTTGAGCCTATTGGAAGGGAAAAAAAGAACGCAGGATTATACTTGATAGATTGTTATGCTCAAATTTGAAATTAATGAATATCACTTCCATTCAAATTTCTTTAGCAGAACTCAATTATATACTTGAATTAAGGCTAGGAATATAGTCTATATCGGGGCAAGCAAAAAAAGTAGAATACACATTTTGGGAGCAGATTATAATCTTTACTTAAATATTAAAAATTAAAACCAAAATAGTAGGATTTGAAAGAAAGTATTGAACATAAATGAAGCAATACATACAGTACGTTTGAGAATATAAATAAATGGTAGTATTCTTATTGTTTACCATAAGAGGGGCTGTACTAGAACCCAAATCATCCATTTTGGCTACAAACAAAATACAAACTTCCTGAAATTCAAACTTTAGCCTTCTTATCTTATGTGATACAGTAGGTAATTGGAACAAAACATATGACCTAGAGCATGCTACAGCCCTAGCCCATTTGAATCAATAGTATGTGATTTTCACATTTGCAGATAATGTTATCTAACAGTGTGTTTAATTGAGCATTGATAGTTTCTGGATAAAATAATGTTACCAAGAACAAATGATGGGAAAATTTAATTACCAGCAATTGTAGCCTTGATAATTTATTTGAAAGAATTTGCATTCTTTATGGATATCTAATGGGAATAAGTCAAAGACATTTTTACTCATTGCTTTAAAGATGAATTTTAAGGAATAAATTATTCCTGAAGTTTGTAGATAGTCTTTTTAAGGATTTCATTATAATTGTTTTCTTTCTTTTCAGCAGGCATTTTGGAGATCAAAGATGGGTAGAAAAGATGCTTCCACTATAAAACTTCCTGTTGAGTCAGTACAGAAAGCAAATTGGTAAGCAGTGAATTCCCTTTGATACACTCCTGTGAGTTAAGATAAAGAAAAAAGCAATTATGCTGATATTAAGACATAATTTTTCTAATACAGATGATACATAGAATATATGAAGAAATAACTTTATAGAGATTTTAGTAGCAAAAAGTATAGTCAGCCATGCTTACCATAAAAAAATATACATATATACTTCATGTACTTGTGATATATGGGTATTTATGAATCTTACTCACATACTAGATCTCTAGGAAGACCCTCAGAGTTTAAAGAATCAATATTCAGGTGACCGTTTTCCCTTCAAGAACGTGTAGAAAATTAGATTCAGAAGAAAAAGGGCCACTTTTCCTCCCCACCCACAACCTCTCTCCTTTTGTGTATCTCTCATCCCTACTAACTCTCATTCTTTTGGAAATGAAAATGTAATAAATTATAAGAACATGTCATTAAGTAACTGAAGGATAAATAAAAGAAGTCACAGGAGAAGTCAGAAAATAATGAAGAAGAACTGATACCAAAAGAGAGTATAATTTATTTCATAAATATGGCACAAATGTACATGCCATAAATTTTTTAAAATTTTTTCTGTAAAACAAAGGACATGCAGAAAAAGTAGAATAATAATTTAAAATATATACAGTCAATTAAAAATTTTTTTATTGTTTACAACAATATACTGGTGTAGAAAAAGTGATGTATATGTACACATACATAAATATGTATACACACATAGATATATGCATATAGGAAAATGATTGCTCTAGTCAAGCTAATTCAGTCATCATTTTACATAGTTATTCTTTTGTGTGTATTCAGAGCACCAAAAGTCTACTCTTAGCAATTTCCATTATGTACATTATTAATTATGGTCTCTTGTGTACAGTAAATCCCTAGATTTATTCATCCGACGTGATTATAACTTTGTACCCTTTGACCTGTAATTCCCCATTGTCCCCTCCCTCACCTCTAGTAAGCACCCCTCTTTTTATGTATTTGACTTTTTTCCTATGTATTTGACTTTTTTTTCCCTTTCAGAATTCCAAATATAAGAGGATCTTGACGCACTTATATTTCTGTGTCTGACTTAGTTCATTTACCATAATGTCCTCCAGGTTTATCCAAGTTGTTGCAAGTGGCAAGAGATCCTTTTTAAAGACTGAATGACATTTCATTATATGTATGTATACTTGTGCGTGTGTATAGATATATAGATAGATATGTGTGTATGTATTATTTATGTTACACACACCACAATTTCTATCTTGTCATCTGTCAACAGACACTGAGGTTGTTTCCATATCTTAGCTATTGTTAGTAATGCTACATTGATATGGAAGAGGAACTATCTCTACAAAATTGTTGATTCCTTTCTTTTGGGTATATAGCTAGAAGAGGAATTGAAGAGTCAAAAGATAGTTTCACTTTCAATTTTTTGAGGAATCACCATGATGGCTCCACCAATGGTACAGTGTTTGCAGTTCTCTATATTGTCACCACCAATGTTACCTTCAGTTTTTAATTATTTTTTTTTATTATACCTATCCTAACAGAGTAAGATATATCTCACTAGGGAAATTGAGTACATTTCATGAACCTATTGGCCATTTTCATGTATTCGAAAAGATATTCTTTGACCATTTTTTAATCAGGTTTTTTTGCTGTTGGGTTGTGTAAGTTACTTATGTATTTTGCATTAACTCTTCTCAAATATATGGTTTTCAATTTTTTTTTTTTTCAGCCATGCCATAGGTTGCTTTTTCATTGTATTCATGTTTTCTATCCTCTGTGGAAACTTTTAAGTTTAAAGTAGTTTTGTTTATCTATTTTTAGATTACTATTTTTGTTTTCTGTTGTCTGACTGTTCAGTATTTAATCTAGTTGACTTGGTTTTGTATGTGGTGTAAGATAAGAAACTATTCATTATTTTGTAAGTTGAAATTCAGTTTAACCAGCACCATTATTGAAGAGGACTGCTTTTTTCCTGTTGATCAGTTTTGTCACTTTTGCTGTAGATCACTTGGCCATACAATTATATAAAACTGTTCCATTGGTCTATATATCTGATTTTATGCTGGTGGCATACTGTTCTGATTATAGTAGCTTTGTAACATATGTTTGAAATCAGGAAGTGTGACACCTCCAGCTTTCTTCTTGCTCAAAATTGCTTTGGCTATTCGGAATCTTTTGTGGTTCTATACAAACTTCAGAATTATTTTTTCTGTTTCTGTAATGAGTAACATTGAAATTTTGATAGATAGCATCTTAGGTAGCATAGACATTTCAACAATATTAATTCTTGCAATCCCTGAACATGGAATCTTTCCTTTAATTGCTTCTGCTCTAATTTCTTTCATCGATGTTTTATGATTTTTCAGTGTACAAGTCTATTACTACTGTGTATTCTATTCTTTTTTTTTTTTTTTTTTTTTTTTTTTTTGCAGTACTGGGGACTGAACTCAGGGCCTTGTGCTTGTGAGACAAGCACTCTACCAGCTGAGCTATCTCCCCAGCCCTATTTTATTCTTTTAATCTTTTTGATGCTGTTAAGATGGATTGTTTCTTGAATTACTTTTTCATAAAGTTCATTGTCAGTGTAGAGAAATGCAACTACAACTAATTTTCTTTATGTGAGTTTATATCCTGCCACTTTACTGAATTCATTTACCAGTTATACCAGTGGTTTTGTGGAGTCTTCAGGGGTTTCTATAGAAAAGAAGAAATCATACTACTTGCAGAGACATTTGTTTACTCTTTGTTTCCAATTTGAATGCTTTTTATTTCTTTGCCTTGCCTATTTGCTCTAAATAATAATGTGTTGAATGGAAGTGGTGAGTGAGTATCCTTGCTTTAAGAAAAAATTTTAGTTTTTTCACCATTGCATATGATCTTGACTATTGTCCTATATGGCCTTTACTGTGTTGAGATACATTTGTTCTATAGGGTGATGAATTCCATCAAATACATTTTCTGCATTTGTAGAAATTATCCTGTGATTTCTATTCTCGTTTCTGTTAGGATACCATATCTTATTGACTGAGTGGTATATGTGGAACTATCCTTGCAATTCAGGGATAAATGTTTGGCCATTGTGAATGAATGATCTTTTTAATGTGATATTGAAATTTACTTTTGATCAGGATTTTGTAATTGTGTTCATTGGAAATGTTGCCCAGTGGTTTTCTTTTTTTATATTTTCTTTTCTTTCTCCCCCCCCCCTTTTTCTGGCTTTGGAATCCAGGTTACAGTGGCTTCATAAAATGAATCTGGAAGTGTTCTCTCTTCTATGTTTTGGAAGAATTTAAAAAGGATTGGTATTATTCTCTCTTAAATGTGGGAGAATCTGCCTATAAAGGCTTCTGGTAGGGGGATTGGAATTTTCTTTGTTTCTGGTTACTGATTCAGTGTCCTTATTTGTTATTTGTATGTATAGACTTTCTATTTATTTTTAATTGTATCCTTGTTAATTTTTAAAAATGTGCCCACATTTCTAGAATATACCTATTTCTTATGATTATTCACTTTATTGGCACATAATTATTCATAATAGTCCATTATGATCTTTTTCATTTCCATGGTTTCACCTATATTGTCTGCTCTTTCATTTATGTTTATATTTATTTGAATGCTCTTTTTTCTTAATCTTGGTAAGGGTTTGTCAATTTTACCTTTCTAAAAAAAAACCTCCATTTTGTTCATTTTTCCTGTTACTTTTCTTCTCTCTATTCTATTTATTCATCTCTAGTTTTTATTATTTCCTTTCTTCTGCTAACTTTGCACTTATTTTATTCTTTTTTCTAATTTCCTGAGATGTAAAATTAGGCTGTTTAATTGGGATATTTCTTTTTTTAATGTGGTGTTCATTACTGTAAACATCACTTAGTACTGCTGTCTCAGTATGTTTTCTATTTCTGTAAAAACTGTCTGAGACATGGTTATATATAAATGAGAGAGGATTTTTACCTCATTGTTCAGAAGGTTGAGAAGTCCCAGAGCATGGTACCCACATCTCATGGCAGCCTTCTTGCTCCACATGACATGGCAAAAGGCTCCACACGGTAAGACAAAGAAAACATGTGTCAGCTTAGTCTCTCTTCCTCTTCTTATAAAATCCATTATGAGGATCCATCATAAGATTCCATTATGAGGGTATATCCTGACAGTCGTTATGTAATCCCAGTTACCTCCCTTATGCCCCACCTTCAAATATCATCAACACGAATTTGGGGATTACATTTCCACATGAATTTGAAAAGTGACATTCAAACTATACCCCATAAATTTTGGCACACTGTGTTTTCATTTCTATTTGTCTAAGATTTTTACTTATTTCCCTTTTGATTTTTCTTTGACTTAGTGGATGTTTAATCATTTAATTTTATACATTTGTGAATTTTCCATTTGGCTTTCATTATTTATATTTAATTTCATTCCATTGTGGCCAAAAAAAGATATTTTGAGTGTTTCAATCTTAAATTTTTTGAAACTTGTTTTGTGTCCTAGAATGTGATCTCTCTGGGAGAATGTTAGCATGTACTTGAAAAAAAAGTGTACTCCGTTGCTGTTGGGTAGAATGTCATATATGTGTGTGTCTGTGTGTGTGTGTCATATATATGTGTGTATATACGAAGTTCATTTGGTTTATAGGATTTTAATTCTACTATTTCTTTCTTGATTTCTGTCTGGATGATCTATCCATTAATGAGGTCTCCTGCTAAATATTGTATTGTTTTCTACTTCTCTCTTTGGTTCCATATATACTATGATGCTGGGTGCATATATAGTAAGTAGGTCATTCATATCCATAGGTTCCATATACATGGATTCAACTGAGCACAGATAAAAATATTTGGAAAAACTAGCTGTATCTGTAATGAGTATGTACAGACATTTTTCTTGTCAATATCCTTGAATAATATAATAGAGTGTAACAACTATTTACATAGTATTTCTTCATATATTTACTATACGTAATCTAGAGATAATTTAAAGTATACGAGAGAACATATATAAGTTATGTGCAAATACTATACCATTTTATAAAAGGGACTTAAGCATCCATGGATTTTGGCATTTAACTCATGCAATTCCTGTGAAAACTGAAGCACAACTGTGTACATTTTTAATTGCTGCATCTTCCTGATGAACTGAATCATTTATCATTATGTAATGTCCTTCTTTTTTCCTTATGCTAGCTTATTTTTATCAAATATAGCTACACCTGCCTGTTTTTGTTCTCACCACTGCATGCATATACTGTCCTTTTTTCCATGTCTTCATTTTCAGCCTGTGTATGTCATTAAATCTAAAGTGAGTCTTTTATTGACAGTATGTAATTGGATCCTTTTTTAAATCCATTCTGTCATTCTGTCTTTTGATTGGCGAGTTCAATCCATGTACACTTAAGTAATTATCCATAGAAAAGGAATGACTATTGACATTTGTTAATTGTTTTCCATGTGTTTTATGTTTCTTTTGTTGCTCTTTTCCTCTCTTCCTATATTTCTTTGCAATTTGAAGATTTTCATAGTGAAAAGGACTTAAGTCCTTATCTTTTTTGCATCTACCATTATTTTTTTCTTTGTGGTTACCATGAGGCTAGCATAACACATAATGGTAGAGTCTAAGCTGATAACAACTTAACTTCAATTCCATACAAAAATGCTTCAGTTTTTTCTCCTCAGAATGATTTTTAACCTTGTTTCTTGTTCAGAGTATTTTCTGTATGATACAAATTTTTTATATTAAACTTTTCTCTTTGACTAGCATGTAGTCAATTTATTAACATTTCTTTTGTGCTTGAAAGGCATAGGTATTTTCAAATATTTGGATGCAGTAATACTTATGTTAATCATGGTGTTCTGTTTTATTTTGTACTTGTATAATCTAGTTGTAATTTTACAAGAAAGGAGAATTATGAAACTTTAAATTGTTATATTTCTTTTTTTACCATTTTTTTGCCTTATATATTTTGAAACTAGGTTATTATTGCTTAGCATTGCAAGTTGGTATAGATTTATTATATTTCCTCCTTTCTTATTATGATGAACTTTATATGTATGAAGTACTTATGAAGTTTTTTTGAGCTCATTTTGTTTTATATTAATATTGATAAATCATATTTCTTTAGTATTTTGATTTTTCTTATATTTTTATTTTCATCTGTAGTTTAATGTTTTCATGTTTTTGATATAGCCTAAAGCTTTTTAAAAACAATTTTAGTCCAGTAACATTTATTGTGAGTTAAAAATCTAAATTTCCCCAGTTTTATTTTGTATTTCATACTTGTAGTGACTTTTCCTTGCTAGTCTTTATCTTAACCTTCTTTCTTGGAAATTTTGAGCTATTTTTACTTTAAAATTTTTATGTTTTCCACTCATTTATTTCTTCTTTTCTTTCTTCCTTTTTTATTTTCTCATTTTTTTCTGGTATATTTTACTAATATAAAATGTATAATTTTTAAACTCCTAAATATATTTTTTCTTTCTTATTTTTCATGTCTTTTTATTTGTATTTATGAAATTTAAATATTCCTGAAGGCAGAAGCTCCTAATTTTCTTTTTTTTTTTTTTTTTTTTTTTTCATTTCTGGTGATTTTCATGGAATGCATTTAATAAATATTTGCTTCAGTATCAATAAGCAACTTCCCTAATCTCAGATAATTAAAATTCTATTTACCTGTTTTTTAACCTGGTGTTTGTATTAGTCTTGATTGTTCTATCATATTTATTGAAATAATAAGTAGGGTCTTTAACAAATCTGAAATATGTTTTATATAACTTTTTTGAAGTTTGGTTTATCTTTCCTGTTATCCTATTGTTTTCCTTTGATTTTACTTCCTTACATCCCCAAGGGTACCTTGTATATACTTCTTGATCTTTTTCTTGTTTGCTAAGTACAAACTAAAATTTGATGTGCTCTCAGATTATCTTTTATTTAACTACATTCCCCCTTGTTAGAAGTACCAGACTGCCAAGAGGCATAACACACACTTACTCAGAAGTAGCTTGGAAAAGCAAACTACTTCTGCTGAAGGATATGGTACTGAACAAAGTCTGGCAAGCAAGCACACACAGTAAAACCAATATTTTATACCATGGAGTGCCAGGTCCCTCACCTGGTTCCTCCATGGCTGAGTACTATGGGGTGTATAGTCTTCCCAAATGTTGCCTAAGTTTTACTGTCTTCTCCTGGGTTATTTAAAGAAATATACCTTTTGTTGTTTCCACCACCCTTTGTTCTCCTGTGTGGAAAGCCTTCTTGTGGTGTGTGCATTTTCATATGTAGGCAGTTCTTACTTCTCTACCTAAGTTACCCTTTCTTAACAGAGAGATTTTTAAGTCTTTTGGTTAGGACATTCTGTTCCGCCACCTCATTTGTCACGGGACTGGTCAGATGCATGAACTTTGGATCTGCCACATCCACAGGCTATGTATGGTACTGTGGTGTACCTTTCCATTCTGCTATATTTCCCCTTGGACTGTCTTTCTTAAATCCCAATTTTACAGTTAAGGCTAAATACTATATTCTGAAAATGAACTTTCTGTTGCTCACACCCTTCATGTATAACTTGCTGCTTGTTGGTTGGTATTTTACTGTGACCTTTTTGGGAAGTGTAGCTCATTAGCAACTTGTTAGGTTAACTTCCTGGTATCACAATGGCTAATGCTTGTTTCTTTATACTGTGCTAAATGATGATGTGGCTTTTGTAACATATGATTGGTGCCAAGTTTTTCTGTCTAAACATTGAAGAATTATCATTTATTTGAGTTAACTTTATAGTGTCTTAAATAAAAAGTTTGCAAGAGATTTTCATTTCTCAGGATTAACTTACAAGTTTGCTCTCTGTAGTGCAGGTAATCTCTAATAATTTTGAGAAAATGCTTTTTGCAAATTTCATGTTTATATAGATAATATCTCCTTTTTATATGCTTGGCTATATATAAAGTTGTATTATTCTGGTGGTAGTCCACTGATACCATTTTTTAATTGTTTCTAGTTTTATAATAATTATCCTTTTGTTTATTTGATTATTTTTAATTAGCTGTTTTCTTGTGAATATTTATAATTGTGTCCACCTTGAAGGTATCAAAATGTAGACCATGTATTTATTGACATAGCTACTATGGATTACTATAGGCATCCCTAAGAAAGACTACTAACTTTTGGTTTTGTAATGAATCTTTTGTTGTTTTATATAATTTGCAGTAGAATAACTAAAAATTGTTTTCATATGGCAGTTAGGAAATTATACAACAAATTGTATTGTTCTTATATATCTAATTTTGATAATATGAGAAAAGTAAGATTCCAAGTAGTGTTTTGCCTTTATGAAGCTGGGAGGAGGGATTTGAAGCAGTTGATGAGAAATTATTCTAAAAATGTTGAAGGCAATATAAAAGTCTTTACTGTTGATTAGCAAATATTATTTGTCAGTATCTTTGGCATGCTGTAAATAACTCATCTTCCAATAATTCATTTGAGTAATTAAATTTAGATTGCAAATTTTTCTTTTCAAATATTTTGACTCTTATCTCTCTGCTTTTCTATTGTATCTTAATTGGTGTGGTCTATATAAATGGACAATAAATTATATATCTTTGTTATAGAGATCAGACAGTGAATAGAACTTGGTATTCATCCCAGACAGAATTATGATTGAATGTATTTGCAAGATTAAAGCACTGAATTTACTTTTTTCTAATTAAAGGCAATTAAAGATTTCCAGACACAAATAAAAGACAATGAATTGAGGAATAAGTGTAGGAGCAAGTCCATTTGCAGGTGAAAAGATGTGCCTTTGAAGCAGAACCAGCTGTATTTTCATTGAAAGAATAACAGTTTAGGAAGCTTTTCTGCATGTGCTTGCTTGATAGCATAATGTACTCATAAGCAGCTTATGCAGTATTCAGAAAATAACAGTGCATTAATTTTTAAAGCAGCAAAGGCAGAGGAAGAGCAGTGCTGCCACATTGATAATGAATGTGGGTAGTATGAAGTTCATGTTGAGAAAGAAAAAAGTGAGCTTCTAAAAAATGAACGTTTATAAAACAATAACCAAATATTCACATGATAATGAGCTTGGGCAGCAGTATCAACAAAGGGCAAACATGTAGTCTTGTTTCTGGACAGGGTAAAGAATTGAACAGGAAGGCACAGAAAGCAGTTAAGTAATCCTTTATTAAATAAGGCAACTCCCAAGTAAAACCATGTAATAGTTAAAACTATTTCTTTAAATATGAAATAATTTCTGACATAAATATGTTTTATATTTAAAAAATTTTTTAAGTTATAGTTGGGTACAGTACCTTTATTTTATTTATTTATTTGTATGTAGTGCTGAGGATCAAACCCAGTGCCTCACATGTGCAACTTCAGTCCCTAGGTTTATATTGAATTGAGTAGAGCATGTAAATTTTTCTTTCTTAAAATATTATAAAAGGGGGAGTGATGAATGCTAACTTCTGAAATACTTATGAGATTTATTAAGTATATGTTGTTATACCCATAAACATTAATATATGTTTTAGTAGGTGTGTTGTATACCTACTTAAATATGTGGTTCTTTGTAGAGATAGTGCTTATGCTTAAGTTAAATTTGTTCTAATCATACTTAATAAACAAGTTAACTTCTAACACATAATATCCTCTGGAAGTTATAACTTAAGATAGCTAAGTATTTTCTCCAGATAGTAAAGATTATATGCAAGCTAGATACAAATAAAAATTATGAATATTAGTACTACAATCTTTGCTATCAAAACTCCAGACATAATTGAAGATCTTTTGTATTAATGTATAATTTTTAATTATGATTTTGCTTTTAATTGATACTATCCCTTCTTAAGACAAAGCAGGAAATTGTGTTGATACTGTGTATCATGCATTTGCAAGTATATTTTGATAATTTAACAGTAGAATACAGAGGCAGACTTGTTTGACTTGGTAAAGTTGGTTGAACTGGAATCTATACCATATTATTGAGTGAATCTTAGTCTTCTATAATCGAAAGAAATCTTATAGGTAATCTTTTAGTGCAGGATAAAAATGATTAAAGTAATCTCAGGGAAAAGTGTCCGTGTCTGTTCTACTTTGTTTTATAAAACATAAGCCAGAGATAGAAAATGATTCTTATGCTTTCACAGGACAACAAGAAATAGAAACTGATGGTATAAAGTCCTTCAGAGTCAAGACTCCAATTCTTGTGAGTCCTGGCAAAATTCATCCCCCCACTCCCTCCCTCTCTCATTTTTTCATTTATTCCAGGTTGGATTTCTGTTACTTAATAATGGTAATAATTCAGAGCAGAATCTAAAGATATCTGCAGCATCCAAGTTGGATGTTATTCCAAGTTGGATTTCTATTACTTAACAATGGAAATAATTCAGAGCAGAATCTGAGGATGTCTGCGACTTCCTCAACAACTGCCCAGGTACATGTCTGAACCAAACCTGAACTGCTGTCCTCTGAGTCTACAATTGCAAGTGATATTTAACCTCTTTTGGAGGGGTGTGGGTGGGCTGGTGTTGGGGGGACAGTGCTATGGTAATCTAGCTTTAAAGGAAGAAGGATTTTTTTTTTTAATTTTGATAATGGTGATTTTGTAGGGAACAAGAGAAACAATGTAAATGTACTATTCTCATTTCTCTAGCTCATCATAGCAGTTTTAATTTTTGACCTCCCTCTTCCACTATTTGTTCTATATCCTCTCCCTAACATCATCTTTATCTGCTAAAATCTTCGAGTTTAGAATATATCCTTATCTTCATTTCTGAAAAATCTAAGCCCTTGGTGACTCCCCTGGTTATAAAGTTACATGGAAGTAGCTTTAAATTTAAGATTTGTCATAGTGGTTACCCCAGGAGTTCCCTCAAATCTCCCCATATTTCTTTTGATATTGACTGTGTATTAACAACAGTATTTATCTTTGATAACAAGCATACATTTTCCTAACCAACACAGGTTTTTTCCCATTTTTCCTCTTTACCCATAGACATTAAAAATCCAAACTGAATAGGAACTAGCTCAGCTTCCTATTCAGGAAAACTATTATTCTGTCTTTTCTTAAGTTACCACTCTTTCTAGGTAAACTGCACAACAAATTATACATTTCACTTTGAAGGTTAGCAATAATAGCATAGCAGTCTACTTCCAGTTGTTGTCCAAACATTAGAAACAGCTATCTGTAAATGTTTTCATAATATTACAATTGTGTGCCCAATTTTTATGATTTTTTTAAAAACTAAATAACCCCCAATTCATGACTAGTAACTTAAACCTGACGGACTCAGTGTTATGACCAAGTAGTCATCTCCAGCAGTTTGGTAGGAATCTGGGAGTTGTTTCTTCACAGCTGTACTTGCTAAAGAAGGTATGGCACTGTTCCAAAACCTTAGTGACTTTTCACTTCTTTTTTATTGGAACCACTAACGTCTTATTTCTATGTCTCAGCTAAAAAGTCTTCAGGCTCCATTGACTTTGCCCTATCATAGGCTCCAAGAGATAGAGTAGCTTATCTGGCAGTCTACTGGATAACTTTTTATTGTCCCATGCCCTAGTAGCTTTTCAGGCCAACCCACAAAAATTGTGTACTATAGAGTTTTTAAAAATCAGTTAATAATGTGAACAGCCATGTGTCCATCATAAACATACCATTAGCTTAGAACATTTACCCAATAGCTTAGAAGCTATTAGTATATCTCTTTCCTACTGCAACAACTCTCCATGCCTCTGAGAGACAACCATGATCTTGAATTTTTTTAGGTCTCTTTATGCATTTGCTACCTAGATATGTAAATATATTGTTTAGGTTTTGAGTTTATATTAATAAAATCACATTGTAATATTATGTACTTTGCTTCATATCATGTTTTTGAGTTTTATTCTTATGGTGCATATTGATATAGTTTACTTCAATTCCTTTTAACATTCCCTTTTTTGAATATACTATTATTTTTCTACCTGTTCTGGTTTTAGATAATTATTCTCAAGTTATTAACTTCTTTTTTGTGTGTATCCTGTATGAACAATACAGCTGTGAAATTTTTTAGACATGTCTGCTTATCAGTTTACATGTACCAGAGTTCCTTTATAATATATATGAGTAGAAGAATTTTGGATCATAGATATGGATGCATGGCATTATCAAGTAATTCCAGTGTTTTTGTTTGTTTGTTTTAAGTTGTATTTATGCCCCTTTCAGGGGGCCAGTGGATTGCAGAGTATAGCAAGTTTACTTCTGGGAGACAATCCTGACTTGCTTTAAATCAATGAACTTCTGTGAATAAGATTTAGGTGACAAATCTCCAATTTAACAGAAGGTTCATTCTTCTCTCTCTTATGCATTTATCTGAAGAGGCTTCTCAGCACTTTCAAAGTCTTCCCCAAAGCTATTTCATATCCTTGTTATTATGATATATTGTATGGTACTGAAGCTCTTAAAATCTCTGGGATTTAGATTGAACACCAAGATGTACAGTTGATCTACTTCTGCATTAGGACTATAAGTATACAACTATGCCTTCCATTAAAGAAAGGCAACCTCTTATAGTAGCTGTGATCACAACTTAGAAAGATATATTAGCTTGATTAAGTACATACTTGTGACCTATGATAAGAACTTTGTTATTCCACTACAGTAAGAATTTTCAAAAGTTCTCAGCAGATTTTCATGACCAACTAGCCACAGTGATGAAGTGAATAGGTCTGTGAAAATAGGGAGACTATGTATTTAAACTTTTGGTGATGTAGTCAATCTCTAAAATTTCTTCTACTGTAGGCATGTCTTTGACATCATTCTAATAAGAAGGGAAATATTATCAGTACTTCAGCCTTACTCTCAGAATAGCTTTTCTATTCCACATCAGGAAACCAAGCTGGAGATTCTATTTCCAAGGTCATCATTTGACCCTTTGCATTCATAAATTAAAAAATGAACATAGAGTCAGTTCTGATCTGGTCTATCATTAGGAAATATGTATTTTTAAGCATCTGGCCTGTTAAAACTCTCTTCCCTTCCACATTATTGTCTTTTGAATTCTTTTACTTTTAACGTTCTCAGTGTTTGGAATTGCTTCTAACATATAGACTTGCCCTCTAATTTCATTCAAATATATGTTCAAGTACATCTTATTAAAGAAAACTTCCCTGACTGTCCTATCAGAAAAAGCAGATATCTCCCCTTAGTTGCCTGCCTTATGTCTACCCTTGCTCTACTTTTCATTTTCATGCTTTTTATCACATGATAAAAATTATCATCTACCATTCACTTTTTTATTCCCGATTAAACTATTTTCTATTTGTTCTAATTAGACAGTAGAATACATTTTGATACCTCATACATAAATGGTTTATGACTTCTCATTCTTCTGATTGTACACGATGTAGAGTTACATGGGTTGTGTAATCGTATATGCACATAGAGTAATAATGTCCAATTCATTCTACTATCCTTCTTACTCCATACACCCTGCTCTCCTTTCACTCCCTTCTTTCCATTCACCTTACTTATAGTTTGAATTATAGTCTGAAACTACGAGACTATAATGGGTACACACATCATAGTCTGGTAGTTTTATAAGCAGGGCCATCACTGTCTTGCATGATATTTAATTAATCAAAACATACCTGTGCTGCAATAATATATACACTTGTATAATTCTTTATGTGCAGACATTCAAAGGTGTGAATTATTAAAAGTTCACTATCTAGATAAACTTCTCTAGACAATGACACATGTTGACAGAATTCAAATATAAGAATAGCAAAGTCAGAAGAGATGAACAACAATTAGCCAAACTATGACTACAGAGCAATTCACTGCTTCTTTCTATTATATTAAAATGTAAAATCTGTTGAATTGTTAAAAAGAATTTTTAAAATAACTTGTAATATTTTAAAAAATAAGAAACTGAATAAAACTTATTTGAATTAAACTCTGAAAGTATAGTCTCAAGGACAACCGTGAAAACATTCTATGAAATATAGTTGAAATCAAAATACAGGATTTAAATGAAATATTAAAGGTGTTTAAGAAACAAAGGGAACAAAGAGAATCTATAAAATGATAATTCTCAATAAAGCATATCAGTAGTAAGGGAACAAACAGAATCAATAAAATGATAGTTCTCAATAAAGCATTTCAGTAGTTTCATTAAATATAAATGATTAAGCATACTAAAGGACAGATTTTTTTTTTCAAATTGAACTTTTTAAATGACCCAAATATAGGATGTATATAGGAAATTTGCTTCAAATATAATGATATTAAAAGTAAGGGAAGGAGGCTGAAAATCTGCTCTACATAAAAGCAATAAGTGAAATAGGGAAAGACAGTGAAATGAATCTGTCCTAACTTTCCTGTGTACATATATGAATATACCACAGTGAATCTCACCATCATGTACATCCATAAGACACTAATTAAAAAAACAACTGTAAGTACATAGCAGAAAGATCATAGAGTAGAAGGAAGTGAGGGGGAGGGAGAAGGGAAAGTACTGGGGACTGAATTAGTACAAATTATATTCTGTGCTTTAGTACTTACATCAAAATGAATCCTATTGTCATGTATAACTAAAAAGAACCAAAAAAAAAAAAAAAGGAGAGATTGAAGATTGAAAGGAACAAGAGTACCCATTTCTTATGGTGTCCTGATAACAAAGGGCTATCATAAAAGAGTTCTATATCTGCACAACTACCAAACAAAGAAAGTAAGCCCTTCTTAGATGAACAAAAAAACTAGATGATTTTTCAGTAGCAGACATGATTGAGAACATTTTAAAATGTAGAGAGAGAAAAAAGAAAGCAAAGGAATTAAAAGTGACTAGAAAATATCTATTGAACACAACATGAAACAGTATGAGAGAAACAAAATGACATAAGCCATATAGAAAACAAAAAATCCAAACAAAAATCCTTCTTTATCATTAACTGTATTAAGTATAAATGGAATAACCACTCCACTCCAAAGGCAGCAAATAGTAGAATAAAAAGATACATGATCTTGTCTATAAGAAGCACACTTTAAATTCAAGACCCAAATAATTTGAACATAAAAGAATGAGAAAGATAAACTAAGAAACAGTACCCCAAATAGCCAGGATGGCTATACAAATAGACAAAATAAACTTTATGAAAATAGTTGTTAGTAGAAATGAAGGACATTTTATAAAGGTAAGGGGTATTTCTTCTGGAAGATACAACAATAATAAACATATATGCAACTGGCAAAGAGCCCCAAAATATATAAACAAGTCCTGACATAATCCAAGTGAGAAATAGATAATTAAGCTATAATAGTTGGAGACTTCTATATTCCATTTTCCATAATAAATAGAATACTAGGCAGAGAATCAAAAAGGAAATAGAAGACTTAAGCAACTGCTACCACTAGACCTGTAGAACACTTTACCCAACAGGAACAGATTACATATTCTCAACTGGAACATTCTCCATAAAACAAGTTTCAAAAAATTTAAGCAAATTGAAGTCATACAGTTTATTCTTTAACACAAAAGAATAAAATTAGAAATTGCTGACAGAAGCAGTTTATATAATTTAAAAATATTTATTGAATAGTACTCTTCTAAATAACCAAAAGAGCAAGGAAATCATAAGGCAGATACTTTGTGTTGAGTATAAACAAAAGATGAAAATTAAGAGATGCAGCTAAAGCAGTACTTTTTTCATTAGCTTTTCATTGCTGTGACCAAAAGACCCAAAGAGAACAACTTAGAAAAGGAAAAGTTTATTTTGGCTCATGGTTTCAGAGATTCAGTCCGTGACTGGTAAAGTTCATTATGCTGAACCCAAAGTGCAGAAGAGCATCAAGACAAATGGGCATGGCAGAGGAAATCTACTCAGTTCATACAGCCAGAAAGCAGGGAGAGAGAGAGAGAGAAAGAGAGAGAGACAGAGAGAGAGGAGAGAGAGAGAGCGTGTGCAGTGTCAGAGACAAAATATAAACCACAAAAGCATGTCTCCAGTCACCTCTTGTTTCCAGTCATACCCTGTCTGTCCAGTTACCACCCTGTTAGCTCATTCAAGTGGATGCATCCACTGATTAGTTTATCATCCTCATAATCTAATCATTCACCTCTGAACATTTCTGTCTTACACATAAGCTTTTGGGAAATGCTCTCTAACAATTACTTATGTGGAAATTCATACATGTTAATGACAATATTAATTTTAAGACATTTTAACTCAATATCTTTATATGTAAGTCAACCATAAAATGAAGAACAAACCAAATTTAAGACAAAAAGAAAGGAAATAATAAAGATTGAAGTAGAAATAAACAAAGTAGAGAATAGAAAAGCAATAGAAAATCAACAAAACTGGAAGCATATCAGTTAGAAATATTAAAAATATTGTTAAAACTTTAGTTAGACTACCTAAAAAGAGAGAAAAAAATTTGGAATTCCTAACACTAGGAATAAGTGTACAGAAATAAAATGGATTATAATGGAATACAATAAATAATAGTATGCCCAAATTAGTTAACCTAGACAAAATAGTGCCAAGTTTAGTCATGGTAACATCACTATTTGCCCTGGACCCAAAGTTCACTAATGCTTGGTACTGTTTTGTCTAAGTTAACTAATATGCTTGCAAACAAGAGTGAAGAATGATACAGATATTTTGGAAAATGGGTGGGCTAGCAGTTTCTTGCAAAGTTATGTATATATATTGATCCTATGACTCAGTAGTCTAATTTGCCTAACCCCTAGATAAAGAAAACTTGTGCTCACACAAAAATCTGTACTTAGTTAGGTTTTTTACCACTGTGACAAAATGACCAGACCAGAACTCCATAGTGGAGGAAAAGACTCACAGTTTCAGAGATCACAGTCCATAGGTAGCTGACTCCTTTGCTCTCAGATGAGGTGAAGCAGAATATCAAGGTGGAAGTATGTGGCAAAGAAAAACAAGCCAGGATGTAGCAACAATGAAGCAGAGAGCTCCACTGACCAGGGACAAAACATGTACCCCATAAGCATGCCCCCAGTGACCTACCTCCTTTAGCCACACCCTGCCTGCCTAGGGTTACCACCCATTAATCCATTCAAGTGGCTTAATGCTCTCATAACCCAATCATTTCACCTCTGAACTGTCTTGCATTATCTCAAACATGAACTTTTGGGAGACACTATAACATTCCTCACCTGCCCCTCAAAAGCTTATATTCATCTCACAATGCAAAATATATTTACTCCATTTTTCAAGAATCTCCTTAGTCCTAACAGTTTCAGCATTACCCAAAAACCCCAAGTCCAAAGTTTCCTCTGAGACTCAAGGCAAACTCTCATATGTTGTACCCTGTAAAAATCAAAAGCAAGTTACATATGTCCTACATATAAAGACAGAGAATAAACTTTTCCATTCCACAAGGGAGAAATACGGGCAAAGAAAGAAGAGATGAATCTAAAGCAAGATGAAGATCCAGCTGGGCAAACGAGTCCTGTAACTCCACCTCCAGCATCTGGGGCAAATGATATCATGGTATTCTATCCAAAGGGCTTATGTAGTTCCTCCCTATTGCTGTGCTGGTTACAGCCACACATAGGCTTTCTCTTGACTTGTCTCTTCTCAATTTCTTCAGCTTTCTTCAGCAGATGTTCTTCTGAAGAACTGGCATCTCTTAATTTCAGGGTTCTCCACTGCAGCTGCAGCTTCTTTCTCAAATCTCCCATCCTCTCAGGGACAGTCCACAGAAACTATGACCCTGCTACACCTTGTCTGACCTCCCAGGCCTTCCTCTAAAACCTCAGGAAACCTCCACAACCTCCTAACTCCTGCATCCTTCATTCCTGCAGAACCAGCACCGTATAGCTGGCAACAAGGTCTGCCACCATCTCCAGCTATAGCCAGGACTCTAAGGACCATGGCTGCTGCAGCAGTTTGAATCCAATGTCCTAGACCCCACTGTGTAAGCAGGATGACCCACTGGTCTCTTCTCAAAGGAATTTTTATTTTTATACCCTTGAGCCTGAGATAGGTGTAATCTTGCAAATTCCTGAGATGCCCTCAAGCCATATTTCCTATTGTTTTGGGGTAAAGTATTTAGCACTTTTTAAGTGGCTATAATTCCTTTAACACTTCCTTACTCAACTTTCTGGCTAAATTTCAAGGTTTTCAAATATTTCTGCTTCACTTTCTAATTTTAATTTTCACAATAAACTGGTCTAAAAGCCACCAGCAATACCCATGTCACCTCCTGAAGGCTATGCTGCCTTGAAATTTTCTCCACCAGCTTAGTCTATCACCTTTAGATTCAGCCTCACAGAAAGACTCAAGTCCTGGGCAAAATGTAAACAACTCTTTGCCAGAACATAACATGAGTGACCTCTCATCCATTTTCCTATAGAGTTCTCTTTTTCCTGTGAAACCTTTTGAACCCAGTGTTTACTGTTCATATTCCTATCAGCATTCGAGTCTTTTGAGCTTTCACCAGAACCATCTATTAAGCTTCACTTACAGTCATTTAAACCTTTCCATCTTGCATCTCTAAACTTCTCAAAATTCCTGCCACAAATTCCAAAAAGCTCCCAAAGCTTCTGAACCACATGGTCAGGTTAGTCACAGCAACAACCCCACTTTTCAGTATCAATTTCTGTTTTAGTTGACTTTTTTTTACCATTGTGACCAAAAGACCTGACAAGAACAATTTTAGATAAGAAAAAATTTGCCACTCACGATTTCAGAGGTCTCAGTCCATAGAAGGCCAGCTCCTTTGCTCTGGGCCCAAATTGAGGCAGATCATCAAGGTGGAAGGCATGACAGAGAAAAACAGTTCAGGAAATGGAAATAAGGAAGTAGAAAGAATTTCACTTACCAGAGAAAAAAATAGAAACCCCCAAAGACACACACCCCATTACCAACCTCCTCCATCTATGCCCTACCTGTATATAGTTACCACTGGGTTAATCAAGTGGATTAATGTACCAATTAGGTTAAGATTCTCATAACCCTATCATTTCACCTCTAGACTTTCTTGCATCATCTTACACATGAGCTTTTGGGGACCATCTCATACCTAAAACCACAGTAATCTGTGTTTATAATAGTTCTAATCATACTTGCCAAGCACTATAAATAACCCAAATTCTCTTCACTGATTGAATCAATAAACTCTGTTACCTCCATACAATTGAATACTACTTAGCAATAAATAAGAATGAATTGTTGATAAATGACAAATAAATCATAAAGAACTTACACTAAATGAATGAGAGTGTTGTCACTTTATTGCCACATTGTTGAAAAGGAAAAGCTATATAAATGGATGATAGATCAGTAGTTGCCAGGAATTACTGGTGGAGAAGTAGTGACTATAAACATAAAATACATTGCAGTTTTGAGGGGTTCTGCAACTATTCTGTATCTTAACTTTGTTGGTAGTTTCATCAATCTATATACATGCATTACTTTTTAGGAAATGTATAGCAAAAAGAAAAATGTGAATTTCATTATATGATAATTCAAAATAAACCAGTCTTATGAAATTAGATTGGATGGATGAAGCATAAATCAGTTGATCAGAAATGTACAGTTGAGAAAAACTTTGTTACCTAAACCTTTTGATAGGAAATAAAAATATAGAAATTATGTAATGAACGGTATCATTGAGGACAAAGAAACTGGATGATTGAGGCCTCAGATTGGCTTTATAGGCTTGAATATCAGTTTTTTCTTTTATATAAAATTTAATAAGCAACTTTTGGATACATACTTTTGTTTTTGTTATGGTACTGGAGATCAAACCCAAGGCCTTGTGCATGCTAACCACATGTTTTACCACTGAGCTGCACCCCACCCTCTGTTCCCTTATGGATATTGTAGTCAGCAAGGAGAATGCTAAATTAATGACAGATGCATTGTTTGGAAAACTACCAGGTATACAATCATGTTTAACATCATCTATTAGAAATATAGTTTCAAATGTTCATAGTAAGTTTAATACAAATCTAGAAGTATTATTCTCATAAGAGGATGAGGAGTTTAGTTGAAATATAATACAGTATTTACCAATGATTTTATGGCACTTGGAGTAGAGTGATAAATTCTCACCTTGACTCTTTATTTGAATCTATTTTATGCTGTCATAATTATTAAAAATATTACATATCTGCAGATCAAAACTACATGGAGATTTTATCTCAATCCAGTTATAATGGCAGCTATCAAGAACACATATGGTAATAAATGCTGATGAAGATTGAAGAAAAGGGAACACTTTTACACTATTAATGGGATTATAAATTAGTACAACCACTATTGAAATCAGCATGGAGATTCCTCAGAAGACTGGGAATGGAACCATCATATGATCCAGCTATCCCACTCCGAAGTGTCTATTCTCAAGAATTAAATTCAGCATACTATAATTATACATGTATATCCATATTTATAGCAGCACAATTCAAAATAGCCAAATTATGAAAACAGCCTAGGTGTTTATCAACAGATGAATAGATAAAGAAAATATGATACATACACATGCACAGTGGAGGAATCTAGAGTGGAAAAAGGGAAAGCAACTTGGCAGGGGTGGTTGGCAGTGGATCTCATGAATATCAAAGGGAGACCAGAAGAATAGAGGAAAGGAACTCAGGAGAAGGAGGAGGGGAGAGAATAGAAAAATACTGGGGAATGATGTTTAAATAATATTGTTAAATTGTGTGCATGTATGAATATGTAACAACTAATCCTACCATTATGTACCAGTAAAAAATAACAAATCTGGAAAAAATTTTAAAAGACATAAAAATTTCTGTTTGATATGTTCTAAAAAACCCAACTTATTGCATATCTGCATGGAAATTGTATTGGTTAAAATAATTCTTTTTTCTTCACTTATTTTTTCCTCCATTGCACCAGAGATTATTTTAAGATGTATACAGGATAAAACAATAAATTACCTTTTGTCTTTGAATTTATAATTTTTAAATTTCCTTTTAGATTTTCATTAGAAATGTGCTTTGTAACCTTGAGTAGAGGAGTTTGATGTGTCACCATTTTCATTGTTCTGAACTGTTTATAGCTCAGCAGGAATAATGACATGAATAATTTGACTGTTCAGATGTGAAATCAGAGTGAAAGCTTGTCAAAGTTTTTTAGTAAAATTAAATGTTGCTAATTTAAAATGGGTCAAAGTGATATTTTTCTGCATTTTATTTATTCCATAACTTAAATTTAGATCCTTTGATATACATTTTTACAATTAGCTTATTTCTGGATCATTAAACCACATCATCAAATAATATTTATTAAACTTCTGCTCATAGAGTCAGAATATCTGGTATACTCCAGTGTTTAAAGAAAGAACACACTTCTTCCTTTAAAAATAATAATATATAACTCTGTAGCCAAACATATTTTATGTGTCTAATGAATACAACTATAGCATTTCTACATTGCTTCCATCCAAGTGATTCTCTTACCTCTGCCATTCCTAATTTTAAAAATCTATATGAAATTTTAAAGATGCTCCTGAATCATTAGAAGACATATTAAGAAACAGATTTATTGCACATTAAATTTTATGATATACTTTAGATAAACTGCTCTCAGATTTATTTCACTGCAAGGGAGATGTGTAAATTAAAGTTAGAAGTTGTATCATTTAGATAAAGGAGATGTATTGGTAAGGTTTGGAAAGGAACTGATCCTTAAAGGGAAAAGGATTAAGATGGAAACTAAAAGGCAAATTTAGAATGTGAAATAGATTATCTGACCATGTTAACTCCCACTCGAACAATATATTGAACTATTATATTAGAGGGTCTTTTGCTTCTGTTCCTAGTTGAGAGATTGGTTAACTGAAGGTATATTATCTAGTTAATGCCTTTGTGGTTGTTATTGAATCTGTTTTTCTGCCCAGGCTATATGTTACCTCTTTTGTAGCTTATTGGTGATGTCACCAGATGGTACACCAAAAAAAGAAATTTTGTGGCAATAATTCAGGTTTGCTCATTTTTGACTGTGAAACATTGAAACATGGAAGAATTGATTGAGCATAATATCAAAATATAGGGGTCCTATGTCTTTAATCTAGACACATTAATTCTGTCATATATATTAAGAGGAAACAAAAGTTAAATGCACATTTTTTTAATGAATTTGGGAGACTAAAATTTATTTACACATTCCTTCTTTAGTTCAATGAAAACTAGTGAATATTTCTCAAATTGATTTTATGAATACTAACTGTATCTATAAAAGTTTATAATTAGCTATTATTCAATTATGGAGACAAAGTTAATTTTAGCTATTAATAGGATCTTACATATCTTTATGTATACATTTGCTTCCAATTTCTTTCCAGTAATCTACTCTCTTTACTGTAAACTTATTCTACAAAAGAAGTTATAATTTTTTAACATTTATTGTACATCAGATCAAAAATATCTGTCAGACAAATAAAAGATGTCTGTCAGAATTTTCTTCCTGAGAAGTAAGAGAGGAGAAGTTGACCTTTGGGTAACAAGTTTATGGTTATCACAACTGGGAACAACTTTGCAAAGCTGTGTCCCTTTTTTACTCTATTTAAACATACTTCGACATTTCAGTTGACTGTTAAGCTTGAATTATATATAAGCATAACTCATTGTCTGAAACTCTTTCTTTCTAGGCAAACAGGATTATAAAAAAACCAAACCTATTTTACGAGCAACCAAATTAAAAGCAGAAGCAAAGAAAACAGCAATAGGCATAAAGGTAGACCACTATTTGATAACTTTATAGTTTGATATGTGTATGCCATTTCATTTTCTAAAACTGGATTGCATAAACATTGAATTCTAAATGTTTTATGACATTTCAAAATCTAAACATTATGCCAGAATTGAAGAATTTTGCAAAGAATTTACTTAATGGAAAACATCCTTCTTAGCCTGAGATTTGGGGCGGGGGGGGGGCGGGTTCTTAAAACAGTGTTACTTAAGAAAGACAGTTATTCTTAAATTTGTAATGTATTTTTTTCTCTAGCTACTTGTGTATTGCTCAAACATTTCATGATATATCTGGATTAAGTCAAAAAAATTTCTTTCATTTTCAGTGAATTTCATTTTATAGTTGGTTAAGTTGTAATTATATAAACTTAGATCATATATATATATACATATATATGTGTGTGCGTGTGTGTACATATATACACACACATATATATATATATATATATATATATAAAATTTTACTATTTTGTTCTTGTTGCCAGTACTCTTTGATTAAATTTTAATGACATTCCCAAACTTGTCCTTTTAGAAAACCAGTGTTTATCTGCTTAAGTGGGATAAATGCAACTGAGAATGATGTTAACAGTTATTAATTCAATGTGCTAGTACAATAAAATTTTACAAAATTATATTTCTATTATTACCCATGTTACTTATTTTTGCCAAGTACTAGAGTTGAGGTAAACTAGAAAAATTAATTTGGCAGTCTTACTACCTAATGTGTAAAATAAAAATGACCAGTACATATATTTATTTAAATATTAAAATGTTAAAAGGAGATTTTGGTTTTTATCTGGCAGATGAGAAATCAATTTTTCTAAGTTATAGCTTATAGCAAATGCCAAGGTATTACTACCAAGCTGTAACAGCTGTTGAACTGCCAGATGATATATTTGGTTGTCTTCCAGAATTTGCTATTATGATCACGAAAGAGTGCCTTCTTTTTGCTTCTGACTGCTGATTTTGATCAGACATTGCTGTGTGATGTGGTATGTTTTCACAACACAATCTCTTCAGTGCTGTGTGTCAGTTTTTAACGAAAAAATTAAATTATCTTTTTGTTGAAAAAAGGTTAATCTTTTGAAGGTTTTTTCTAATTCCATATGAAATTTCATTCATCTTTTAAAATATTTCAATGATGTGAATTTCTAAAATCAGTACTTAGGTTTTTATTTTATATTTTGTTACTTGATGATTTTCTCTTCTATCAACAGCCCTTTGTCATTGTCGTCCAGTAAATATGTCACTTACTTTTATCTTTCACAGTGCAGTGGAGTTTTTGTTTATTTGCTTGTTAGGGAAATACTGGGGTAACAAAATCCACTTGTGGCAAAGTTTAATTAGCAGTTAACAGATATTAGGAGTTGAAAAATAGTTCAGGCATTCAATTATTTATATTCCATTCTTTTACATACATCACATCCTTTTTTCTTCATTTGCTTTATAATTTTTGTTATTATTTTAATTTGAAGAAATAACTGTGATCTAGTATGAGATAAAGTCTCCTTTAGAGTACAATTATCTAATGTCCCTTTAAAAGCAGTATAAAATTTATCTTTTTTTGAGAATGTTTTCTTAGACTTCATTTATAATTTAAGGTATATACAGAAGAGTTTCTGACATCAGAATATAACTCCTTTTTAATAAGCTAGCATATCATTTTGATTTGTAAGCCTGTGGAAAACAAAGACCTTAACTTTGAATACTGTTTACTTAGCTTGAAAATTTATGTGAAGAGCCCATTAAGATGATATGAAACTTTTTAGAATCAGAACCATGAAGGTGTTTTACATTTCAAATCTGGCATACTAATTAGTTTGCCCTGTCAAACTTTGATTGCCTTGTCATTTTGGCATAGGATTTTAAATAACAAAATTTCTTTCAGCAATTGCCATTTAATGCTTTTTAATTTCCCTAGTGAGTGATTTTATCCATATTGATAATGTCAGAGAAGCAACTAAGGACTAATGAACATCAAACATGTTTGGCTCTTATCTAGTTGGTAGAGAATGACCATAATATTATACTATTTTATCACTTTACTACTTATTCCTTTGAATGAATCATAGTTATGCACTTCAAACAATTTGAATCTATAGAGAATATGAACAGGTGCATGGAATAGAAAAATAACACCAGTGACAACAACTCTGAACATATGATGAGGAGGCCTTGGATCACATCCCTTTCAGTCCTCATAATTGCCATGGTCTAGCTGAGTCTAGGCTGCAACATTTGTAAACTGGAGATTATACCTTTTACCCCATATTACAATACACACATCAAGCACTGAACTTAGCACATAGAGTCATTTATGAATTGTTAGCTGACTGAGAAAATGCATGTTAGAAATAGCCATATCTAGTTCGTATAAATAAGACTTCCCTAAAATATTTGCCAGTGGCCTTCCTTTACTTGAACTATTTCTGCATTGTATGACTCTATCATGTTAGAAAATGTTGTCAGATTTGTTGTGGGATAGTACTATGGATTAGTGTTGTAATGTTTTAAACGCATTACAGGACTTTAATATCCTTTTTATAAAGATCATATAAAAATTACTTAAACCATCATGTGTTTAGAAATTACTATAAGTATCACAATATTGTACAATCTATGGAAAAAATATGAGTAAGATGTGATTTTCTTGAAAGAACTTAGATAAGAAGTCACATTAAATCAATAGTACTGATTGCAAATCACAGGCTAGAGATATGAAGAATTATACAATAGAGACTTTTTTGTTTCTAATGCTTTCTGTAAGTAGACATTTAATAATAGAAAATGTTTTGGGGAGGAGTTAGTGTTTTCAGCCAAACATGAGTAGATTGTGTTAAAATCTCCAATTAATTTACAGTTGAGAAGTCATTCACTTCTTGTGTCTTATAAATGTAAATAAAATGTCCTACTTTATGCCATAGGAATAAATAATGAAGACTGTAGGGTTGACATGAGTGCCATCTAAAAATATTTGCATAGCTAAGTTTGCTATTTGGTTACTGTTCAATTAAAAGATTATGTTTTAAGAATCACAGCATCACTAAAATTTTTTTTAGAATGCAAATATCTGTGATCCCTAGCATGTTGAAGGAAAAGGATGTAAATTTGTTAGTTAATTTGCTGTTTAAAAGGTTTATTCAAAAGGCATAATCATAATAAAGATCAAAAATTTAGTTTCGCTACATAAATAAAATATTCAGTGTCAACCAGATCCTGCCAACAATCCCTTGAGATGAGCAGCTTGAAATGTTACGTTTGTTCTTTTTCGTTATTTCTGACTTAAAGCTAAAAATGTCCAAGGGGCAGGGAAGTCATAAAAGTCTACCAGTTTCTTAAGTTATGGTTAGTGTCATCAGCATCCTGAAAGCATTATTCTCAATTTTTACCATTTTTCAAACCCCCCAAACTTTTCTTCTCTACAGCGTTTGTCTCCTCAACAAAATTTTTGGTCATTTTGAGGAAAATTATTTTTTCTACCTCCTCACCCAATGTTTCCTAAACCATCCCCCTGCGATATGTAGAACAGACGTAATTGAATTAATGGAACTTCTGAAGTTGTAGTCTACGAATAGTGTCTGCTTTCTACCCTTAAATTTCTTTTTCATGCCTCTGGATATCCTAGAAGTATACAGTAACAATAATTCAGAGTTGTTTTAAAGACAAGGAGTTGAAAAGTAGCAATTAAAGTCGATTATCAATAAGAAGAGAAGCATGGCCTCCAATCAAGAATAAAAACTTTATTTTTGTATTAAGCTTGGGTGAATGGTGACTGCTGTTGATCAGTTTTTTTTGTCCACTATACAGAACAGATGGAGTTTGCAGTTGTGTGTCACTTGTTTATTACATCCTCTTAAAATTAGTAGCTGTGTAACCAGATGGGTCTGGGAGCACAGCTGTGGATATAAGAAAATAAATGAAACCTGTCTGATGCTGCCATGCCCTTTTGAGATGCCAAAGTGTTCCAACTGTAACAAAGAAAAATTCACTTTCATTTGACATTATATTGATATATTAGATTTTAAAAATCAAGTCTTAGAAAAATTGACACTGAGTTTTTCAACCCCATGATTTTTATTATTTAGTTTCATAGCTTGGATAAATAAATAGATTTAATTATGAAGCTAAAACTGTATAAAATTATCTATTTGTAATCTCAACACTCAGGTAAAAATTCTCTGTTTACTATAAACCAAATTCATTTTAAGGTTCTTAAAGTTTATTAAGTAGCATATGTTGAATTACTTTATGTTCTTATGAAATGTAAAATATATTCTTGTGAATGCAAATGCATAAAACAATGTGAGGGAAGGGGTGTGATACATAAGTGAAAATAAGAAGGGAATATCAGGTCTTTTCAAATACCAAACCAGTACTCTATTTGTTCCTTTTTTGTTGTTGTTGTTAAGCCAAATGACATGCTAATATTGAGAAAATTTCCTTACAATACATACACACACATTTTTTGAGAAAGAATATGATTTTTATAATATATATGGTAAAATTTGGTCATTTAATGTAGTTGACTAATATAATCTTCAAATTATCCAATAAAATATCCAGTATCATGCTACACAGTTGTGGTAAATTGTATTTTATCATGCTTCATGAGCTGAGTACCAAGTTTTTGTTCACCAACAAGATAAGCTATAATAGGATTTAAAATTTAAAAATTAGAATTTGAACAAAGTAATGATTGAGGATATGTAATCTAGAAATTGGTTATAGTAGCCATTTTTCCCACTAAAAATAGAATGATGTTTTTCTAAAATTGTGCAAATGCTATCACCAAGAGCAAATATATTTTTGAAGCAACAAATATAGTTAAACAACTCAAATAGAAAACAGATAAAATGTATGTGCACAAACTACATTGCTTACAACCAACATTTTGATGTATAAACTATGAAAAGTTCTTAAAACAATAATTTTTAATTTTACTATTAGGAAAAATACTAGATTAACTAAAAGTAATAATAGAAATGACTCACCCACTGATGTACTTGCCATTGAAATGGGTACTGACATGAGCAAAATACGTTTCTTAATAGCAAAAAATGTTGAACAGAAAGAATGTGATTATTAGCTTCAAATGATTCATTCCACACTGTGGAACAATATGGTTATTTTATCTTATAAAACTGATGACATTAACCAGTCTCTTTCCATCAATTTCAAGTCTACCTTTTTTTTCTTCCCCAGGAAGTTGGCCTTGTACTTGCAGCTATATTGGCCCTCCTGCTGGCTTTCTATGCTTTCTTTTATCTCAGACTGTCCACGGATGTTGAACCTGATCTGGACCCAGATGAAGATTAGTTGAGCAGCAATCAATATTTGAAAGGGAAATAATTTTATAAAAGCACCTATTGGGACCAATACTTTCTGAAGTACTGAAACTACAACATCTTCAATATTTTCTTTTGGTACTTTCAGTTTGCAGAGATATCTTTTTAAATACTTGTATAGGATATCAAGAAAGAACCTTATGTAGCAATGTGGTATAATGTAGGCTACCAGATACATTTATAAATCTGTCAACTTTGACAGGCACCCTATACACATTGTATTTATATAAAATGGATAACATCCAAAAGTTTTCAGATGTCTTACCTAACTTACATGTATAACTCCATCACTTACAGATTATTAAATCTGTTTATGTTCTGTATACATCATAGGTAAAAGTATATATCCTCATTTCCAGAAACATACTCAAATCATATTCAGAACCTAGGAAAGATGGAGAAGTCATGGGAAATATTTCTTTTACAAAGAAATCCTGCTTTCTTTCCAGACATATTTTATATCATTAGAGAGACTATCTGCACATACATCTACAGTAATCTTTTTCCTTCTTTGCCAACTGTTCAGTGCACATGTGCTCCGTCAGAAATGGCACCTGGATGACAGAAGCTCAAAGAGTCACATATGTCTCTAAAATAGAGTTCCTTCCCTCTTGGGCTGCCTGAACTGGTGTAAATAGAAAGTTCGGTTGATCTTGATTTTAATTAACTTATTACTCTATTAATACAAACTTGGAATTCTATTTTAATTATGTTGTTCTTGCTGCCTGCAGTATCAGTTTGCCCTTCTTGTTAGGGAGATATGTAACAATCTGTCATTTAATTGTGCAGTCTTTTTCACAGTGCAGAATAGCAGAAGTCTTACCTATTCAGAATGATTTTCTTGGGTTGTCTCCTAAATCTGAACAATACAAAGTTGTTTTACAAAATTACATTTTATTTCTTAAGAGTTAATCAATTAGAATTCTTTAGGGGAAATAATAGAAGAAAATATATGCCTCATATTACTCTCATATGTAGTTTTCTTTTTATATGATCTTTCAAATGCCTTTACATTTTTGGAGCATAATGCCTAGTATATTCAAAATTTTTTTGATAATCAAATTTTACTACATTTTAAAAGGACACAAAACATAAAGCTTAAAACAATTGGAAATTATCTGTCCATAGAAGACTTGTTAATTACCTTATATAAAGATACATAGAAAATAGATATTTCGAGATATCTGCGTAATGTGATTCATAGTGTTCACATATGAAGAATAAATACAATATTCAGATTGTTTTAATACTGGTCAGGTGACAAAAGTTTTGATAAGTACCCTAGAAGTATTATGGCTTTATAAGCAGTTTCTTTAAAAAAAAATCTTTGGTACTTTTGCAAAAAGTTGAATATGACAGTGTAACGTTATGCTCTGTAGAATTTTTTGAAGTAGCATAATTTATTTCATCAGTGTGAAAACAGCCAAAGGTTCCAATATCCTCACAGATTATTTATGCCAAACATCTGAGGACAAAATTTAGCCAGTGTTATTTACTGGATTCTTCTCTTGAACTCACAAACTCAAGAGACAGACCAAGAGTTCTTATATCCTCACCACAGTGGACCAATCCAAGTGGCATTTTTAGGAAAGGTTGCAGCATTTTGTGCCATGTGGTATGTCTGTTCGCAAAGTGGGAGGCAAGGGAATATCCAAGCTGGCATTTTGGATATGATGGGCCTTTTACTTTCCTGAGTGACATGCCACATGTCAAGAAATACTGCTTTCCTCCACTCCCATCACATTTACGTGAACAATTTTCATTTAGTTATTTCCCTCCCATATGGTGTTAAAAACAGTCATATTAAATAAAGATTATTCCTGGTTTTCAGTTTTAATTTAAATGAGAAGATATGTAATAATTGCTTATTAGATACCTATCCAAGTGAGATATTAACTGAGTTTACAGTATTTAAAATAGACAATTATGTTCTTGGAAATGTTTGAAATTTTTTTCATTTTGAGCAAAACTTTATCATTCTGTTGTATTCATGAGGTTCTTTTTGGGGAAAATGATAGTAATAAATATTAACCTAAATACAGTGTAAATATAGACAAATTTCATGACCTAGTTTTATTGATATCCTAAGTCCAAAGCTAGTACATTTGTATGACTGATTGATTTATGATGGCCTCAGAAAACCATAAATCCGAAAGGTTAAAAGCTTTGATTTCAGCAAATAGCAGGTAACATGAGATGACATATGTTTACACAACAGTTTTTGTGAAATACAAATTTTGTGAACTCACATTACCTGGGAAGCAGCCAATATTGTGAAGAGAAATCCCAGATTGAAAGTCTGGTTTGAATCTTTGAAGACAGAAAGGTGATATCTTTTACTGTTTCAGGGGATTGCACTTTTGAATAGTGAGTGGCATTTGGCATACATCTGAGACTAGCATCAAACAAATTTTAGACATGGCTATTTTGCCTGCAATAATTTACTGCTTAGAATAATTCAGAAGACAAAAGCAGAAAAAAATTATAATGACTTTTCAGAATGTTCAAATCTATTTATTAACATACTGTGCAGAATAGATTTCCAAATAATCAGGAAACTTAAAATACAGCGTATAAAATACTGTGAATGAAGTATGAAGAGTTGCTGGTTCTTGTTTTGCATGGAAATTTAGACTAGGGTAAAGAATGTATAAATTATCTGAGGGGAAATATTGTAAAAATCTAACCTCATCTAGTATTTCTTTTAAAACCAACTATTTCAGTAAAAATATAGGATTGGTGATTGTTTTAAGGGAGCAAAATATATAAAGAGTATCTCTTATCAGTTTTTCAAAAAGACAGAAGAAATGTTCTCACCCCAACTAATGATTGTAAGATCTGAAAGTATCTTCTTATTCATTTCTGTCTAATCGCATAATAATCGGCACATAAATTTAATAAATGCATGTTAATATTTAAGTTAATGTATTTTAGTTCTCTCAGTCTATATTTCTTGATGTATAGATGATCAAAAATTCTTTGAGTTTAATAAATAAAATTTAAACATAATATTGATCAATAGCATTTAGCATTTATGAACTGGTTGTATTGGGATACATATATTTATATCTATAAATATAGATGTTGGTATTTTTCATTCTGATTCTCTTGAAAATTAAGACAACTAGTCTTAAGGTTGCTATAAAATAGAAGCATTGGCTTTTCTAGTAAATCAAGTATGCATATTTGTTTTAAAAATGCTCAATATTTGAATTCAACTTAGCATGCGTCTTCCCTCCAAATGAAAATAAAACTAAAATTTTATTATGTTTATGAATTTTGCAAGTTCTAAAAGTATATAGTCAATGTTGATTCAGTAGAGTGACTAGTGTTTTAAATAAGTTTCAGAAATCAACTTTTTAAAATTAAACTTATTCAATTTTAATGTATTTCATCCATAACATAAGGTTGTTGAACAAGAGACAACCTAAGATAATTTTATATTCTCTCCTTAGCAACAATTAGACTTCTTTACACTTACCTGAGGCTTCTCTGAGAAGATTCCTACCCCTTCTCCCTTAGCAGCACTGCCTTCTTTTATTAGAATTGTTCCATTGTAGTAGTCTGGATAGAATGATGTTTGCTAGATTTTGTTCCTCTGACACCATATCTAGAATCAGTACAACCAATAGAAAAAAATTGTAGCAGATGAATTCAGAACCTACAGGAACATTCTTATCATTTTTTGAGGTTTTTAACTAGAAAGGTAAGTATACAGGGAACTTGGAGCGTCATGTAAAGAACTATACTCGTGTGGAAATATCCATAGCAGATCAGTAATTCATTTAAAACAATTGAACTGCAGCCGTATTCAGCATAGTGTCTCCTTGTTATACAGTTTTTTTTTATCCTTAGCAACAGATATGAGATCCTTATTTCAAGAAAAATAAGATACTTTACATGCCAGAAGATTTTTTTTTTTTTTGATGACAGTACCCCCTCCTATTCTTCATTTTTTAAAACAACAACCAAATTGGTAGGGAGGCAGCCAAAATTTGAGGTACCAATGCTTCTCGAACAGATGTCGCACCATTATTTTTTAGCTCGTTTAGATGAATAAACATGTTAAACTGTGAAGTATTACATTTTAGATTTTTTCATTAAAAAAAGAGACAATCTGTTTACTGTCCTAATTGAGACAACAATCCTTGTGGTTGCCAGTTTTGGCAGTCATAACAATGAACTATAAATATTTGGACCAATCAAGTAAATGGTGACTATAAAGGCTATAGCATGTGTAAAGTTCTGTTTTCACGGGCACCCCTCTTAGTATGGCATTTTTTTTCTGACTTCTTCAAATACAATTGTTTGTGTGAAACTGAAGTTTCAAGATAAGCCTAAAAGAAATTGATTTCAATATCTAATTTCTTTCTAGTTTATCATCCCTTTTAGTGCTCAACTATCCATCTGCTTGTAACAAATTGCTTCTACAGTTGCTCTATTGAATGTGACAAGGCAGGTCTTCATTGGATTGCCTTCTCTGTATGTCCTAGGGTACCATAAAATTCAGAGGGTTTTTTTTTCTTTTACTTTTTTTATACTTATAAAATGAGCTAAAGATATTTAAAGTCTCTTAAATTGCAGACGTTAGTTTCTTTTTCAGATGAGGTTTTACGAACAAAAGTTGGTGGATGTAATGCTTGATACAATGACCTTCAGCAGATCATCTTAGCCTCTACTAGAGTGGTTTACTTGAAACACCAGTGTGAGAGTTGGTAGACTAGAGAAATAACCCACACGTGAAAAACTATTGATGATGCTAGTGCCAGTTTGTGATCCACACAGGGACTGTTCTTCCATGCATCTTACTTGAGTGCTTCAGTTCAGCTCCCTTCTCCAACTCTTCACCTTTCACCCACTGTCTCCCTGTTCTTAGTTTGGGCAGTCTCCAAAGTTCCCTCCCTATTGGTTTGAACCCCAGTGGTACTCTGATGGGTTAGTACTCTTTCATACTTCATGAATACACATACCTAGTATTACCTATAGAAAGTATTAACTACCTCTGCTCCTTTACTTAAAATCCTCACTGTTCTTCACCTATTTTCCTGACTCTCATTTCTTAACTGCTTTCATTTTTATTACTAATCACTTGTATTACCCAAAAGTAGAGAGAATAATATAATGATCTTCTATGTAGCATCACTTAGTTTCAGCAGTTATAAATATTTGCCACTCTTATATGAATTTCCTCCATTTTTTATAACGAAGTATTTTAAAGTAAATTCTAGATATGGTAGCATTTTATCTGTAAATAAATCAGTATGCTCACATAACTAAGAGGAAATTTGCTTCTTGCTTGCTTCCTTGTTTGATGTGTTTTACCAGGAAGCCATTAGTATAGCTAATCAAATTAAATAAAATTCCTTAATATCATCTAATACCAGTTAAAATTAAAATGTCCTTAATTGTTTCCAAAATAACTATTTGCAATAGATTTTGAAACAAGGTTCATACTCCATTTGATTGAGCAGTTCTTAAATTTCTTTTATTCTATAACAAACCTTTTTATTTTATGCCATGGATTTAGGTCCTTTTGAACATAACAGTATTCTGGATTTGGTCTTTTTCATCATTTTCATTTTATTCCTCTTTTTTTCCTATTTTTCATGTTTTCTTTTAATTTGTAGTTAGGTCTTAGGCTAGATTAGATCCAAACAGATTATTTGTTATTCTTATTTGTTTTTAAGCCAAGCATATTTCACAGTAATTAATAAGGGACATAATATCTGTTTTTCTCACTGGATTGCTAGACTATATCAGTGAGTTCACATACTAATAAACGGATTCATGCCAAAATAAAGTTTTCTATTAACATTCTATTTATATCTTTTAACATTCATTCACGACTGTTTCTTAGATCTATTATCTTTTTAAGCACTGCAAAATGGCAATTTTCTGTCATTCCTTAAACATTGATTAAATGGAATTATTTTTATTATTATCAAGGTGTGATGTTTGTACATTGCTATATAATTTGAGACATTTATACAATGTACAATGATCAAATCAGGGTTATAAGTACTTCTATCTCCTCAAACATGAATCATTTTCATCAGTAGTTGCTGTATGGTGCGGTAGAAAATCAGAACTGATTCTTCTTTGTGTTTTGATGATCCTTATCTAACTTCTTTTCATCTTCCTGCCTCCCTCTCTCTCTCAGTGTCTAGTGACTACTATCCCATTCCATTTATGTGGAATTATTAAAAATAACTTTATCAATTATTTGGTTACCCTAAGATGTACTTTGTACAGGAAAAGAAGGATAAATACTTGAATTTGTCCCTTTCACATTTGTGCGTTAGCACTCTCTAAAGGTGACTAATGAAGATTTGCCATTGTTATTGCTGTTGCTTTTACTGTCATTATAAATCATAGATTTAATATATTTGATGTATTTCAGTATGTTGTAATCATTATTCTTTGTAGTACTTAACAATAGAGTATCCTCCATAAAATCATAAAAGTTATATGTGTTTGCATTATTTTCTGTTTTTCGGAAAGTAATAGTGAGTGCAATCAGATTTTGAAAGCAACAGAAATAAGTGGCAAATATGGCAAAAATGGAAAAACCTAACATTTTCAGATTATTTGCCTCACTAGAAAATTAACAAAATATTGAATGAGATTTATATAATGTGTTCCTTTAGAAAAAAAACCTGTGCTAATCAATAGTTTTTTCTATCTATGTATATATAAACAGTAATTATAAAAATTAGTTAAACATGATAATTGAAAAGTATTTTTCATAACTGCAATTAGAATTATGGACTATGTAAAAAAAAATAACAAGTTAGTGATGATCCTTCATTAAAAAAAAAAAAAAACCCTACAGGGTAATGTAATGAAGCTTTAATTAAAAAGAGACCAATGGTCTTCCTGGGCAGGAAGATGCAATTATACAAATACAAATTTCCTTCTAATCTGGAAACAGAAAAGTAAAAAGTGAAACTTAATCTGTAAATCTTAGAGAACAATATAAAGTTATAATAACAAAATATTTTCATAGGGAAAATGTAGACAGACCACCAGAAAAAATGCAGTGTCCAGTAATAGACAAAAATATAAACATTTACTTAATGTATCATATGTAGTGAAGATGAAAAGAAAGCTTATTTATTAAATGTATTTTAACAATTGAGTATCCTTTTGAAAATTAAAATACACTCATACCATGACTTAAACCAAGATTAATTTCTGATGAAAGTTAATGATTTCTATATGAAAAACACATTCATAAAAATTATTAGAAGAAACCATAGATACACATTTTGAGAATCTGTTAGTGGGAAAGTTATCTCTAGACATTGATTCATGGGTCAAAAACCATACTGGAAATACTATTAGGTTATAGTATATTAAATTTGAATAAAGCCTTGTACTTTGTGTTTGTTAATGAAGAATGCGAGGAAATGAGTCTGTTTTGTAAGCTGCTTGAGGGAATAGTAATTTCACTTTCTAGAAATGCATTACAGTATTCTTCCAAAGATGTAACTTTCTTAAGTATTTATGGATATTGGATGACAATGCCAATAGTATGCAAAAATGAGCAAAGTATGTCATCCACAGCGTTGTTTGTAGTATCAAAGAAAAAGTAATGTAAATGTCCAACCTAAGTCTTTCTAAATGAATTTTCTTCTGTAAAACAAACATGATGAATTCATTAAAATCATACATATTTATACTTAATGACATGAAGAGGAATAAAATAGTTATAAAGCATTACATGTGATATAATTTTATTTGTTAATTCATGTCTCTGTGTATTTATGTATGTTTAAGTTTGTTGGGAGAATATTTAGCAAAACATAAGGAGTATTTGTCTCTGGTTATGAATTACAAGAAATTTTTTACTTTGTATTGAGTGAGCCTTCAGTTTCTATGCTTCAGGAAGACTAGAATGGAAACATTTTTCAGAGATACATCTTGAGTCCCAACACCTAGTAGATATGTCTCTATTTTTTCATTATATTCTTCTATTTTCCATAATTTTAACCACCTATTGAATAAATATGTCTTTATTCCTCAACATAAGCACTATGGAAATATACAATTCTGCTTTTCCACAATGAGAAATTGAAAAATGGTTCAGAAAGGAATGAATATTTGAATTTATTTATTTTTTTCATTAAAAATATTGAGGATTTGCTAAATGCCAATGACTGTTCTTTGTGCTTATAACAAATTAGTGAATATTAAAAACAAAGAAATAAAGCACTCCTGTCTAATGACTTGCCATGATCTTGAAAGATAATGATGGTTTCATCAAAGGGAGGCAGGAATAAACGTGGTTGGAAAGGTATTCCACATGAGGGAAAACCAGTGAGTGTAGATGCCTATTAGTGCCAGCTTGCTCCAGCTGGTGTCGCAAAGAGTGTGTGTAGCAGGATGGGTTGCAAAGTTTGTTGGTTTCCTTTATGCTCACTGTTAACCTTCTTTTCTTTCTGTGATTTAAAACTATGTCCTCTTGATTAATATGAAAAATTCCTATTTATCTTTCAAGACTCTGCTCAAGGTCCAGCTCCTGAACACCCAAGTCTATGTTAGGTGATTCTTTTTTGTCTTTCATAGAAATTATTGCACAGTAATTATCTATTCATGTGACTGATTCTCCACCTTGACTCCAAGGTTCTTAAGGAAGAAACTGTGTTGTATTGCTGCATCTGCCATACTAACAGTTTCAGACTGTGTTATTTATTTAAATAGTATTTAAATATTTTTGAATAATTAAGTACTATACCTAATTCCCTGAATAGATTTTCTCAATGTTGTCTTTATTGGCATTTGAGACCAGATAATTATTTGTACAAGTTCAGATAATTCTGTGTGTTGTAGGATGTTTAGCAGGATCTGGATGCCAGTGTGCAGCTAGGTGCCAGTAGCATCTCTCCTACCCAGTTACGAGAACCAAAAGTGCCTGCAGATATTGCCAGATGTTTCCCCTGGGATCAGCATAGCCCACCATCTACCATTGAGAACCACTGTCCTAGGTCTGTGCAAGTTGCAATTCCAATGAGTGAGATGTGAAATTGGAATGGAAATTTCCACTGACTTCATATTCTTTTTTGTCCAAGCATTCCTAAGTCTACATTAATTGTTGGACTCTTATCGTAATACTAAATTTTAATTAACAAATTTTTGTTCAGTGCAGTCAAAGAAATTCTGTGCATAGCTATCCAAATAATATCTTAGAAACATATTTGATTCTTTAGAAATTTTTTTGAAACTTTTCTGTGTAAATATTTTCATGGATGGAATTATTATTTCTGATCTTCCTTTTCTCTTTATTCTTAAATATGAAATGACTCAGATATTTTTAAAATACATATATTATATATGTTCCTGTGTAAAAATATATGTTGTTGAATGAATAGTAATAAAATTAATACCCAGGTACCCAGTGCCCAGCACATCAATATTTGGTATCACCTTGTTACTTTAATTTGTGGCATTTTGTAGTGTACAAAATTATTTTACTGTCAAATATTTACTTTCCTATTGTTGAAGTTGAACACCTTTTTATGTTTTACTCGTCATTTATATTCTCTTTGTGAAATTTTGATCATTTTATTGCCCATTTTTAATATTTTGATATTTTTTCTTAAAAATGATGAATTGTTAATTTTAAAATATTATCCCAAGACTAATCTTTTCAGTTACACTGTGTGTGTGTGTGTGTGTGTGTGTGTGTGTGTTTCAAATATAATGTTAGTGTTTGTGTCATATTTTCACTTTCTTTGGGGTATCTGTTCACAAAGAGTTCTTGATTTTAATGTGATCAAATACATAATTTTTTAAGTTATTGAGATATAAAGAAGCAAGACATTTCCCCCCAGAGTCATGAAAATATTTTTCCTTTTTTTTTAAATTTTGTTTTGTTTTGTTTTGTTTGTATTGAGGATTGAACCCAGGGTGTTTGTCCAGTGAGCTACATCCCCATTCCTTTTTATTTTTTTAAATATGAGACAGGATCTAGCTAAGCTTCTGAGGCTGCCTTAGCCTCCTAGGTCTCTGGGATCGCAAGTGTGCAGCACTGCTCCCTGCTATGAAAATATTTTTCTTTGTTTTCTTCTAAATATTTTACAAATTTTTCTCTTATATTTAAGTCTTTATTCTCTTCTGAAATTCATTATCATGCCTAGTATAAAGTGTCAAGTTCTTTTTTTTCCATTTGCTCAAATACCATCTTCTCAGTGAGACCTACCTAGATCGCCCTAAGTAAAATTATAATTCCTTTACACATTTTGGGCAATATTCCCTTTACCTGCCTTAATTTTTAAGGAGTGCTAAACACTGCTATTTATGTCACTTCTGTATTTGTTGTCCTAGTACTATTTATTGAGCTGCTCCCTCCTGTAAATAACAAATACAATTGCTCCCTCTGGACTCTATATTCTGGTTTGCTGGAGTATTCTGACACACAGATCTGTATACTTCATTGTGGATTCCTATGTCATCACCACACTGTCTTAATAACTGTGCTTTATAATTAATTTGCTATTAAAGGGCTAGTTCACCGCCTTGTTTTTCAGAAGTGACTGTTATTTGTGATTCTTTCAACTTCTGTTCAGTATTCAAAAAGCTTCACTAGTTCCCTGACAAATGCTGACAAAATTTTTACTGAAAGGCCTTTAAATCAACTTGGGACTAATTATCACATTTAATATATTCAACCTTTATTCAGGTTTTTTTTCACTACTTTAGCAAAATTTTATGAATTTCTTCACCAAAATCTTTAAGTGTTTTTGGTAGATTTATTCACAGATACCTTTTAACATTTGTGTTATGCTAAATATTTATTTTTAAACTACAGTAGTTGCTTATTGCCAATTTATAGAAATAGGAATTTTGTGTTAAGTTTATTGGAATAATATTGTTAAACGAACTGTTAATTCTAATAATTAGTCTGAAGATTCTTTTGAATTTTGTATGAGGACTTAAAATTGTATTCAAGTTATGATAAATTTTTTTCATCTCCAACTATAGTACTATTTACTTTTTCCCACCCTCACAGTTTGAGCTAGTACCTTCAGCACCTTGTACCATAGAAATGTTGAGTAGGCATTTCAGTCATGTTGCTGCAAGCCTTACATAAGTGTTATCTTCTTAGTGAGGCCTACCCTATTTAAAATTGCAAATCTTCACTCATTCTAGACCTTCTCACCCACTTATCTCTTTTATTTGTCTTTCTAACAGTTATTACCCCCTGACACAGTTATATTTTATGTGCCACTTTATTATTCATTTACCACAATCACCAGGCGTTGACTAGATTGCTACCTAAGTGTTTAGATAACTTAAAGAGCAAGTGTTTAGATAACTTAAAATTTGGATATTTATATCCAATTTTGCCAAAAAATTATCACTGATTCACATAGTTTTTGTTTTATTTTGTTTTTAAGTGATACTGGGGATGGAACCCAAGGCATTCTCCACCAAGCTACATCCCCAGCACACACCTCGCCTTATTTTTTTCTTTTTCTTTTTAGACAGGATCCTGCTAAGTTTCTGAGATTGAGCTAAAATTTGTGATCCTCCTGCCTCAGTTTCCTGAGCTGCTGGGATTATAGGTACATGCCAACATGCCTGCCCTTACAGTTGATTTCTTTAAGGATTTCCAAGTATTCTCTCCTGTTATCTGTAAATTGATATAATTCAAGTTGTTTCAGGGTGTTCTTTTCCAATTCTTATCTTGATAATTCTTATTGCCTAAGAAGACTGAGTCATCCTACTACTATAATATTAAATACTAGTTGAGATAGTGGTCATCCTTACTCCTGACCTTAGGAGAATTTACTCTGTTGCTTTCTTATACAAGTCTGGCATTAATTTAGAACCATGTGTGTGCATGTGTGTACATTTACAGATTATGTATATAAAACACTTAGGATCAGAACTGTTTAAAATTTCAGATTTTTTTCGAACTTAGGGATTTTTGCATATATATAATGAGATTTTGGAGGATGGGACCCAAGTCTAAACCCAAAATTTCTTTACATTTTATATGCACCTTATACACATAATCTGAAGGTAATTTTATATAATATTTTGGTGTCCCTTCATCACATCACATGAGATCAGGTGTGGAACTTTCCATTTGTGGTATCATACTGGCATTCAAAAAATGCTAAATTTTGGAGGATGTAGGATTCCAAATTTCCAGATTAGGGAAATTTAGTCTGTAAGCATATATATAATCAATGTTATATAATTATTCATCAATCATATATAAGATACATAATGGATTATACATAATTTATCAAATTATCAAATCACTTAATTTGTAAAGTTATGGAATACATAAATAATGAATATGAGTATGTATATTAATGTTATATATGAGTTATTACATGTACATTTTATACAGGGAAATTTGAATCTTTATAATATATATATAAATAAATGTATAAAACAAGTGCTTGATTATGTAAAATTGATACATATAGAAAAATAAATATAAATGATATATATCAGTGTATACTAATGTTAAGGAAGTATCCACTAGTCTCTCAAGATTTATTAGAATGGTTATTAAATTTTTTCATGTACTTCAGCATCTATGTAGATGATCATATGTTTCATCTCTGAGAGAAAAATTACATTTTCTTTTTTGGGAAAAAGTAATAAATTTCTTATTGTTACATAATCCTTGCATAGTATAAATCTTACCTGGTCATGCTGTGTTATGTTTTTAATGATATTTTGTGATCTGTTACTTATTTTTAATTTTTATATAATATTCATAATTGATACTGGTCTTTAGTTTTGTTGTTTGAACACAAGGATTAAGTATCATTATTACAATTCAGATTAGAAATCAGTGTTACTTTTTTTTAATAAAAAAAGTTGGATAGTTTTTCTGTACTGTGTATACTCTGAATCAGTTTATGATACTGTATTTCTATCTCCTTCTTAGAATCAGCTTGAACTCCTATGTGAAGCCATGTAACCCTATTGCTCTTGTGAAGTATGTCTTGAATTTTTTTTTCTTTCTTCAATGGGAATTTGTCCATTTAAAATGTTTCTATTTCTACTGAGGTTGATTTTGTAAGTTGTGTTTGCCTAACAAATTATCCATTTCACCTAGATCTTCAAAATTAGTAACATAAGAAAGAAGTCTCCTATTAGCATAACAGTCTATTATTTAATTTTTTTTTATTTATGCCAATTTATTATCATTCTCATGTTGTATACTTAGGTTTTCTCCCTTTTATGTTATTGATTTATCTGTTTTTTAAGAATAATATTTTGTATACAAATTTGATCTATTTTTGTTCTTTACCTAGTGCTCATGCTTTTTTTTTTTACTTCATTTTTACTGAAATAAATCTTTAAGATAACAAATATTATATCTCTGCTTTAAGTTTATTCATTGTTCAGAAATTCCATAATTCTTATTTGACCTTTCCTTTTCATGCAAGGGTTAATAGAAAATTTAAACATTTGTGTGTTTGTGTGTGTGTGTGTGTGTGTGTGTGTGTTACAGGTAGATGGGCCTTTAATTTAAAATTTAATTTTTAAGTTCAAGTTTTACTGCATTGTAATAGCATTGTTTGTTATATTCTATGGAACTTGCTGATATTTTCTATTTGACCTTAATATAGGTTTTTGTGATTCATGTACAAGGGAAAAGGATGTATTCTATCATAAAGGAGCTATCTAGTATTGATTTATAAAGTCCATCTTATTAAATATGCTGTATAAATCTCCTTATCTTTATTTGATTTTCATCTGTTTATGTTGAGAGTGGAATGTAAAGTCTTTTATAACTGTGTTTTAATTTCTCCTCGTGTCTTCTGTAGTTTTTCCTTTGGAAGATGGTCGCTCTGTCATTTGTTGTATTGATATTAATAGCTATTATATTGTATTGTGAGTTGCAACTTTCAGCTTAATATTCTTAATGCTTCTTGGTCTTAATTCTATTTTTTTCTCATGTCAATACAGCAATTTCTGCTGTCGTATTATTTGCTTTCCTGATTTTTTTCCCATCCCTATTATTTAAGCATTTTTGAATCACTGTACATTAGGTATCCCTTGCATAGGACAGATGGTTGATATTTGCTCTATGAGTCAATTTGAAAATTTTTCTTGAAATAAATGAGTTAAGCTCATTTATATTTTTTATATGGCCATGTATTGGTACCAATTCTACCTATAAGTTTATGTTTTAGTTTTGTTATGTAAACCATGTTTTGCCATTTGTTACTTCTTTGCTACTGAAGAAATTATTTTGGTAATTTGGTATTTTTGAAATTAGACATTTTTATTCTAGGGGTTACTCTTCTTTCATACCTTATTAGTGTCCTTAATATATTTTTTCATAAATAACCTTTTACTAAGAGACTAGAAATCTTACATGGTAACCTCTGACTCTCATATTTTACCTATAAAATATCAATGATTTCATTCTACTTTCTCTACAGCTTATTTTTTTAATCTTTGTGAGTAATTTGATCTAGTTGCCTCTATACTTGGTTACATTTTTCTTTGTCTTTAAATTCTGTTTTTCCAGAACTTGCCTCAAGAATATTATTTTTGAATTTTCGAAGCACACAATGAGCTCTTTGAATATGAAAGAATAAATTTTTTAATACCAAAAAGTGTTCTTATAGTTTTACTTTTCTTCAGAGTCCTGTATGTTTGTTGAATTTTCTTTGCCTGTTTTCCATTTCTATAATTTTCTCTTTGACCCTTTACTGGTTTTAGTATTCCCCTCTTATTCACAGTTTTACTTTGTGTGATTTCAGTTACCCTCAGTTAACTGTGGGTCAAAAATAGTAAATGGAAAATTTCAGAAATGGCAAAGTCATAATTTTTTAAATTGCATGCCATTCTGAGGAGCATTTTGAAATCTCATGCTATACTGCACTCTCTGCCCCATCCACATTGCGAATCATCCCCTTCTGTGGTATATTCATACTATATATACCTCCATTCATTAGTCACTTAGTATCTGAATCAGTTATCAGATATCTATCATGCTCTGGCAGAGTCTGTGTTCAGGTAACCTTTATTGACAGTAAAATAAAAACAAGAATAATGATGTGGCAGTCAGAGATGCCAAATAGAAGCGATGAAGTACTTCCTTTGAATAAAAAAATAGAAGTTCTCAAGAAGGGTAGAAAAGAAATTATTGAGGTTGCTGAGATTCAAGATAAGTTATGGTTCATCTCTTACTGTGCCTAATCTATAAATTAAACTTTATCAACGCTTGTCTGTATAAGGAAAAAACAATATATTTGAGATTCAGTACTATCTGCAGTTCAGGCATTCACTGGGATCTTGGATATCTCTCCTGGAAAAGGAGGAGCTTCTGTATTTTATCTCATTTTGATTAATTGATTTCCTGCTTTTCTTCAAAAATCTCTTACTAAGATTTTACTGTCATCTCTTATATTTTCAGTATGTTTTAATATTTTCTTATTTCTGAGATAGGCTTGTCCTTGTCCTTTTCTTCATTTTATTTGGTGAGATCAATCAATACTTATTGCATTATTCCCCCTTTTCCACTTATGCTGTCTTAAAAATTCTGATTCTAGTTTACGTCTATCTACCTAGCTCTATATATATGTCTTTCATCTATCATCTACATCTAATCTCCAGATGCTTGAGGATTTTTTTAATTAAATTCAAGAGTTAATCAGAACTCCTCCTCCTCCTCCTCCTGCTCCTCCTCCTCCTCTTCTTCTTCTTCAGTACAGAACATTTTATCACTGAAACATTTTGATTTAAATTTTCTGTTCTTTTTCTTATTTGCTTTCTGTGGAATAGACCTTATTATTTTTCTCTTCTCAGGCCTTTTGTAGGGAGAGTCCCTAGTCTAGAAATGATCCCTCTGTCAGTGCAGAGACCAGTGTCTTTAGTGAATGCTGTTGGGAGAAGTAGGGACTAGCATGCCTAATTTCATTTTAGTCTCTGAAAGATTCTTCATTTTCTTCTCTTAACTTCTCTTTTCTCAATTATGCTACATCACCAAGGGAATGATCTTTTCTCTATTTTTTATGATTCTTTCCAAGGGCAGTGCTTTTTGAAGCTGCTAACATCTTCAATACTTGTAATTTTCAGACCTCTCCCCATAGCTGGATCTGAGGACTACCAAATACCATATGCAGTCTTTTGCCATTTACTGTTTTAGCTTCTTTTTCTGGGATCTGTGCTTTGTCTATCCACTCCACCTTTTCTTAAGCTCTCTTTCTTTCTTTTTTTTAATTTTCTCTTTTTCCACTTTCTGCCCACCTGGGCTTACAATTGTATCATATCAAGACTCCTGTTACAATGTGCTATTTATATCTGAATTATATAGCTAACTTGAAGTTGATAGTATTTTATGTTTTCTTGCATGGCTAGTATCTTCAGTCAATTATAATTTTATTTGCACTTCTTTTTGACATTATCATTTTGTGGGAGAACTTGAGGAGAGATTCAGGGGTCAGGGGAGCATTATTATTTCATGTCCCAGAATTTCCTTGGGAATAGAGTGTGAACTGATGGTTTTCCAGGGGGAATGTATACAGTAAAATCACTTTGGAATTGTTTTCTATAAGACTGTTGTGTTTTGCATTTTAAAATGATTTTGTGCCTTTAAGTTGTCTATTTATAATTGAAATCAATACTCTGAGAAAAGGATCTTGTCGTTTTGATTTTCACCGCAGTACCTGGCAAAATAATTTACATATGAAAGTTTCTCCATAAACATAAATTATTTGCTTATTAAGGTTATTATTCATTGTTAGAGGGAAAACATTTTACATAGGAAATTATAAGCAAAACATTTGAGTTATTTAAATGTCTTTTTTAAAGTTTCTTACATAGATTAATGTTGAGAATTATCTTTCAGAACAAATAAAATGTGGTTCAATTTCTTAAAAAGAAACTATATTTTAAAGAAGCATGCATCTAACAACACTTTCTCCTGACAAAACTGGAAATAATGGAGACTAATTTCTCCAATTCATATTTTTCTTAATACCGTCTACATAAAAAAGAACACCATAAATTTTATTCTTTATTTTAGCATGTGTAAAAATTAGAGCGGCAAACAATAAGAAAATATAACACATTATTTTAATCTCTGCTATTTATTAATTCACTTAATTTAAATGCAAATTATATGTTTTAATAATCATAAATTGCTTGGCATCAGCTTGTTCCTGGTAATGAGCAGCTCGAGATGGTACTTTTTTGAAATTCTAATAAAGCATTCTACGGAGCCTTCTTCCTTTGTGAACATGGCTGTCCCTTGAAACATACTGAAATGCAGAGCTGAAATGATAAAACCTCAGAAGAAGGTTTTTAAGGTTGGAATAGGAACCACTCTTGGCTTCATGGCTAGATCTGTACATTGAAGTTAAGAAGCAATTTCAAATCAATCTGTAGAAGGATTTTACTTCTGATCATGAGCAAACAGAGGCCCTCTCTCCAGTAGGTGTCAGAAGTCATGTGATGGACACTAATGATGTCTGCTGCCTTTTATCATCTGTCAGGGAAAAGTCACATTTATTCCTACACAGACAGTGAGAACATTTAATGAAACAAAACAGCAGTATCGAGCTCCAGGTTCCCAGTCCTCTTTGGTCCTAGAAATGAGGCTCCAGGTTCATTAAATTGTGGCTTGTGGAGGTACACCACAATTATCATATACTGAACCAAAAATTATGAGATCCCAAAGCAAGGCTTTAACATACACTGATCTTCATATCTCTATTTCAAAAGTTCAAATCAATTCAGCAACTATCGTACATACACACACAAACTTTTATCATTCTTTGATATACAATTATGTGTTCATTATTGAACAAACTATAAAAGCTAATAAAAATCCCAAATTATATGCCCTGATATATCCTTTGATAATATTTACATTTGTTATGCTGCTATTCAGCTTTCCAGACTTTATGAGACATTCATATGAATATAAAATATGAAACTTACTTGTTTCCACTCCTCTGCCCATGACAATAGTAATTCTCAGATGGTTTCTATCTTAAACCAAAATGTACAAATGTAGGCAGACACAGACCCATTATATTTTCATATTCTTTCTTCTTTATCCAATCAACAAATATTCATTGAGTTTCTACTACATGCAAGATATTTTTTAAATACTGGAAATAGAGCAGTGAACAAAAACTAATATTAACAATCCCTCTTCACACAGAGTATGAAGCAGTAGGCAGACAGATATAAAATAAACAAAAAAATTACACACACACAAACACTCATAATAGTCCAGGTGTTAAGAAATGCTATATGGAGAAAAAGCCACTAGAGAAAAGGGAAAATGGGAGTCCCCATTTATTCTACTAAACACTGTCACATCTACAATTCTGACTCTTCTTCATTTCCGAAGAAATGGTTCAACCTAGGGACCTTTGCACTAACTGTTCCTTCTATATTATGCATTTTTTTCACCTCTTTCTAATATTTGCTTAAAGGGTATCTTCCCAATAAGACCCACCCTAAATACCTCATTTAAAATCTTAACCTGATACTCCATCCTGCCCCAGCACTTGCAAGTCACTTATCCTCATAATTTCTGCTAAGGAATATCACTCTTGAATATTCTACATATTTTACTTAGTTACTATACATATTAACTAGTTGCTGAAGCTGTCTTTGAACTTGCCCATCCTCCTGTCTCAGCCTCATGAGTCACTGGAGTTACAGGCCTACTCCACCACAACTGGCTCATTCTCTTCTTTAAGGACTATAAGACCTATAAGGACAGAGGTTTTTGCCTAGTCACTAAAGTATTTGAAGTCTTGAAAAAAATTACCTGGCACATAATAAGTGTTCAAAAAATATTGCGGGACTCAGAGGCACATGCCTGTAATCCCAGCAATTTGGGAGGCAAAGGCAGGAGGATCGCAAGTTTTAGGCCAACTTCAGCAACTTAGTGAGACGCTGTCTCAAAAAATAAAAAGAGAACTAGTGATGTAGCTCAGTGATAAATCACCCTAGTTCAATCCAGTGCCAATATTTGTTGGATGTTTAAAGAGCAGATGTTAAATAATTAAGTCTCAAGTTTTGAGAAGCAAAGAGGGAAATAAAAGTTTGGGTGTCATATAGTGTAAAATTTTAAGTCAGAAGTTGGAAGAGCTCTCCCAGGGAATGAGTGAAAATGAGTAAGAGTAAAGATCCTAGGCAAAAGACCTTGGGTATGTCCATGTTAAAAAAAAAAAAAAAATCATCAAGATAAGGAAACTCCAGGAAAGAAGTTTGAGAAAGTGTTAGTAAAGAAGGAGGAAAAACCAGCTGAGTAAGGTATGCTATGATCCAAGCAAAGGAAGTGTTTAAACAAAGAAAAGGTGAGCAAATTTGGCATATTTGCCTTTTTGTAAAAGATAAAAATGGAACATCTTTTAAGTTTTGCCACCCTTTAAAGTACTACCATACAAGATAACTTGTGTATCTTCGGTGATAAAAAGATTTTTTTGCTGTAACTCCAATCTAATTACAAAGTATTATAAAGATTCTAATTTTTGCTGTACATGGTGTCAAATGCCTGCAATCCTAGTGGCTTGGGAGACTGAGTCAGGAAGATCACAAGTTCAAAGCCAGCTTCAGCACCATAGTGAGACTCTAAGCAACTTAGCGAGACCCTGTCTCAAAATAAAAAAAGAGGGGAGCTGGAGATGTGGCTCAGCAGTTAAGCAACTGTGGGTTCAATCTCTGGTACCAAAAAAAAAATTCTAATTTTTATATAATTTGCTACATGCAATACTATAGCATATAAACTGCAGGGTAATCCCATAAATTAACAGAAATATTCTGAATCCCTTAAGATGCACAAACTCCAATTTAGGAACTATTGCTCTAGAAAATAAGATCTAAAAGGACCTAAGATTGAGATCATCCCAAGACTCCAACTTTTTTTCTTTGCTCCCTCCTCATGTTTCATACTTCTTTGAAGGTGCACATCTTTCTGTAAAACCATATCTGTTTGGTAAAAGTTTTTTTGTTGCTGTGGTCAAAATACCTGATAAGAACAATAATAGAGGAGGAAAATTTATTTTTGGTCCACACATTCAGAGGTTCAGTCCATGGTTGGCTGACTCCATAGCTCTGCACCCAAGGTAAGGCACAATATGACAAAGGGGCATGGCAGAAGAAGGCAGATCAGGACATGACAGCAGGAAGCAGAGAGAGAGAGAGCTCTGCTCACCAGAGACAAAATATAAATTCTAAAGGCACATCCCCAGTGTTCCACCTCCTCCAACCACTCCCTACCTGTCTACAGTTACTGCCCAGTTAATACATATCAGTGGGTTAATGCACTGATTTGTTTAAAACTCTCATAACTCAATTATTCCACTTCTAAACTTTCTTGCATTGTCTTACACAAGAGCTTTGGGGGAACAACTCTAAACCATAACACTAACTACATGATTCTTCTTCCCTTCCTTCCAGTCAATTGCCAAGCAGAGTTGGCCTCTCATCCTGTCTCCCGTATATCTTTTCTCTTGCAGCCTGTTCTCTTCTTCCTTACTGTGAGCATATTTTGTCAGGCCTTTAGCACCACTGATTCTGTCTTCTCTTCACAACCCAACGTGGTATAAAACATCGTGCCTAAGGTTCATCTACTCTCACTAACTCTCCTTTGAACCTCTTTCCACTTTTCGCCAATTGCACTTTCGATTTTTGCCCTCACATAACTACCTCATCTGCTCCGACTGAGGTTACCAGTAACCTCCTAACTGTCCAATTCAATGGACTCTTTTTTTTTTTTTTTGAAAACTACAGAACACTAAAGAAAGAAATTAAAGAAAACCTTAGAATATGGAAAATCGTCCGTGTTCTTGGATACACAGAATTAATATTATCAAAATGGCCATATGTCGAAAGGTGCTATACAGATTTAACTCAATTCCAATTAAAATCCCAATGATATTTATCATAAAAATAGAGAAAGCAATCATGAAACTCATCTGGAAGAACAAAAGACCCAGAATAGCCAAAGCAATCCTGGTCAGGAAGAGGGATGCAGGAGGTATCACAATACTAGAACTTAAATTCTACTATAGAGCAATAGTAACAAAAACTGCATGGTATTGGCACCAAAATAGACAAGGAGACCAATGGTACAGAATAGAAGACACAGAGTCAATGGACACTTTTTAAGTCTTACTTTGCCTGCCTGTGGAATTTCTGCTTGATGCTCTTTCTTCCGGGGACATCTGTCATGCCATGTTTCCTTATGTCATTTATGTAGCTTCATTGGTCCTCAGAATTAAGTCTGAGGTCCACTTAGCATTCCTTAAAGTCTTTAATCTACTTGAACTCCTTGTTTCAATTCAGTTCAACTTATTCATCCCCCACGACTCACCTGTGCATTCCCCCCTTTCTCTGTGATCATTGTTTCCACTTTCTAGGTTCTTTCCCATTTGCACCACAAATCCAGTCACAGATCTCTAGTACTGGTGCCTCAAGACTCAAGAGACATTTTTTGTTCCTTCTCAGAACACTTCAAGTATACCTTTCACAAGTCACTTTTCACAGTCCATCAAGTAATAGACTTATTTATGTAACCTGTTGTCTCTCTGTGAGCTGACTACATGCCTAGTTAATCCTTTCCTATTTTGCATTGAATATAGCTGGAACTCATTAAATGGTGTGAATAAAGAATAAATAAATAAAATAGGAATGTTTCCTTACAATGGCACAGTCACTAGAAAAAAGTTATTTAGTTAGCAACATCTGGAATTGCATACCATACTCTCAAATTAGGGACTAAGCGGACTACCTCCTGTCTTGTTGAATGGATAGGGCTTACTGAGATGTCTCATTGAGCAGTGGATGTACACAGATTCACAGAGAAATTGATACCTTTTCCCAATTAATGTGAACATTAAAATATAGAAACACATTTCCAAATATTCAAATCATAGTGGTTGTCTTTCAGTTACTTTCAATGAACCATTTATATGTACACCAATACTGTTTCTTTCACATGTTTTCACAGTGTTTTTAGACATTTATTATGTATGATTTCACAGTTCTCTAACTACCTTGGCAGAGCTCACTTTGAAATAAAATTAACATTAATGATTATTAATACCATTTTAATGGAGCATTATATTAACATGTGAGAAGATTAGAGTTTATTACTAATATTCCTCATATGATAATTTCTTTAACAGTTTTAAAATTTATTATGCCATTATATTAGCCTCCTTTCTTTGAGCATTGCTTAGACTTACAAGTACCAAAACTACTAACTTTAATTAACTAGGAATAATAGCAACAAAAGCTATCATTTATTAAGCACTGTCAGCCTAGGCCTATTGGTAAGCACTTTAAGTGTATTATATTCTTTGATCATCTCAGGATCTGGTAGGGAAAAAGATAATATTGTTATCCCCATTTTATACTGAGAAACTGAGGCTTAGATAAGTAAAGTAATTTTTTCAGTCATAATCTAGAAATAGTAGTTCTGATTTTCCAAAATAAAATGTCTTACTCCAGAGTCAGTCTTATTTTTATTTGACTTCTATATCTCTCTGATTTCAATAAAAGGTATGTTTGAGAAGGTCATGTCATGTCCATCTCATTTGCCAGTTTTTGTATTTAACATCCAAGGTCATGATATGCTAGGTTCCAGGAAGAAGAAAAAAATAAAACAAAAACAATATTCCCAAGCAGGGAAATAATTAAAACAGCATGGTTTGCAGTGTATTTACTGCACATCCATAATGTTTTATTTAAGAAACATTAGCTCAAAAGATAATGAGTCCGAGAGGTTTTTTAGTGTTCAATGTTGGCTTGCCATTTAATTGCTCTCAAAATACATTTTAAATAGTACATTGTAGACTCTTGCTTGGAGTCAGGTTCCTTGGAGTTAAGTTCCGTGACAGGCTTTTGAACATCAGGACTAAGTTTACTTACCTGAAGTCCTCCAAAACATTGAAATGAAAAACTTCAATTTTTTTTGATTCCTTAAGGATATCCAAGATGATTGATGAACTAACATTGTTTGTTTCCTTAAATTCTAAATAAACAATATTGAAAGCTAGGAAACATGAATATAACTGAAATACATAAATTACATTCCTCTTATGGCTTGGGGTCTTCAATTTTCTCTTACCAGTGTTTGTTCTACCATTCTTAGCTGAAGAATATTCTCTCTGACAATGAATGTGGAAAAATCATGTGAACACATCAGATCTGTTCACTATCTGTTGTCTGTCAGTATTATCCAATTAGACCTGAGCAACAGAAAACCTAGACTTTCCTTCCCTTTCTTCTTCTTTGGAATATAAGTAAGTGAAAAATTATTGTACTTTTCCTTAGTGATTTTTACCTACTTTTGTTCACTTAGGGGCTTAGACTCACTGATGATGGCATTCCTTAGAAGTCCCTGATACTGGGGTGGCAGGGGGTACAGAGTAATGCACTTTGTAATACACTCTTTTACTTTCAAATCTATTAGAAAGCTCCCTTTGAGAATATTTGTGTTTTATAAATTGATAATACTGGATTGTTCTGAATTAACAAACCACTTTGAAATCTGATGAAGGTTCTGGACATTCCTTCCCAAAATATTGCATATATACATGCAAGGACATATATAAACCAGTGACTTTCATTCATGGACTCTTCTGAAATAAATCCTGATCAAAAACCCCATTAGAGATTTTCTCATTTTCATCTTCATTGAACTTATGGGAATTTTACTAAAGCAATTTAGTAGCTAATATAAATAATTTAATTTTAATAATTTGTTTTATAGTCTCATATCATGCATTCATGTCTGTCTGTATTATGATTCATTCATGCCTTCATAAGATTTTGCTACCACAGCTGTTTTATAATGTTTGTTCATTGAAGGGAGTGTTGATAATTTTTAAAATTTGGGGCTTTAAATTATAATGCTAATCAAGATACTTGATATCTCTAAACTACATTGTGGTCATCTGCTAAATAAGATTAGAATCTACCACACTGTTCATTTGCTTGCTTGCTTGTCTGTTTTTTAATAGGTGGGAATTAGATGGGAATGTCAGCTTCCCAGTAGCAGGAACATCTTGCTTTTGTTAAAGCTGTTCCTTAGAACTCAGTTATATTAGTGCCTAGCACGTAGTGGGTGCTTAATGATTAAATCTCTTAATGAGTCAATAATGTATCCAAACTTCTTAGCAGAAGGTATGTCCTTGGTAATAATTTCAACCACAGTTATAACATAATGTTTCAGAAATAAAACTATTACAAGGCAAGAATTCTCTGGCAGTGCCTTTTAGCTGAGTTTCACTTGTCCGAGTGTTTAGTTAATTGTCAATGCCAGCTTCTTCTTTATTTTTGTATTCCTCAGAGAAGCTTTCCCTGATATATCTAGCCAACACTTGCTCCTATCCTAAACCAAGAATTAGAATCTCCACCGTATATTATACAGTGTGACTTTCTTCACAATTATTTATGTGTTTCATTTGTTCTTTATTGCTTTACCCGCCTAGGGAGTCAGTTTTCTGAGAGTTAAGGACTTTGTCTTGTCTATTCTATCTGCAGTGCCAGGTACCCAGTAGGCACTCAACAAACATTTAATAAAGGATCAGTAAATCCTAAGTGAAGCCTCTTCCTCCTAGGACTACTTTTCCTCATGTCTGTTAATGGTGTCCACCTCGGTCCCACAGAACATGGAGCTCTACTATCTTCTTCTCTAGAGGAGTCCACTGACTTTACATCTCGCTTGTAAAGTTGACACACCTGACAGCTATTCTTCGGATCCTGTTCCCCTTTCCCTCTTAATATTGCTTATGATCCTAATCTCAGAGATTACTAGTTGCTGGCCTACCCACTATTTTCTACTTCGGTCTTCCAAGCAGAACCCAAGTTTTGTTTAGTCATCTATACTCCTCTTTCATGCAGTCATTACTCCTGGGGATGCCAGACCAACCCCTCCCTCAGGCAATGAGTCCTGATTCATCTAAGCTAAGCCTATGGTCTCACTCCCCTTTCTGATGATTGGTTTGAGTGAAGACATGAGGTGTAATAGTGGCCAATAAGTTGTGAGGAGAATTTCTAGAAATTTCTATGAACTGATAACAATCTGGCCATACCATCATATTGTAAGTTCCAAAGAGCTGTAGACAACAACAGAATGCAAGAATACAAGAGAGTAAGAGAAAGAGAAACAGTATACAAATACAAGAGGTAGAGAATAAGAATGAGTGAAAGAATGAGAATACACAATCTAAGGGAGAGATGAAGAGAAAGAATAAGTCTAAGAATAAGATGTACATGAAGTTTAGCTAACTGAAAAGACCTAACTCTCCTATTTTTCAAGAAGAATAACAAATAAAAAATTACTTTCCTATCAAATTAGCAGCAAGGACCTTCTGTGGAAGCTGTACATTCAAAGTAGATTCTACTATTCACCATTAAATTACTAAATAATAGCAAATAAACTTTTATTCAATTTCTTAGATTATCTTAGCAGCCCTAGATATGTCTTCAAATTATTTGTTGAGAGAATTTAACAAACAAGTGATGTGTTTAGTATCCATAATCCTAAGTTTCTGTAATAATGCTTTTTTTCATTTGATGATATTCAGGGTCTATTTGCATGTCATCATTACACACTTCCCATAAAGAATGCCAAGGAATGGCCACAGGTGTCTGGCACATTCTGACTATGGCCAGGAGACCCATATCATTAAGATAATGACCAGGAGTCATCCTGCTTGGCTATGTGTTTGAAATCAAAACAAGAGGCAAAACCAACATAAGTGCAGTTAATTTAAGGCACTTTCCCTCTATTTATTAAGGCTAATTGCAAGTCTGGCTTACAATTAACAAGTGCCTAAAGGATTAAAGTGCCCATGGCACTTGACATAACAGTGTCCATGGCACTGCCCCTAGATTTACTATTTCCAGGAATGGATTTCATCGCCTCTGATGTTATGGCTAGAAATCGTCCTGCTGTACAATAAGTATCAACACTAGCGTGGCAATGCCAAAGCAATTTATGATTTTTATAACAGTCTATACTAGTGTCTAGTATTAAAGCAATACAGCTGGAGGCTAATTAATGGATGCAGGTAGGATGTTCCATCCTGTAAGAGGGAGGTTGCTTGTTCCCTCACCGGCTGCTGGCTGTGGCTCTCATACTGCTAGCATGTTGTTGCCAGTGTTGCCACCTCATTAGAAAATTAGCTTTTAATTAACTTTGGAAGCTGTTGCATGGCTTTTGATAGGAGGCATACATTTGTACACATCTTGTTGCAGAATTAAACCACCCCTTCATGTTTCTAATGGGCCTCTCCTGCCTTGCAGAAAAGCAGCAGTCTAGTCGCTTGCAGGCAGCCGCTCCATGGGTAGCAGTGGCCACGCAGCTCCAGCCTGCTCCCAATTACAAAGAGATGTCCTTTGGTGCCCTCATGAACAGCCCCTTACTCCAAGGCCACTTGAGACATAAAGCAGCCACAGAGAGGACCACAATCCCAGATGCTCCCCTTTCATTCTTCTGACCCCCAACCTGGCTTTAATGGCACATAGTCTGGAAAGAATGTGCCTTACCTCATTTTTATATTTAAACATCTCTGCCTGAGCACAGTGGTGATAAACCTACAGACAAGATAAATAGCTAGATTATCACTCTTCTCCCCAGGGGAAAGTCGTGCTGTCAATTAGGCTAATGGGGGTTCTGGGTTCAGCTCTGGCGTGCCCTAACACCAGGGAAGGCTTTTTGCCCTGGATGGTTGCAAAGCCCAAGGATGGATTTGAAAAGTGTCTACAACCCTAGGATGGCGAGCCAGCAAAGAGGGAAGTCAAGAAACCTGACGATTAATCATCTGCCACGACAATGGAGGGCGAGGAAGATGAGGCCCAGGAGACCAGATCTTTTGAGCTATATTATAATTATACATTGCCTCTTTCAATTCTACTTGGTGGCTTAAAAAGAGATATGGGTGCTCTCTGTTTAAGAAGTGAGGCTCCAATTTTTACCAAGAAAAAATGTTCTTTTGTCATACTTTTTCAAAGCACTTACCCTGATATCTCATTTGATCTTATTACCAGTCTCTGAGGGACACAGGGAAGGTGGCATTTTTCTCGTTTTGCAGATGATAGAGCTGTGCAACACAGAAGAGGCTAGTAATTTCCCTGTGATCACACAGCCAGCTGGTGATGACAGCACCAGCAAATAATCAAATTCTCCTAAATCTATACTTATGATTCTCCACCGTATCATACTTCTTCCATAACCACATAAATTATGTTATAACCTGCTAAGACACTCTTTTCATAAGTCTATCCATTATGTGTTTATACATAGTAGACAAATCTAAAAAGTAGCACATCTAGCAAATACAACCTGCTAAACAAAGAGATCATTTATATAATACAAAATGGGAGCGCATAGGTTTAGCCTGGATTTTTTCTACAATTGGGAGGGGGACTCAGAGATGATGCATATTTTTGGATACCATCAGAAAGTGACAAACTCTGCCATGTTGTATTTTCCATTCAAATAAAGGTTCTTTGCAGAATGAAGAATAGATTATAAATTAGCTGACCACATATTCTTGTTTGCATGGATCCTTGATTTCCATTGTCCAAGAATCTCACCAATTTTAACATTTTTCCTGAATAGTGGTCCAGTTGGATAATAAATACAAGATTTATCTTATAAATATATAGTTCCTCTGCAGAGACAACTCATCCACAACTTCACTTTTGGGTGTTTTTAGGAAACGCTTTGTTAGTCATATATTGCCAGTGTTTTCCTTAGAGGATATGCTAGTGGTAATAAAGACAATGGCATTTATGGGGCATTTATTTTGTGGTTGGTGCCATGGTTGGTGCCTTACTTGCCCTATTATCTCTTTTAAGCACCCCCACCCCCAATCCTCTGAGGTGGTTCCCATCATTGCCTGTATCTTATATTCAAGGAAGCTGAGGCTCCCGATATTTAAGCAACCTGCTCAAGATTCAACAGCAATGAGTGCTAAGCCAGGATTTGAACTTGTCTTTCTGGCTTCAAAATCCAAGCTCTTAACAACTATGATTTTTCAGAGTAGACAAAGTCTTTATCCAGATCCTCAGGCTGTTCTCCAGTGTGTCTGACTCCAGCAAAGTGAACCCCACAGCACTGTCTCAGACCTCCCAGGTTGCTTTCTCTGACTTTATCTAAATAATTGCTTCTTGTGAAATGCATATCCCTGGGCCCTTCTTCCAAGACTGATTTAGAAGAACCTGTACATTTTCCTTTTAATGAGCTTCCCAGGTGATTTTCTTTTTAAACTATACTTTTTTTAAAGTAGAAAAATAGCATTTATCTAGTGGTAAATTCTTTTAAGCACTGATCTATGTATTTCTAAGATTTATTGTAGTGAAAATTTGGGGATTTGATTAGAGATTACCAACTAGGTTTGGAAAGTTGTGACCAGATATTCTATTTCATTGAAAACTCCTGAAATGAAGAACAATAATAACTATGAATATTAGTTACCTACCCTGCACTAGATACTTTCCCATATTTTATTGTATTTAATATTTATAAGAATTCTGTCAGAGGTATGTGTGTGTGTGTGTGTGTGTGTGTGTGTATACACATTTTGCTAATAAGAAATTGCAACCAGAAGTAAAATTTGCTAAGTTAAACATCTCAGGGGTGGTGTAGGTATACAAACTCTGATAAACATTTTCCTTGATATTTATTTATATGGATGAAAATACATAAAACTTTTAATAATAGATTTTTTTGACATTTATTTTCTGGCTATTTTATTTTCTTTTTTAAAACTTCTCTGTTTTCCAAAATACCTCCAATGAACAAATGTTATTTTTATAATCAGATAGCGTTAGCAACGTAAAACTCTTTTTTCTCCTTGATTGGCTTTCTCAGCAGCAGACTCTGAAATGGGGATCTGAGCACAAGTAATGTATTTAGGGAATAACTTTTGGAAGGACTGGTAGAGAGTGGAGACATGAGAGTAGAAAGGGACTAATGTCCACAAGAATGTCAATGATCAGGTTACCCTTTATGGGTGACTGGAATTCAATCCTAGGGACTCCTGGAAAACTAGATAGAGAACTACTCAGGGGAATCCCATCTGAAGGTTAAGACATTTGGGGTGTTCATCTTCCAGTTCTTACTTCAGGTCTTCCTTGTTTCTGAAATGAGAAAGATATTGGAGTCAGAGAAAGCACCTGGCCCAACAGATGCAGATGTTTGCAATAAAAAAATTATCTGGGTATGTGGGCGCAGAGCTGGATACATTATTAAAATGAAAGTGGTGCTTTGGTGGCTTCACTAACTACTGTGTCTTCTGGCCAGAATTGTAATCTGACATCTTTAAGATGTTTCAGACACTTACTGTTTCCTTATTAGTTACTTTAGGCACTTTAAAATGAACACTATTAAACTTAGACTCTGATTTATAACTAGATTGTAGCACACACATAGCTTAATTTTTCTGTTACTAAATTTTAAATTTTCACTGTCAAAGATTATAGGAGGTGTCAGTTTATGTACATTGTGTTGACTTTTCAGTTTCAGTGTGCAAGACAAACTTACATCTGAAACCTCTTTTACTTAACAAGATAATTAAACAGGCACTCTGGAATGTTGAATATGTTTCTTCCTCACAGAAAAGAGTGGGAGATCTGTGCTGCATCCATTGTCTTGGACACCCCAAAGGAGAGTTCAATCTTATTGATACAATGAACTGACAGATAAGATCCAACAGTCCCCATCCATCATAACTTAAATCAGCTGAAATGCTGCCATTGCTCTTTGGGGAGCAGCAGCCTACCAGGTGGGGGCTGCCTCCAAGAGGAAGTGAAGAAATCACCTTTGCTAATTGAACCTCTCTGGGGGAAACTGCCAATTTTGTGCTAAAAGCAGCTGTCCCTGTCCTCTCCAGGAAGGGACAAAGTGAATGGCAAAGACTACCCGTAGATATTAGGTCATCTTCATGTTCCTAGATGTCTCTCCCATCCACATAAATCCATATCAAAGTAAACTTGGGCTTGCACAATGAGAAAGAATAGAAACTCCATCTCTTTTTTTAACTTGTTTTCTTTAGTTATATATGACACTAGGATGCATTTTGACACATCATACATAAATGGAGCATAACTTCTCATTCTTCTGATTGTACACATTGTAGAATCACACCAGCTGGGTGATCATATATGTATATAGGGTAATAATGTCCAATTCATTCTACTATGCTTCCTACCCTCATACCCCCCTGTCCCCTCCCTTCATTCCCCTCTGCCTAATCCAAAGTACCTCTATTTTTCCCTAGTCGCTACTCCTCATTGTAAACTAGCCACATTGATGTGCCTGCATCACTGTAGTATGCTGATTTTAAGTTCTTTGGATATAAACTGAGGAGTGGGATAGCTGGGTCAAATGGTAGTTCCATTTCAAGTTTTGTGAGGAATGTCCATACTGCTTTCCAGAGTAGTTGCACCAATTTGCAGTGCCACCAGCAATGTACCTTATTCCACACATCCTTTTTCAGCATTTATTGTTGCCTGTATTCTTGATAATTGTGATTCTGACAGGAGATGAAATCTTAGTTTTGATTTGCATTTTTCTAATTGCTAGAGATATTGAACATTTTTTCACAGTTGTTCATCAGTTGTATATCTTCTTCTGTGAAGTGTCTGTTCAGTTCATTAGCCCATTTATTGATTGGGTTATTTTTTTTTATGTTTAGTTTTTTGAGTTCTTTATATATCCTGGAGATAAAAGTTCTATCTGAGGTGCATGTGGTAAAGATTTTCTCCCATTCTGTATGCTCTCTCTTCAAATAATTGATTATTTCCTTTGCTGAGAAGAAGATTTTTAGTTTGTATCTATTCCATTTATTGATTCTTGTTTTCACTTCTTGTCCTTTAGGAGTCTTGTTAAGGAACTTCCTTAAGTTAAGGTTCCTAAGCTGATGCGAAAATTTGGGCCTACTTTTTCTTCTACAAGGCACAGGGTCTCTGTTTTAGTGCCTGAGTCTTTGATCTACTTTGAATTGAATTTTGTGAAGGGTGAAGATAGGGGTTTAATTTCATTCTGTTACATATATATGAATTTCCGGTTTTCCTAGCACCATTTGTTGAAGAATCTATCTTTTCTCCAATGACTGTTTTTGGTGCCTTTGTCTAGTATGTGAAAACTGTGTTTATGTGGGTTTTTCTCAGTGTCTTCTATTCTGTACCATTATTCTATATGTCTGTTTTAGTGCCTATACCATGATGTTTTTATTACTATGACTTTGTAGTATAATTTAAGTTCTTGTATTGTGATGTCTCCTACTTTACTTTTCTTGCTGAGCATTGTTTTGGATATTCTGGGTCTCTTATTTTTCCAAATGAATTTCATGATTGCTTTATCTATTTCTATGAAGAATGTTATTGGAATTGTAATAGGAATTGCATTAAACTCTGTATAACACTTTTGGTAGTATGGCCATTTTAACAATATTAGTTCTGCCTATCCAAGAGCATGTCTTTCTGTCTTCTAAGGTCTTCTTCAATTTTTCTTTTCTTATTTATTTTTTTTTTTTTTTTTGGTGTGTGTTCTGTAGTTTTATTGTAGAGGTCTTTCAGCTCTTTTGTTAAATTAATTCCTAAGTTTTTATTTTTTTTTGAGGTTATTGTGAATGGGGGTAGTTTTTCTAACTTTTCTTTCAGTGAATTCATCACTGATATATAGGAATGCATTTGATTTATAGGTGTTTATTTTGTATCCTGCTACTTGACTGAATTCTTTAGTTCTAGAAGTTTTCTGGTGGAATTTTTTTGGTTCTTCTAAATATAGAATATGTCATCAGCAAAAAATGATAGTTTGAGTTCTTATTTTCCTATTCATATCCCCTTAATTTCATTTGTCTGTCTATTGCTCTGGCTAGTTTCCAGGACTATGTTGAATAGAAGTGGTGATACAGGGCATCCTTGTCTTGTTCCAGTTTTTAGAGGAAATGCTTTCAATTTTTCTCCATTTAGAATGATGTTGGCCATGGGTTAAGCATAGAGAGCTTTTACAATGTTGAGGTAGGTCCCTCCTATTCCTAGTTTTCCTAGTGTTTTGAACATGAAGGGGTGCTGTGTTTTGTCAAATGCTTTTTCTGCATCTATTGAGATGATCATATGATTCTTGTCTTTAAGTCTATTTATATGATGAATTACATTTATTGATTTCCATATGTTGAATCAACCTTGCATCCCTGGAATATACCCCACTTGATCATGGTGCACTATCTTTTTAATACGTTTTTTGTATGTGATTTGCCAGAATTTTATTGAGAATCTTTGCATCTATGATCATTAGGGTATTGATCTGAAGTTTTCTTTCCTTGATGTTTCTTTGTCTGGTTTTAGTATCAGGGTGATCCTAGTCTCATAGAATAAGTTTGGAAGGGTTCCTCCCTTTTCTAGTTCATGGAATAATTTGAGGAGTAGTGGTGTTAATTCTTCTTTGAAGGTCTTTTAGAATCAACTGAGAATCTGTCTGGTCCTGGATGTTTCTTGGGATAGGTTTTTGATGACATCTTCTATTTCATTGTTTTAAATTGATCTGTGTGAATTATGTATGTCTTCTTGATTCGGTGTGGGTAGGTCATATGTCTCTAGAAATTTGTCAATGTTTTTGAGATTTTCTATTTTATTGGAGTATAAATTTTCAAAATAGTTTTTAATTATCTTCTGTATTTAGTCATGTCTGTTGTGATATTTCCTTTTTCATCACTAATTTTAGTCATTTGTATTTCCTCTCTTCATTAGTGTGGTTAAGTGTGGTTAATTTTATTTATTTTTTTCAAAGAACCAACGTTTTCTTTTATTCTTTGAATTCTTTCTTTCATTTCAACTTCATGATTTCAGCCCTAATTTTAATTATTTCTTGTCTTCTACTGCTTTGGGTGTTGATTTGTTCTTCTTTTTCTAGAGCTTTGAGATGTAATGTTGGGTCATTTATTCTTTGGCTTGTACTCTTCATGAATGAGCTCAACACAATGAACTGTCCTCAGTATTGCCTTCATAGTGTCCCAGAGATTGTGATATGTTGTATTGGTGTTCTTGTTTACCTCTAAGTACTTTTTTTTATTTCATCCCTGATTTCTTCTGCTATCCATTTTTCATTCAATAGCATATTGTTTATCTCCAGTTGGTGAAGTAACTTTGTCATTGATTTCTAATTTCATTCCTGTATGATGTGATAGAATGCAGGGTAGTATCTCTCATTTTTTCCATTTGCTAAGAGTTGCTTTGTGGCATAAGATGTGGTCTATTTTAGAGAAGGATCCATGTGTTGCTGAAAAGAAAGTGTATTTACTCATTGATAGATGAAATATTCTATATATGTTCACTAAGTCCAAATTATTGATTGTATTATTTAATTATATAGTTTCCCTGTTTAGTTTTTGTTTGGAGGATTTATCCAGTGGTGAGAGAGGTGTGTTGACGTGACCCAATATTATTGTGTTGTGGTTTATTTGATTCTTGAAATTGAGAAGGATTTGTTTGACATACACAGATGCTCCATTGTTTGGAGCATAAATATTTCCAATTGTTATAGTTAGTTGAGGTATAATTCCCTTAAACAGTATGAAATGTCCTTCTTTGTCCCTTCTAACTTTGACCTGAAGTCCATTTTATCTGATATTTTGATTGATTAGTTTAGGCCATTAACATTCAGGTTTATTACTGAGATATCTTTTACAGTCTCATTCATTTTGGTTTATTTATGGTTTTTAATTTGACCTAGTTTCTTCTTTGATTGTCTTTTCCTTTAGTGTATTTCCTCCCTTCGCTGGTTTTCACTTTTGTTTTTTATCATTTCACCCTCAAGGAATATTTTGCTGAGAACTTTCTGCATTGCAGGCTTTCTAGTTATGAATTCTTTTAAGTTTTGTTTAAAGGTTTTTATTTCATCTGCAAATCTGAAGCTTAATTTTGCTGGATGTAAAATTCTAGGTTGTCATTCATTTTCTTTCAGAGCTTGGTGTATGTTGTTCCAGGACCTCTTAGCTTTGTGGATCTGGGTTGAGAAATCAGCTGAGGTCCATAGTGGTTTCCCTCTATATGTAATCTACTACTTTTCTCTTGTGGTCTTTAAAATTCTTTCCTTATTCTGAATGCTAGGCATTTAGTTGCAATGTGCTTTTGTGTGGGTCTCTTACTTACAATTTTGTACATTTGGGGTCCTATAAGTCTCTTTTAGTTGATTTCCATTTCATTCTTCAGGTTTGGGAAATTTTCTGATATTATTTTATTGACAAATATGTGCATTTCTTTGGTTTGTATCTCTGTGCCTTCCTCTATCCTGATAAATCTTAAATATTGTATCTTCATGTTATCCCATAATTCTTGGCAGTTCTGTTCATGGTTTCTTCTCTGTGTGGTCAAATTTACTTTCAAGATTATATATTTTGTCTCATTGCCTGAGGTTCTGTCTTCCAAGTGGTCTAGTCTATTGGTGATACATTCTATTGAATTTTTAATTTGTTTTATTGATTCCTTCGTTGCAAGGATTTCTGCTTGATTTCTTTTCATAATCTCTGTTTCTTTATTGATGTGATCTTTCACTTTCTAAAATTTATCTCCAATTCTCACATTGTCCTTTATGTCACAGATCAGTTTAACTTTGTACATTCCGTACTCCTTCTCTGACATTTATTCTACTGTGTTGGTAATAAATTATATTATTGGAACATCTTGATTTGTTAGGGGTGCTTGTAACCTATTTTAAAATTTGTTCTAATTAGTCATACATGACAGTAGAATTCATTTCAACTCACTGTATACAAATGGAGCACAACTTTTCATTTCTCTGGCTGTACACAATGTAGTCACACCATTTGTGCAATCATACATGTACATAGGGCAATAATGTCCATCTCATTCCACCATACTCCCACACACACATCCCTTCCTCTCCTCTCATTGTCTTCTGCCCATCCAAAGTTCCTTCATTCTTCCCTAGCTCTCCCCCCTCATTATGGATCAGCATCCACATATCAGAGAAAACATTTGGTCTTTGTTTTTTGGGGGGATTGGTTTATTTCACTTCACATGATATTCTCGAACTCCATCCATTTACCTGCAAATGCCATAATTTCATTTTTTTAAGACTAAGTAATATTCCATTGTGTATATGTACCACATTTTCTTTATCAATTCATCTGTTGAAGTGCATCTAGTTTGGCTCCATAATTTAGCTATTGTAAATTGAGTTGCTATAAACATTGATGTGGCTGAGTCACTTTAGTATGCTGATTTTAAGTCCTTTGGGTATCAACTGAGAAGTGGGGTAGCTGGGTCAAATGGTGGTTCCATTCCAAGTTTTCCGAGGAATCTCTATTCTGCTTTCCATTGTGGTTGCACCAATCTGCATTTCCACCAACCCCCACATTCTCACCAACACTTATTGTTGCTTGTATTCTTGATAATTCCCATTCTTACTGGGGTGAGATAAAATCTTAGAGTAGTTTTGATTTGTATTTCTCCCAGTTGCTAGAGATGTTGAACAATTTTTCATATATTTGTTCCCTTGTTTTTTAATGTTGTTCATGTGTCTTCCTATATAGGAATGTGGATCTGAGGTAGTAAAATCTGTACCCTGTAGACTGATATTGTCCCTGAAGATTTCCAGTACCTTGCGTTTAAGGGGGAGATCAATATTAATAGCACCCAATGCCAACAATATACAGCCTTAAACCAAATAGCTCCTATTAAGATGTCAGTCATTCTCTCTCAGGCAGTCCTGAAGGTTGAGCGCTGGGATCTCTGTGTCTGTCCAGAGACCTATTCTGTATCAGGTGGATCAGGTATAGGCACTGAGACATTAGGCCAGCCACATAGCTGCTAGTTCTGGGCAGGGTTGGTGGTTAGGGAGGGGTTGGGAGACTAGGGTTTGGGGAGCTGAAGGAAACTGTTGGGTGCCAGTCTGATGCCAGACCTGGTGAGACCAGGATGTTGGTGGATGCCTACCTGTGGAGGGAGTTGGGGACTAGGCTGGTACCAGGATCTAGTAAGTGTTGGCTAGAGTGGGCCCAGGAACCTGGTGGGTGCCAGACTGGCTGGCTGGGCAAACTGAGAGCAAGATGCCCTTATACCCTCTTCCAACTTTCCAACCCACCATAGCCAACCCCATCTGTCCCCATGCACTTCAAAACTGTGGCACTAGGGAGAACCTGGCTCTCTCCTGCCTCTGTAGCAAGGTGATGGCTACTGGCACACCCAGCAGGAAGACTTCAGGTGTAACCAAACCTGCAGGCACCCTGATACTGGGCCTCCAAGAACCGGCCAGTGTCCCAAGACAGAGACTGCTGCATTCAGAGATGGGGCAGTGATGGTGGGCAGTATGTCTGTGGCTGGAGGTGGCCACATCAGAGATTCATTGTTACCAGAAATTCAAAGATAACCAAATAATAAAAGCCAACACCTTTTGAAAACTTACTTGAAATGGTGAATTGGATGGTAGTACCAAAAGAATGCATTGTGAATCTCCTCAAAACGTTTGTATTATCATGAGCAGCACGAGGTGTTTGCTTCTCTTTCCTCATTCCATATTTTGGCCAGAGGCCTTATTGTATAGGATCAACTCTCTTTGTTAATATCTGATACATCCTTCCCTTGAGATCCCCAAGAAGACTTAATTAAAAGTTTTTTTCCTGCAATACTTTCTCTTCCCTCAAAATATATGCATTGACCTGCAGTGTGTATAAGTCAGGTGCTCTACTTACAAGGTCCTCAGGAGAATAGAGATATAAGTCCTGAATATGAAAATTACATACCATTGCTCCAAGTATAATAAAGTACAGGTGTGGAGGAAAAATCCAAAGTCAGAAAGAGAATGGGGTGGTGATGAGGACTTCAAATTCATCCTCAAAGTTCAAGCTTCTCCACTGCCTCATTCTGGGCCACAGAAGTGTCACTATTCTTCATGAGGGACACAGTAATTTTCTGAAAAGGAGCCCTCTCTTTTTATGGACAATGTGTTTAACTCTATCCATGAGGATTTTTCTTTTCCTTTTTTTCTTTCAGTTTGAAAAAAGCTACTTCCAAATTTGTGCTGTGGATGTCTCTTTACCCCACACCAGATTTTCCAACCCCTGCTTCAGCCAATGATAACTTTTTCATCATAATAGCAGCGGTAGTCAAAACTGTTCACATTGTATTCTTACCCTCACTGTTTGTTATTTCTCTAAACAATGTTCCATCTTGCTCAAACTGGGAATATTTTTGGCTTAGTTAAGAAATGAATAAATGAAGGGGCTGTTTCTACAAAATTTCCATTTGAATGACTATCCAGTGAAAGAAATCCAGAATTTCAAGTCTGATTGCTCAATAAATTATATGACACTACTTTCTCTAATTAGTTCCTCCTTATTGCTTACCAGCCCCTTATCTTATTACCTTCAAGTATTGCCCTCTCCACTCCATCACCATCATTTATTCTTCACATAATTACAGGGTTATCCTTGTGAAACATAGGTATCACCTTGCTCCAAAAACTCTGTGAAAAGGAAGAGGATAAAAGCATATTTGCGAGAACCAAGAGACTTCATGCCACTTCCGTTAACATAGTTGAGTATCATGGAAGCCTGGGACCTGATAATGCCAAGGTGGGTGAAGATGCTGGATTGAGGTAAATGAAAACACGTAAGCTAACAGAGACAAGATTCAGCGTCCAAAAATATGGTGGGGAGTCATGTGATGGATACCAGTCAGCTAAGGGATTCTGAGATTTCTAGGAAGCCTATTTCATTGTTGAAGCATAGGGATATGTAGATAATAGTTACTATTCATAGCTCTGCCAAGTTACGGTAGGGCTTCGGCTACCTACTCATGTATATTCATTAGGACTTTTGGTTAAAAGTGACAAAATTTCATATTAATTTGAGCTTAAAAAAATCATTTCCAGAAGACACTAAGGGAGGTTCATGAGTATAGTTAAATCTCTAGGGACAACTTGGAACCTTGAACTCCAATATTACCACTCTTCTCTTTTTTTTTCCTTTTTCTTTCCTTCTTTCACTTTTCACTTTCTTTTGTGTTCTCTCATTCTCTCTCTCCTTTCATTAGCATACTGTCTTAGTTTTATCAGACCACTTCTATTCACATATATAAAATAATTTGATCCCCAACAAATTCTAGTCACCATATTCCAGAGATAAAAACAGAAACGACTTATATTTCTTTTTTCGTTTCATTCAAAAAGTCCTACAGAATTTTTCTAACTGACCTCACAATCCAATTGGAAATTCAATTTTCTGGGAAAGCAGATGGAAGAATAATATGATTGACAATTTCTTTGAATGCATGTGGCTATCATTGGGAGAGGAAAAATTCCCCCAAAGGAGGGAGACAGAACCAGGTCCTGCATCTACAGAGAGGTCATTCTATTAAGGGGAGAAGGATGTAGCAAAAGCAGCTGATGCTCAGTTCACTTACATGAGGGGATAGAATATTTGAGCTCCATAGGGCATGAGAGCCTAGGCATAGTCACCTGGACATGGAACCTCATTCAGTTGGCAATAAGGAAAACAGATAATAAAGCAGCAGTGTGATGTCTACACTGTGACATGCTCAAGTGTAGGAGGACAACCTAACATCAAGCCTTTCAGGTAACAATTCACACAATCTTGTGAAGCCTACTTCATACCCACCTAGACTGGTCTGACTTCAGGAGAAAGTGTGACGTGGGGAAATGCAACTTTTGGCAATCTTCATTCACTCATTTCTTCAGGAAATACATGTTAACTAGTTTAAATATGCCAAGCACTGCTTGGGACAGTGACTACACTGTAGAGAAAGGGAGAGATGATTTTTACTGCCCACAGGATGCTTAGAAGACAGTTCTATCATGTCTCATTTCTCCAGTCTCCCTGCTTTCCCCCAAATGCTAAGTAAGAATGTGTAACAGAATTCTTCCTTTGCTCACAGAGGTGCATTTCAATAGTAGATGGAATTCTAATATAGTTATCAGAGATGTTAAGTCTTTGTAGAAACATCGTCACATCTGAAATTTTAGTCTGTGCTATATGTGCAATAGACAAGGTTTAAAAACTACTATCTGACAAGTTGCTTCTTTAATAAGATAAAGGTAAAGGATTTGGGGTTGCTTATTAGTTATTTTACTTAATCAAAGTAACTTCCTACGGTATGCCATTTTTCAACAGGCTTCTTTATTAAATTTGTATTCTTTCTAAAGTTATCAGCAACATTTTCCTGATTAAATAAAAAGTTTGCTGGTATTGATTTGTATAAGGAAACACAGACCTTTATTCTTTTTTTCAATACTGTACCTGTTATCCACACAGCTTTGAAAGGTGAATGACATTCTTAGTTTTCGTTGCATAGCCCATAAAGTTAGGATTATGTTATGAAGTTTAACAAGAAAAATGTATGTTTATTTGACAGTATTAAACCGTTTTTTTCTCTAACAATCAATTTTAACTAAAATAGCAACAAAAATCATTGAAGTGGTTACTACAAGATGTAGCTGAGAAAATGATGCCAATTCTATTGTGCTCTTAAAAACAAACATCTATTCTGGTGTAAATGTAAAGATGAGGTAGTGTTCATGTTGAATTTGTGTTCTGAAAGGTACCTAGTTTTGATGTGGCTTTTTTCATCATTCTCATTTTTCAGGCAGTGTTTTATGATGGAAAAATATGCATGGAACTCTGGATAAAATACATTCATCTCATAAGTATATGTTTAAAATGTGGCTAAAATTAAACAAAAGGGACATAACTTTGTACTAACAAAGTACTACCTGAAATTGGAATTCATACTTATATAATCTCATAAATTCATTTCAAGAAAGAAAAGAATTTCTGAACTAAACTTTTAAAAAATCTGTAGGGTCTCGATCACGGTATCTTTCTTATCCCCACCAACCACAAGAATTTTGAGCATATTAAATGAGTACATTTAATATGTATTCATGTACATTAAAATTCTTTGCAAACAGTGCTACGATGCTGATTTGGGACTGTTCAAGACTTATACATGCTTCAGATGTTTTATTGTAAAGAATATGGGTAAATGGCTCGATGGCTCTGTAGTACTTGGTATCAGACCTGCTTTCCCACCAATGGACCATCATAGCGATGGTCAGTAAAAATCAGTATTGGATCTCCTCCAACTTGACATAATGAGACATTCTGACAGAGACTGTGAAAAAGATGTATTACTATATACAAAAAAGAAGGAATTAAAATAATAGAAAAATTTCATTCAAATATGGCATGCACTGAGTACTGGAGAGAAAGGATTTGGTTATAAGGGTTCCTGCTTTCACAGAATTATTCCAGGATTTATGTGCCAGGGTGGTGACTTCACATGTCATAATGGCTCTGGCGGCAAGTCCATCTATAGGGAGAAGTTTTATAATGAGAACTTCATCCTGAAGCATACAGACCCTGGCATCTCATCTATGGCAAATGCTGGGCCAAACACAAATGGTTCCCAGTTTTTCACTTGCACTGCCAAGACTGAGTGGTTGGATGGCAAGCATGTGGTCTTTGGGAAGGTGAAAGAGGGCATGAACATTGTGGAAGCCATGGAGCGCTTTGGGTCCAGGAATGGCAAGACCAGCAAGAAGATCACCATTACGGACGGTGGACAACTCTAATACATTTGGCTTGTGTTTATCTTAACCACCAAACCATTCCTCTGTAGCTCAAGAGAGCACCTCTCCACCCCATCTGCTTGCAATATCCCATAATCTTTGTGCTCTCGCTGCAGTTCTTTGGGTTTCATGTTTTCCTTATTTCCCTCCCAAGTTTAGCTGGATTGCAGAGTTCAGTTTATGGATTATGAATGAAAACTAAATGACAAAAAAAAAAATATGGCATGCAGATCTCTAAAGTAATGAACCAAAACTTCAACAAAAATTTTGTTTAAATATTAATCCATGACTAAAATAATATGGAATCATAGCATCCAAGTTAGCATGGAAAAAAAGGAATGAATATATCCAATTAATATAGGTAAAGGAAGGGAAAGAGAAAGAGAAAATATAAGTGTAGTAAAAATGGTAAATATTCAAAAGGAAATAATCACAATAAATGTAAATGGACTTAATTTGCCTTTGAAAGGCAGATCCTTATGTTGAGTAAAAAATTAAACCCCATTTAAATGCTAATTATGAGAGAGACACCTAATGCATAAGGGTCTTGAAGATTTGGAAGACAAATGAGAGAAAAATATGTATCAGGCATTTTCTAAACAAAAATAGTGTTGATATATGAAATATAGGATAACCAGTTAAATGTGGATTTTAGATAATGGATATTTTTATTATAAGTATGTCCAAGATATTTCATGAGACAGACTTATAATAAAAGGAAAAATATTCATTGTGTATCTGAAGTTTAATTTGACTAGTGTCTTTTTTTATTTTATTTACTAAATCTAGCAACCCTAAATCAAAAGAATGTTGGTCTAGCTCTATTAACATCAGATAAAAATAGATTTTGTTTCTGAAAGATTTTTTTATTTGTTCTAATTAGTTATATGTGACAGTAGAATGCACTTTGATACATCATATATAGATGGAGTGTAATTTCTCATTCTTTTGGTTATTCATGATGTAGAATCCCACCAGTTGTTTAGTTATATATGAACATAGGGTAATAATGTCTGATTCATTCTACTATCCTTCCTATCCCCATACCACCTTCCCTTCCTTCGCTCCCCTCTATCTATTTTATCAAATGCTTTTTCTGCATATATTGAAATAATCATGTGATTCTTGACTTTAAGTCTATTTATATGGTGAATTACATTTATTGATTTCCTGATGTTGAACCAACCTTGCATCCCTGGGATGAAACCCACTTGATCATGGTGCACTATCTTTTTAATATGTTTTTGTATGTGATTTGCTAAAATTTTGTTGAGAATTTTTGCGTCAATGTTCATTAAGGATATTGGTCTGAAATTTTCTTTCCTCGATGTGTCTCTGTCTGGTTTAGGTATCAGGGTAATATTGGCTTCATAGAATGAGTTTGGGAGGGTTCCCTCCTCTTCTATTTTATGGAATACTTTGAGAAGTATTGGAATGAGCTCTTCTTTAAAGGTTTGTAGAACTCGGCTGAGAATCTATCTGGTCCTGGACATTTCTTTGTCGGTAGGCTTTTGATGACTTCTTCTATTTCATTACTTGAAATTGGTCTATTTAAATTGTGTATGGCCTCCTGGTTCAGTTTAGGCAATTCATATGTCTCTAGAAACCTGTTGATGTCTTCGAAATTTTCTATTTTGTTGGAGTATAGATTTTCAAAATAGCTTCTAATTATGTTTTGTATTTCAGTCGTGTCTGTTGTGATATTTCCTTGTTCATTCCGAATTTTAGTAATTTGGGTTTTCTCACGTCTTCTCTTTGTTAGTGTGGCTAAAGGTTTATCAATTTTGTTTATTTTTTCGAAGAACCAACTATTTATTTTGTCAATTTTTTGTATTGTTTCTTTTGTTTCAATTTCGTTGATTTCAGCTCTGAGTTTAACTATTTCCTGTCTTCTATTACTTTTGGTGTTGGTCTGTTCTTCTTTTCCTAGGGCTTTGAGTTGTAGTGTTAGGTCATTTATTTGTAGAGTTTTACTTCTTTTATTAAATGCGATCCATGAAATAAATTTTCCTCTAAGTACTGCTTTCATAGTGTCCCAGAGATTTTGATATGATGTTTCTTTGTTCTCATTTACAAAAATTCTCTAAGAATTTTTTTAATTTCCTTCCTAATATCTTCTGTTATCCATTCATCATATAATAGCATATTGTTCAATCTCCAGGTGTTGGAGTAGTTTCTGTTTTTTACTCTTTCATTTATTTCTAACTTCAATCCATTATGATCTGATAGAATATAAGGTAGTGTCTATCTTCTTGTATTTGCTAACATTAGCTTTGTGGCATAATATATGGTCTATTTTAGAGAAGGATCCATGTGCTGCTGAGAAGAAAGTGTATTCGCTCTTGGTTGGATGGTATATTCTATAAATGTCCATTAAGTCTAAATTATTGATTGTGTTATTGAGATCTATGGTTTCTTTGTTCAATTTTTGTTTGGAAGATCTGTCCAGTGGTGAGAGAGGCGTGTTAAAATCACCTAGTATTATTGTGTTACGGTCTATTTCGTTTCTAAAATTGAGAAGGATTTGTTTGACATACATGGATGAGCCACTGTTTGGGGCATAGATGTTAATGATTGTTGTATCTTGCTGATTTATGCTTCCCTTAAGCAGTATGAAATGTCCTTCTTTATCCCTTCTGACTAACTTTGGCTTGAAGTCCACATTATCTGAAATGAGGATGGATACTCCAGCTTTTTTGCTGAGTCCATGTGCATGGTATGTTTTTCCCCATCCTTTCACCTTTAGTCTATGGGTATCTCTTCCTATGAGGTGAGTCTCTTGCAGGCAACATATTGTTGGATCTTTCTTTTTAATCCAATCTGCCATTCTATGTCTTTTGATTGATAAATTCAGGCCATTAACATTCAGGGTTATTATTGAGATATGATTTGTATTCCCGGTCATTTGGTTCATTTTTTTAATTTTATTTATTTATTTATTTTTTTGACACAACTTGGTTCCTCCTTTATTTGACATTTCCTTTAGGATAATTCCTCCCTTTGCTGATTTGCTTCTTTGTGTTTTATCTCTTCCTCATGGAATATTTTGCTGAGAATGTTCTGTAATGCTGGCTTTCTTTTTGTAAATTCTTTTAGCTTTTGTTTATCATGGAATTATTTTATTTCATCATCAAATTTGAAGGTAAGTTTTGCTGGGTATAAGATTCTTGGTTGGCATCCATTTTCTTTCAGAGCTTGAAAAATGTCGTTCCAGTCTCTTCTAGCTTTTAGGGTCTGGATTGAAAAATCTGCTGATATCCGTATTGGTTTCCCCCTGAATGTAATTTGGTTCTTTTCTCTCACAGCCTTTAAAATTCTGTCTTTATTTTGTATGTTCGATATTTTCATTATATGTGCCTTGATGTCGGTCTGTTGTAATTTTGTGTATTTGGAGTCCTATAAGCCTCTTGAACTTGATTTTCCATTTCATTCTTCAGATTTGGGAAATTTTCTGATATTATTTCATTGAATAGATTGTTCATTCCTTTGGTTTGTTTCTCTAAGCCTTCCTCAATCCCAATAATTCTCAAATTTGGCCTTTTCATGATATCCCATAGTTCTTGGAGATTCTGTTCATGATTTCTTACCATCTTCTCTGTTTGTTCAACTTTGTTTTCGAGGTTAAATATTTTGTCTTCAATATCTGAGGTTCTGTCTTCCAGGTGTTCTATCCTATTGGTTATGCTTTCTATGGAGTTCTTAATTTGGTTTATTGTTTCCTTCATTTCAAGGATTTCTGTTTTTTTTTTTTATATATCTCTAACTCTTTATTGAAATGATCTTTTGCTTCCTGTATTTGCTCTTTTAACTGTCGATTGGTGCGATCATTCAATGCCTGCATTTGCTCTTTCATCTCATCGTTTGCTTCCCTAATCATTTTAATTATGTACATTCTGAACTCCCTTTCTGTCATTTCTTCTATCATGCTATCATTGGATTTTATTGATGTAACATCTAGATTTGTTTGGGGCATTTTCTTCCCTTGTTTTCTCATACTGTTCAGGAATCAGTGGGTCATTAAGATATTGCAGATTTCCTCTATTGACTTATAATGTCCCTGAAGATTGCTAGTATATCCCCTCTTATCCTTCAGTAGCCTGAAGTCTTGGAGGAAGTTGATAATGTGGTGCTCCACAAGGAAGCTGCCTCTCTAGGGGTGGTGACCTTCAGGTGGGGTATATTCCCTGCTAGTGGGCAGAGGTGCCTCCACTTGTTGACCAATGGTCATCCAAAGGGGAACTAGACTGCAGGCTGAGGCAAGGCCTGTTTGGGCCTATGTCTCTGGTTTTACTGTCCCTGTGGGAAAACCTCACCCGGCAGGGAAGACTCACCCAGTGGGGAGATCTCGCTGGTCAGTTCCCCTCCTAGAGGTTCCCCTCAATCTACAACTACCACCTGGGCAGGGCAGTATTCCCAGGCAACATTCCCAAGGGCCCAGACCTACCTCCTGGGCCTGGGAGCCTCACCCTTCACAGACGAGGCTCCTTAGGCTGCCTCTCCTCAGACAATCTGCCCACAGTCCTGGAAACTTCGCTCCACCCCTAAGCGTGTCTCTGTGTGGCTCTTCCACCAAGAAGCCGCCTATGTCCTTGGACCCTGCTGTGCACCTAATCGCCTGGCTATGTGGCCCCTCCTCTGAGCCGCCACCTGGAGCCCCATACAATAGCTCCGAGTCCCAGAGACCCGCCACATACCTCTTCCTCCGGACAGCTGTCCGGTGTTCCGACACAGTCACTAGGAGTCCAAGCAACTCACTTCACCTCTCCTCCTCCTGCCAACTGCCCATAGCCCTAGGCAGTCACTCCGAGTCCAAGTGACCCGCCCTGTTCCTCCTCCTCCTTGGGGTAGCCCCCCAGGTGCTCAGGAGTGGTCGCTTGGAGACCAAGCGACCCACCGCACTCCTCCTCCACGCAGGCCACCAGTGTTCAGGAGCGGTCGCTTTGAGTCCAAACAACTCACCACTCGCCTCCTCCTCTGGCAACCGCCTGTAGCTCTGATGCAGTCACTCCTAGACCAAGCGACCCGCTGCTCTCCTCCTCTTCCTCTGGGCAGGCCCCAGTGTTCAGAAGCGATCGCTCTGAATCCAAACAGTTCGCCACGCAGCTCCTCCTCAGGCAGCTGCCTGGAGCCCCAGTGGTTGCTCTGAGTCCAAGCGCTGTGCTGAGCTGCCTCCTCTACGATGATCCCAGTGGTTCGTGTTTACCGCTCCAGCGGGGGGAGGAGCGTCTCGCCGGGCAACTCTACTTCACAAAGTTCCCTGCGTTCCGGGCCTACCGCCCCATCCGGGACACCTCCCCAACAGGAGAGACTCACCCGGTGGCTTTGAGTTGGTCCCAAGTCTCTCACTATCTCCTCTTTTGAATCCTGCGTCCTGGAGCAACATGAAATGCAGCCGCCCTCTAGTCCGCCATCTTGAAACCTCTCTCCCCTCTATCTTATCTAAAGTAGTTCTATTCTTCCCTAGTCCACCCCCTTATTGTGAATTAGCATCCACATATCAGAACATATTCGACCTTTGGTTTTTTGGTATTGACTTATTTTGCTTAGCATAATATTTTCCAGCTCCATCCATTTACCAGCAAATGCCATAATCTCACTCTCCTTTAAAGCTAAGTAATATTCCATTGTGTATCTGTCTATCTATGTGTGTGTGTGTGATATATATATATATATCACAAGAAAATGTGATATATATATTTTCTTTATCCATTCCTCTGTTGAAGGGCAACTAGGTTGATTCCATAACCAATAAATGGAATGGATTCAAACTAAAAAGCTTCTTCCTAGCAAAGGAAACAATTGACAACGTGAAGAGAGAATGTACAGAATGGGAGAAAATCTTTACCACATGCACCTCATATAGGAGCATTTATCTCCAGGTTATATAAAGAACTCAAGAAATTCCCCACCAAAAAACCAAATAACCCAATCAATAAATGGGCTAAGGAACTGAACAGACACTTCATAAAAGAAGAAATACAATTGATCAGCAAATATATGAAAAAATGTTCAACATCTCTAGCAATTACAGAAATGCAAATCAAAATTACTCTAAGATTTCATCTCATTTTAGTCAGAATGGCAATTATCAAGAATAAAAGCAACAATAAATGTTGTTGAGGATGTGGGGGAAAAAGGCACACTCATACATTGCTGGTGGGACTACAAATTGGTGCTACCACTATGGAAAGCAGTATGGAGATTCCCCAGAAAACTTGGAGTGAAACCACATTTGACCCAGTTATCCCACTCCTCAGTTTATACCCAAAGAACTTAAAATCATCCTACATACTACAGTAACACGGCCACATCAATATTTATAGCAGCTCAGCTAAAAGAATTGTTTAAACAAGAGAAAAACGATGTAAGCCATAAAGTGATAGAAACATCTACTGTTACAGGACTTGGACCTTCCAGGAAACTGAGGTAGCATAAAGAATCCTCCTTCACACCTCAATTCTTGTCATCAAGTCAGATTTCAGACATGTAGCTCAGAGTAAGAGGTATGAGTTTATTGAAGGGGCAGAAAAGGGGACACTCTCAAGGGAGAGAGCAGGTTCTCTCAGAAAGGAGAGGGACAGCGTGCCTCTTTGGGATCTCAGAGAAGTTTCCAGAGAGTCCTGCCCAGGTCTCTTAATTTGTGACTGACAGCAGGATGACATTATATTTTCAAGTCCCCACTACTATGACAACCGTAGGTCACTTTGGCCCATGTTGACCAGTTCTAATTAGATTATAAACTATAAATTCTTACAGATTTTATGGTTAGGAAGAAATATACTTATCTTCCTGAGTTCCTGGATCTGGTTTATGAAAAGGGTCACAAAATTCTCCTCCTTCGGGGTAACTTGTGTTCCTTATTGACATTATTTCAGGCCTGCATTTTTCCTGCAGATAGTAGGTAGTTTGCTGAGGAATGTCATATATCCTGTCCACTTAAGCCAGACAGGGCTACAGGTAAATTGGTTCTTGGTAAAGAAAGTTTGTGGGGGGTCAGCACAGTGAACCCATTTTATAGAATTATTCCCTTAACCTCATGTTCCCACCACTCAAATCTGTCTGTTCTCTATCAACACCACATTAAAATTTTAAAATCTCTGATCAAATAAGATATTGCAAGCGAAGTTAAAACAATACATAGACTGGGGGATAATATCTTAGATTCATTTAACTAGTAAAAAATTAAGATAGAGAATTTATAAATTACTTCTACCATTTAGGTTGGAAGGAAGATAGGAATAGAGGGAGGGAAAGAGAGGAAAGGAGAGAGAGAGAGAGAAAAGAAACACAGCCCAACAGAAATATGATGAAAGAATGAACAGGAAGTTCAAAGTAGAAAGTCAAATAGTTAATACCCTAGTCATCCAACAATTAAAAGTTTAAAATTTTTCCAAATCAAGTGTTGAAAGTTCAGCTATAGAAACTTAATCATTGTTAGGTATATCCATCAGCAAAACAAACTTGGAAATCTACTTGACAGTATCTATATGGATGCACTTGGGGTGATATCTATGGAACGAGATGCTCTATTCTGAGGCATATACCTAAAGTTGTGCTCTCCAGCACAGAAGCCACTAACTACAAATGGCTATTTGAATTTAAGTTTGAATGGAATAATATTTAACATTTGGCTCTTTGTACTAGCTGGCTCTTTGTACTAGCCAGTGGCCATCCTTTTGGACAGAGCAGACAGATCATTTCTATCTATGGGACAGTGACTCTAAGACGGTGTATAACATATTTTCTATGGGGAAATACTTTTATTACTGGCCTTTTCCCCGCAATCTAGCACAACTGCTTCCATCATAAGCAGCAATCATTGCTCTTAGATGCTTCAGCTCCAAGACATTCTCCCTCTAACTCAGCTTAAGCACGTTCCCAAAATTAGAGAAATATCTTACTCATATCTAAATAAATAAACTCAACGAAAATGAAGATAAACTTTCAGGAAAGATGCTGAAAAGGACCCATTTGCCTAAGACAAGTTATAAAACTTGAGGTACATGAGCCTGCAGATGTATTTTGTTTGACTAATTGTTTTCATTGTTGTTGTTTTTAATTTGTATAAAATATTGACAAAAAGATTTTCTTAAAAACAAAGCTGTCTGGATATTTTTTAAAAAATAGAAAAATCTAGAAAATGAGTCTAAACATCTTTGTGAACACCTTTGTTAGTGCTTTTTAGTAGTGGGGACTTTATTTTGGTAGGGCATATACTCCCAACGAAACACCAGTTCTTCACCAGTTCCCTCATTTATATCAACTGCCTGGTCCCTGTGGGCTTGAGCTTGAGACCCATGCTTTAAATCTAGAAAAATGAGTTTATTTCTTTTTAGCATACCCAAGCACCATGGGCTCCCAGTAACATTGTAGTTGTGTGTGGTCTACCATATCAATAAGTATAAATCTTTGACTATTACACAAACTTGAAAAGGCAAAAACATCAATCGATTGAGTTGTGTTATTTTAGTAGGAGCATATGATTCTCTGCATATGTTTATTTCTGCAGTTTTATTTATATAGACATGTCTGTATTTATGCATCTGACAACTGTTATTTTGAAAAAATAAAGTAGAGGTGAAGGTCCAGCCATATTCAGCTGTTAGAAGTTAATAATGTGTTAGCAGATGTACCAGGAAAGGCTAACACTTTGTCACTTTGTTTACACCTGAATGGGGTGTGGGAAGCGCAATGTACATAAACATTATGTTTTTAAGGAGTATAAATGTTAAAATCAAGTGGTTAATTGCTTTTTAAGGAAGAGTACCTGACCGTTTCTCACATCTGACCTGAATTCCTTTTCTTAATTAATTAGGCAGCAAAACCATTAACATAACTATTCAGGCAGAGGTTAAATGGCCGTTCTGCAGGGATATTGTAAGAATTGCTACTTTGTTGAGTTTGGACATGATTTACTTTAGTAATTTGTTTTCTTGATTTCTTGGAGTAAGCCAAAGTCAGGAAGTTTAAATGGTTCAGGTGATTGGGGACAGGGTTAGAAAGAGGGGTTGATCTTAGAGTTAAGGTTCCAAAGACTGGGCACATTTAAGACTTCCTTTAACATAAAAAGAACTTCATATCCATTAAAGAACAATTCCTTATTTCCCTTTTCCCCCAGCCCCTGGGAACCATCATTTAACCGCTTCTTTGAGTTTGGCTATTTTAGATACCTTATATGGAATTATGTAGCATTTGTCTGGTGACTGACTTATTTCACTCAGCATTATGTCTTCAAGGTTCATCTATGTTGTCACAAGTGGCAGGATTTTCTTCTTTTTTTAAGACTGAATAATATTCCATTATAGTAATACCCTGCATTTTCTTTATCCAATCATCTGTTAATGAATATTTTTGTTGTTTCCATATCTTGACTTGTTGTGGATAATGCTGTGATGAACATTACAGACCAGAGATCTCTTTGTGATTCTGATTTTAATTATTTGAGATACACATTCAGGAATGGGATTACTAGGTCATACCAAAGTTTTATTTTAATTTTTTAAGATCCTCCAAGCTGTCTTCAATGCTGCACCAGTTTACAAATCCCATCATACTCAAGTCCTTTGTCCACTTTTTAATAAAGTTGTTTGGTTTTTCTTTGTTATTGAGTGTAGGGGATACTTATATATTTTGCATATTAACCTCTAAGCAGATAGATGATTTGCAAATTTTTTTTCCATTCTTTAGGATGAATTTTCACTATGTTGACTTATCCTTTGCTGTTCGGAAGCATTTCAGTTTGATGTAGTCCCATTTTTCTATTTTTTTGCTTGAGCTTTTGGTGTAACATTGAAAAGAAATCATTGCCAGAAATAATGTCAAAAAGATTTCCCTGTGTTTACTTTTGGATGACTTATAGCTTTGAGTCTTGTTTAAGGTTTTAATTCATTTTGAGTTGACCATGGTATACGGGGTAAGATAGGTGTTTCTGCCAGCTATTTTCATTGCTGTGACTAAAAGGATCTGACCAAAACAATTGTAGAGGAGGAAAAGTTTATTTGAGGGCTCACAGTTTCAAGGATCTCAATCCACAGACAGCAGGCTCCATTCCTCAGGACTTCAGGTGAGGCAGAACATCATGGTGGAAGAGGGTGGCAGAGAGAAGCAGCTCACATCATCAGGAAGCAGAGAGAGAGTCTCCACTCTTGAGATACAGAATATATACCCCATACTCCATAGCCGTGCTCCAATTCCCACCTCCTTAAACCACACCCTACCACTTGAGTTACCATTAACTCAATTAACTCATTAACTATCAGGGGATTAAATCACTGATTGGGTTAAGACTCCTGGAACCCAATCATTTCTCCTCTGAACCTTCCTGCCTTGACTCACATGAAAGCTTTTGGGGGACACCTCATATCTAAACCATAACAACAGGGGTCCAATTTCATTCTACCATATACAGATACCTAGTTTTTCCAACATCATTTGTAAAAGAAGAGACCATTCTACACTCACTTGTGTGTTATTGACACTCATGTCCAAGATCAGTTGGCCACACATATATGCATTTATTTCCGTGTTCTCTATTTTGTTCTATTGGTCTATATCTGATTTTATAACAGTGGTATACTACTTTGATATTGTAGTTTTGCAATATATTTTGATATCAGGAAGTATGATACCTCAACTTTATTCTTTTTTCCTCAAAATCATTTTGGCTATCTGGGGTCAGCTGTAGTTCCATAAGAATTTTAGAATTGTTTTTTCTATTTCTGCTGAAAAATGTCATTGTAATATTCATAGGAATTACACTGAATCTGCAGATATCTTTAGGTATGGGAGCATCTTAACAATATTAATTCTTCCAATCCATGAACACAAGATAGATGTCCATTTATTTGAATGAAGTTTCTGTTTTGCAAGATAAAAAAAAGTTCTAGAGATCTGCTCTACCATAAAGTACTGGTAGTTAACAATATTGCATTATGTACTTTAAAATGTATTGATAATATATCTCATATTAAGTATTCATACCAGAAAATAAAAAAATAAAAAACATAAAACAACACAGGAAAACTTTTGGAAGTGATGGATTTTAGTATCACAAATATCCAAACTCATCAAGATATATACATTGAATGTGTGCACATTTGTGTATGCCAATTATGGCTCAATAAACCTGAAAGAAAGGCTTCTTTTTGGAAAATACACAAAGATATGGGAATGTAAAAGTTGGGGAGGGAGGCAACTCCCCCTTGTTAACTTGCTAACCAAAGATGGTGGAGGAATTAGAACTTCTAGAACATGATCTCTTTAGAGTGGTGTTTTAACCTTTCTGTATGACTGGCCCTCTGATATGTTCTCTGTTTTCTATTATATGAGTTTTTAAAAAACATTGGCTGGTGACTATCCCATTCTTTTTTTTATTCTTTCTTTTTTTTTTTAATTACACATATGGAAAAGAGATAAGGCAAGAAGAAAGAATGCTATATGCAGCTCTTTAGGTTTCATCTTATCTTCCCCTGATGCTTTTGTATTTATTTCCTTGAGCCCTATCTCTTGCCAGGTTTCCTGAGTTTAAAGAAAAGTCAAGTTCTCTGGTACTCTGGGTAAACAAAGAATAGGTGTGTACATTTTCCTGGATCGTGATGCCTAACACTTAAAATATTAAGTAATACTGAAATGCAAATGGAGTGGACTGATTCAAAATGCACATTCCTTTAACCAGTGAATCTAAGAAGCAGAACCCATTCTATGTACATAGATATCGATAAGAATTCAGTGGCAGAGAACCAAGTCACTCCTTTAAGCAGGAAGGAATTTATTGCAGAAATCAGGATGGTTACAAACTTACCCAGAGGACTGAAGAAATGGACTGTAGGTTGGTCTTAAGAATAACTTTCAAAAGCCACACAACGGGACTGGGTCATCAAAGGAACTGTCGCCCAGAAGTGAATAAAGTGCAAGAAATGTAGCCTTTCTTGTTAACCCTATGCCTAGCCTGATTACAGTCAGTTGACATGCCATAACTGAACACCAGATTTGTCTGATTCTTTCTGCATCTGTGATACCTCAGCATGGTGTTTGAGAAAGCTGGACTACTGGCCACCTTTGTGTTCTTTGGTGACTGATTCACTCTCTATGAACTTTTGATTCCTCATTTATAAGATGACCTAATGTACAGTCTACTTCCATCAAGATCTTTTAGGGTCAAGAAAGCAAATTCTTGTAGGTGACTTGGCCCAATGAATGTTAATTTCATTTCTTTGTTAAATATCCACATGCAACAGCTTATTTAGCATTGTTTTATTCTGAAACAAACAGTTAACTTGATAGATTGGAAAAACAGAAGATTGTCTTTTTTAATCACAGAGGCATTTATAATCATAAATCCATGGCTTTGAATAAGCATCATTGAACTGCAATTAGCATAGTTCCTCCCTACAGAAATATTGCTGGTGAATGGTGGTGGACTAGAATCCAAATAGCTTAGGTTTTCTGTACAAATTAAACACAGATAATCATTTGACAAGATTAACTCTCTTCGTATACAATAACAACATTGTGGAAAAACATGGGTTTTGATTTGGCTTGAGCCAATGCTCCTTGACCTAAGAGCTGCATGATCTTACTCAATGTACTTAGTCTCTCTGAACTTCAGTTTCTTCAGTGGAAAAACATTTCAGTGGATCTGGAAAGTCCCTGACACATATCAGTACTCGACAAATATTGCTACTATTATTGTCATGATTTATGTCTTTGATAATAGAAATATTTTTAATTCGGCATAGTACATAGGTAGAGCAAGTGCTGGCGCAGACTGGGAAAGAAGGAGGGTACGGCTCTACCATGTATGTTCTTTCTTTTGGAAAGCCTTGATCCTTTTATAGTTACCCACCTGCTTCCTTGTTCATATTCTGTCTTCTGGTCAACAGATTCTTGACCACCACAGTCTCATCTGTGTGATAGTCCTTCTTTACCTCCTCAACTAATAAATATCACTGGATCCTTCCAATCAAAAGTAAGATGCAATGCTAGTCTTCTGCTATTTCTGAGAGAAAAAAAACTGGTAATTTACATAGCCTTTGAAAGTAAGAATATTGCTGAGTTGTCTTTCACTGGTGTTATTTCAAGATCTGAGCTCTCGGAATCCCTCTAGGAAAGAAATACGTAAATAGTCCATAGGCAAAACATTAATTGAAATGATGAAGTCAGCATCCATTTATTCTTAATGGGTATAGGAGAACTGGCTTGTTTGCTCTTGATGGCTTTGATAGTATTTTAATAACTGCCTAAGAAAGCAGGAAAAAAAGAATAAGACTCTTTAAATTGGCCACTGGTTGGAAATGAAACTGATTCTGGCAAGCCATTTTACTGCATAAATAGACTATGTTATGTCATTCACTGATGGTAGATCATTCAGGTACTCCACCTTTTAAATAACATCTTACAGTGTACAACAATAACAAAATTAGACTTGGTTTGCTTTTGAATGGCAAAAAAATCCCTTTTCAGAATATGAGTATTGTGACAAAACCTGTGGGTGTAGTGAGCCCTTGGGTATCAGTGAGTCTGAACTATCAAGCAAATAAAAGACACACAGCCTATATTTTCCCATGGAGTGAATAGTGCCAAACATAAATATTGCAGCACTGAACATAAAACACCCTATGCAAAAATATAGACCTTGTTTGTTTGATTCCCCTAATGCTTTAAAAAAGCTTACATCAAGGGTACTATAAGTACTATATTTAAGAATCTAATTCAATTTAAGGGGTTCTACACTGCCTATAAATTTTTCTATTGAATTACTGCCTAAGTTCAATTCATGGAAATGCATTGTTCTATGCCAACAAACCTTGTTAGGTACTTAATAATAGCAATAATATATATGGAGTGACTAAAGTGCTTGTCGAAAAATTAGTCATTATTAGTAATTACTGACATCTTCCCATCATAGTTCAGACAATTAGTTCAAGCCCATTATAACTTTTTAAATGAATTTTATGGAACGCCTACTATGTGTATGTTCACGTTCAGGAACTTTATGAATACATCATGTAATCATTTTACCAGCCCTGCCAGGTAGATTTTCTTAGGAAGGAATCCTTATCATTGATTGTTACATTTCTATTGAAGGGGCTTTTCTAATTCTGAGTTTTGAGAGTTGTGAGGGGAACATTTTTGGTTTTATTCTCTCTGCTCTATACTTGTTCCTCTCCACAGGAAGAAGAGTAGGGTAAATGACCTATGAGAGTCTTGCAGCCAGGGGGTCACATCCACACGCCCCACACACTGCTGTCCCTCAGCACTGGAAGAGAGGCTCCTCTTGACTCTCTTAAGCTGCTTGTGTCTTAGGTAAGTGAGCAAAATGGGACAATTTCTCAGTGCCCTCTGACCTGGCAGTAACAGATTCAGGGTAATTTTAGAGCCCATTGTACCCTTTTGAGCTCTATGGTGCCTTTCTCCTTCAGCAGCAGTTAGTGAGCATCCTTGCCAGTCATCATGAGACACACAGATTCTGAGCAGCAGACGCAGAATCGGTATTCTGAGGTTGCTCTGCAGATCCTAGTCTTCTGCAGGGCTAGCTGTTGAAGTCTAGACTGGGAATGGAGACACCTATGTTAATCTCAGTTATCAGTCACATTTTCATCTCATGTGTATCATGGGTCATATACTTTGGGAGTAACAGACATCCCTAAACAGGCTGATACTTTGATTTTTCACTTAACTAGCTGTTATACTCTGTTGGGACTAATGACACGTTAACTAACTCAGGCTGACTCCTTACTCCCTGGTGAGTGAGCAAAATCAAGGCTCAAAGGCGGTTTCAAAGGTTCATGCGAACGTGATCAGCTCATGCTTGCCATATAGTCCAATGGGACTCTCGCCTGCGTAAAGCCCCCTGCCTTGCTGACCTTTAAGCTGATTGGTTCCTGCCTAGCCCCCACCCTACATAAAAGCTGTGCGACTTCCTCAATAATCGAGTTCCTGCTGTGACGGGTCTCCCTGACGCGTCTGATTGTCCTCCACCTGGAGGGCTGGGAGCGGGCGGTCAGTCGGCCCTACCTATCCCGGTCTGACCTTGTTGGGGAGTGTCCCCTTCCCTTGCCGCTGGTCAAGAAGAGCAAGGGGGCTTAAGACCCGGACAATACTCCTTAAGAGGAGTATGTAATTGGGACCCCAAACTTATAACAGAAGTGACCTATCATTCTTACCAGGAGATTACTGAAAGGCAGAGAGATGAGTATGTTGCCCTGAATGACATTATAAATCTGGCATGATTTAGAATAATGATGTCAAAGTGGCAAGAAGATCCATTGGGTATACCAAGGGAATTTTAGAGGCTATGTTTATTAATATGCATATTTAAAATAATGAAGATAACACATTATTAAATCTATTACCAATATTAGCTTTAATATTTGATATTACTTATAAATCTAATAGTTTGTTTAAATATTAAAGCTAATATTTAACATGGGACTCAATAGTAACACCTGTATTAAGCTTGGAATCAGGCAATATTACCACATACAGTGCACAGGGTTCCTCCCCAGTGGGGAGAGGTTTACAGCCTCACTTCACGCTCTTACTTGCTCTCAGAGTACTGCAGTAGATTAAATTCATTCACATATGCCTCATGAAGTGGGTTTAAAGATTATATTACCTGGTGCTAGGTAGAGGAACATTTTCACAAAATAGGTAAATGGCCTATAAAGATTTCTATAAAGAAATAAAAAAAAAAAAACAAAGATAATCCCAATAACAAAAACTCAAGTGAACAATAAGAAAATGACAAAACTGAAATTTCAGTGTCTCTCTCAATCACATTTAAGGGGACAACAAGGATAATCTAATCAGATCCCAAAATAAATTCACCCCAGTTTAGAAAACATCATTAATAGTAATATATGTTTAGACATACATATATATATCTTTCCATTCACTATATTCAATTAATTACAATATAATTAACAAGATTTTTAAAATATTGGAATCCAAACTATGAAACAAGTTTCTTTTTTTCCCTTGATATTTAAGGTTATTTGAAATCAATTCTAATTTCAAAATTGTACAAAACTTCATTGAGGTGATAATAAATATTTAGAAGGCTTTTTCTGGGATTTATTAATATGATACTATAATAGCATAATTATAGGCTTATATAATGCATATACACATACAGTTTTTAATTATTTTTAAATTATGGTGTTGAGAATTCAGAAGTGTCTGGAGACCCTTGAATTTGAGGCTATTACTCAGTGGTAGAGCACTTGCCTAGCATTCTTGAGACCCTGAGTTTCATCCCCAGCACCAGGGAGAGAGAGAGAGAGAGAGAGAGAGAGAGTGATTTAATGTAGCAGAATGGAAAATGAAGAGCTGGATAGCATGGTCTGCAAACAAGATAAGCAAATCAACTAGTTAAACTAGTTGATTGAGGCAAGACACTCAATAGAACTACAGTACATTTTAAAAAGATAAGTTTCAAGTGCTATTCTTAGATAATGAAATCCTCAGAATTTTAACTGTAGGTTGAGTAGGAAGCTGCAAAAGAAAACAAACAAAAACAAAAACAAAAAAATAAAACAAAACAAAAAACAAATGAGAGGTTTGTCAAGAAAGAATGTGATGGGCCCTCCATAAAAAGCAATGCAGTCTCTGGCAGCATGAAGGGAAATACTTCTTTGTTTCCAACATGAAACAATAATCCAGTCAGAGACCAAGGGCTTGATTTGATGTTAGAGCATCTTTTTAAAATAGACTAGAAATAAATAAAACAGCAGCCAAAGGAGAGGCAAACCACAGGATTCATTCTGAGGAATTTAAAAATTCTCAGAAACGTCACAGACTTATTCATGTTTAAAGGATGACCTTACGAAAGGAGGATCCAATTCCTGCATATCTCTAAGGTAGTGGTTGGTGTGTGCCTTCTTCAGTTCACTCAACTTCCCTTTCTCCTGAAGGTGCCACTCTACAGAACAACACTGTGTCCATTTCACCAAGCTACCTGAGCTGGCTGGCATCTGGGTTGAGGCCTGGGATCTGAATGGCCCTCGTAACCCACAGGTTGAGCTTAAGTTCAGGACTCACCCCCTCCACTTTAGGATTCAAGTGCGGAACCCAGAATCTGGCTCCCCTAGTGGCCACGGAGGGAGAGCTATTGCAATATGAAGACAGAGGCAAGATTATTGCTACAGGGAGTAATCCTTAATGATGGCAAAGCTAAATGTAATAAACTTCCCCTCCTTTGTCCCTATGAGAATGATCCCATTTTGATGAAGATGCTGTGGAGCATTTGCTGTCTCACCTTTTTCTCACCATGAAGTGTCAGTCAACACAACTTACTCATGCCTGCTTGGTTTCCTTTCTCACTCACTCAGTCCTGGACTTGCACCACCTAAATACAAGAGCCCCACTTTTACCCTTGCTTCATGCTTAACTCTTTAGAGGCCCTAGGCAAAGGCAACCGGTTCCCAGAATGTTATAATAAGTTGCAATAAATACAACCATAAAGAAATATTTTGTGGTCAAATATACTTGGAAAACTTTGTATGTAGTAAAAATTAATAGAAATGCTTGCTGCAGAATTAATTAAATGAGGTAGATGATAATATTCAGTGTTTTTAGTATTTTTTAGAAATCTTCCAGGGAGCACACATAATGTTAGAATAGAACAGAATGAATTTTGGGGATGCAGTTCTAATAGAATGAGGAGCTATTTTTCACTTAACTTGAAGAGCAACTGTGTTCTAGACAACATTGCAAGGTAGGATGAAGGAGTTCCATGAGGTTGTAACTGAGTCTAAGTATATCCTGGGAATACCCATTTGGTAAGGACACCAAAGGAATAAAATTCATCATGTGATCTCTAAAGTCCATTCTAGAATTCGGAGTCTTCTGATGCACTTTATTATCTAACATTTTGCTTTAAAGACTGACTGTACTTTTGCCATTCTTTCTAGCAGATCATAAGGAAATTCCAACCTTGTGTTTAGGTGTTTCTTTGAAGGGGTTGTTCATCTTCTCCAGGCTGGGCCTGCCCACCTCAGCATCTACATAACATTGCACAACAAAAAGTGCTAGAACAGTTTATGATACATAATCACTGACAAATAAATCATCCTTTTTGGTTTTATTATCTTTAAAAGTATGGAAATTTTGCCAGGTTTGGTAAATAATCCAAAGCAGTAAATTCAAATAAGGTCAGGTAAGTCAACATTAGGGGCTTGACTCTTGGTGAATAGTTCCTTGTGCTTCATGCTTAGAAAAATTTGACTATTTATAAGTAATGTCATGATCATGACATGATGTCTTATTTTTGCTACTTTCTAGGGATTCTCTCTATCTGTAATTCTTTCTTCCTGCCAATATGCTTGGAAAATAGTTATTGTTTAAAGTATTAATGCAAAAATTTACTCCTTCCTTAACTTTCCCAGGCAGAGGTAACAACGTTCTTTTATCATACTATGTTTTATATCAGATGGGGGCTTGGATAAAACACTCTGGGTTGTTCGAAAAGAAACTACTATCATGTGCTATATAATAAAATTTAGGTTAACTATGGACTGCATATTTGACAGTGGTTCCCTAAGAATGTGTCACTGAGTGATGTCATAGCTGTCCTCGTCTAAGTCCTATGATGTTCACACACTGACAAAGTCACCCAACAATGCATTTCTTAGAACATATCCCCATCATTACGTGACCCATGACTATTTACAAAAGAACCAGTCAAGGCCATTAATGCATACAAAGACCAAAAAGGGTGAAAACCCATCACAAAGTCTAGGGATGAAGAGGCAAGAGGCGACAGAGTGTCAGCAAGACTAAGGAGAACTGGAGCTACAGAGAAGGAGCAGCCGTGCTTCTGTCCTGGAGGAACTCAGGTTCTTGCTGGAGAACTGAGCAGTCTCAGCGGCAGAAACTAACAGGAAGACAGTCAGAGAGAGTGAGTGACATAGTCCTGAGGGGTCTGCATGTCTTCTGTGGTACAAGGAGAAGAATGGACATGTTGGGAAAAAGGGGAGATAAAAATAACAACAAAATAAATTGTGTCTATATTGGCATTTTTATCCAACTGATCCCATAGAATTACTTTGTTTACATCCCTATTTTACCTCTCCTTGAACAAATACTTGTCTTTTTGAATCTCTATTACCTTTGCACATAAAATGTAACAATACATATAAGTTGAAGAAGAGGAAGGAGAGAATAAACAAGGAAGGGAGTGACTTGAGTCATATGCCCTGTGTGATTAATATGAGGCAGCAGTGGGATTCCAGTGTGGCTCTGGAGGAATCGAAGGCCCAGAACTGAGGCCAGAGGCTTTCAGTAGTGACTTGAGAACCAAGGAGTGTGTCACTTCCTTGGTGTGACCACAAACTAACAGCTTCCTGTTGACTTTTGTACTGCACTGGATTTTATTTTTGCATGTTGGATTCCAACTTCATGTCACAATAATCCTTCATACAAGTAGTTATTTCCTTGTTCTGCTGGTGTCACAAGTTCATTGTCAAACTTCAAGAAATTAGAGGTATTTTTAAAATAAATTTCTTTGAAACAGACTTAACTGATACTGTATGAACTACTCTTGTTTTCTTGGTATTCTAATTTGAATTTTTTTGAATATTTTGAGATATTCAGTCTCTGTTCATTATTAATGTTTCCTTATTCTTCTGATATTATATTAAATTATTTTAGATTTTCATCAGATATATAAGATGAAGAAAAGGTTTATTGTAAAGTATACATGTTTAATTGTTGAATGGTTCTGAAAGAATTTTTTTTTTCAGTGCAAATACTGAACATTTATATAAATGGTTTTGAAAATAGTTTTACAGTACTTAGAAAACATCTTCAGATATTTGGAGGAAAAGTCTTTAAGGGAGGATTCTGTAGTATTTGTTTATTTTGTACCTTTAAGTATTTTTTTAAATATTGGTATTATGAAAAAATTTTAAGATGACCAAATTAGAAGTTTTGGGGGAAGGAAAAATACTCAACATTTTGTGCAGCTTGTGTGGTCTTCCACGTCTAAGCATTTTCAGTGACTAGCTATTTCTCCTGATTTAAGTACAAATGCTCTTAGTAACTTTTCCCATCCTTCTTATTCTTACTGCACCCCACTAATCCAACTTTACATTCCACTACTCCTTACTGGTTATCCTTGGCTACTATCCCTGTTATTTCCTACCCCCATCCCTGAATGTCTTACATATGTTTTTCAGTTTAACAAATATTATGGCCTTTATGTAATAAGGATAAATGGGAAGAACCAATATAAGCATGAACAAAAAGCCCTGTCATGAAAAACATGGCAATCTTAATGGTGGAAAGACACATGACAATAACTAATTACCATGCAGCCCTGTGAGTGCTAAAGTGGTGCTATTTACAACATGCTGTAGGTGCAACAGAAGAAGGTAGGATTGGTGTCATTCTGGAAGACTTGTAAGAAAAATTACTTGATTTGGGTGTTGAATAATTAAATAAGTGTTTGCAAAGGTAACTCTAAGGAATTGGTCCAAACCATAAAATTATTAATACAATTGATTATAAGAAGTTTTCTATAATATTTTATCAAGTATAAATTGACACATATATTGGGGACAACTCTACATTTATTCCTCAGGGAAACTTTCTATCATATGAAAATATTGTAGGGAAAAGTCAGTTATTCTCAATACGAGACACCCAGTAACTTGGACCACTTCTAAGATTGCCATGTCCTAGCTACTGAAACTTACAGCTCTTCCCCAGAAGTTCTTCCCCAAATAACTGAGAGTTTTTCAAAAGGAATGAGTTATTTCATATAGATACATCTACCACTTAAATTTTTCAGAAAACTGAAAAAACACACTTTACTCCCAAGAAGAAAAAAATACCTGCAGGCACAATTTGAACAATTTATGTTTAAAATATATGCATTTAGATAATTTGTCATTTACATACCTCAATTCCTGTCTTGGGGAGGAGAAAAATTTAAGTATTGTTATTATTAGTATTATTTAGATAATGAATATGTTAGTCAGATTTGTGCTTCTGACCATGATGGGGTAACAAAGAGCAGCTTTACCATACTGACTTAAACTATAAAAAGAGAAAAAAATGGACAAAATATATTAAACAATGATTTTAAGACATTGGCTATTAGGCAACAGGGATAGCATTCCATGAAAGATGAGAAATGGGGAAGCCAACCTCATGACTACTGTGGCTTATAGCCTTGAGAGAGCCTCCAGGCCACATCATAGGTCAAGGAAGTCCAGATGAAGCTCCAAAGACACGCCATGGCTATGTTAAGACAGACATGGGATTTCAGGAAGTCCAAGGCAGCTAGAATGTTCGGGACAGTACCAGAAGAAAGAGTTGTGCAGAGAGAGCTCCAGAGATTTTCAGAGTCCCAATTAAGTATTAAACTGAGTACTGGACAAGGCATCTGTATGATAAAACTACCCATAGCTAGGGAAAGAACTGCTGGAAAGTATTAACTAGAGACAGACATCATTACCCTATGTACATGTATGATTACATGAAAGGTATGAATCTACATCTTGTACAACCACAGAAATGAAATGATGTACCCCATTTGTGTACAATGAATCAAAATGCAGTCTGTAGAAATTTAAAAAATAGGTAAATCATTTTTTAAAAAGTATTAGCTGGAATAATACAGGGAACTCGCACAGAGTTGGAGTAGTGCTATTTCCCAATAGCCAGACCAGAAAACAAACAAACAAGCAACCAAAAAACAAAAACAAAAACAAAAAACCCCTCTTAATTAATAGGTCCTTGAGTGAAGACTAATAGTTTTGTATTAGCAGAGTAACTTAAAAACTACTTTGTTCCTACCTAACAAATGTTAAAAGTGAGACCCAAGATAATCATAGTAAACCAAATAACTTCACTTGTTCTAGAATAAAGCTCAAGAACATTTGTAGCAATGCAAAATTATCCAGCATTGCATCCAATCAAAAATTTCCAAGTAAGCAAAGAAAGAGAAAAATGTAACTTACAATGAGGAGAAAAAAATCAATTGAAATGCATTCATTTTCAATGGGTCAAAAATCAATTGAAATTGACCTGACAGAGATGTTGGACCCAGCAAAGACCTTAAAACTTAGAACAGTATTCCATATTTAAAAATAACTAAGGATAAGTTGAACATGCTAAGCAGAGACATGGAAGACATAAAAGAAACCCAAAGTCACCTTCTAGAGATTAAAATTAAAATTTATAAGATGAAAAATACACTGGTTGGAATTAATAGCAGATGAGATATTGATGAGGAAAACATAATAATAAAAACTATTTAAAATAAAATACAGGGGAAAAAAAGACCAATACACTTGATTATATGCATCAAGAGCTACAGAACAACTTCAAATGGCCTCATAAATATGTCATTTTTTATTATGGAGTTCCCATATTATGGGAGGGTCAGAAAAAAAAAAAAAGTTCAGGAAATAACATGCAAAGATCTCCAAATTTGGTGAAAATGATAAACTCTGAGATCTAAGAAGTTCAACAACCTGAAGTACATGAAATGAAGAAAAACTATATCACAGCCTATCACAAACTGCTTAAAATCACTAATAGAGAATGGTTTTAAAGAAATCATAAAAGTTGTCAGGAAAAAAAGATGAGGATGATAGCAGATTTCTCATCAGAAAAAATACAAATTAGAAGTTGGTGAAACAAACTCTTTAATGGAAAGGGAGAAAGGAAGGAAGGAGAGAAAAAAGAGAAGGAGGAGAGAGAGAGAAAAAGAAAGAAAGAGAAAGAGAAAAAGAGAGAAGCCTGTCAATCTAGAATGATCTACCCAGTGAAAATACCTTGTAAATATGAAGGTGAATAAAGTCTTCCAGGCATACAAATGCTAAAACCCTTCACTAGCAACAAACTCCTACCATGAGGAATGTGGAAGGAAGTTATTTGACTAGAAGGAAAAGGATACCAGAAGCCCATAGTATCTATGCAAAGGAGTGAAGAGAAGGAGAAATGGGGACTGTACTAATAATGTAAAGATTTTTTTTCTCATTTAAATCTCATTAAAAGAAAACTAATGAAAAAAAAAGTAAAAAGTGTAGCACAGGGATTTAACACACATCGATTTTAAAAGTGCAAACAATTACTATCTGTAATAGCATGAAAGCCAGAGAGTAGGAAATGGAAGTATACCGTCATAAAGTTCTTATTCTATTGATGAGGCGCAAAAATATCACTTGATGATAATAAAACAACAAAGATAGAATTATAAAAAATCGATGTTTTTCTTCCTTTCTTTTTCTTTTCTTTTCTTTTCTTTTTTTTTTTTTTTTTTTTTTGATACTGGGGATTGGTACCAGGGGTGCTTAACCACTGAGTCACATCCTTAGCCCTTTCTAGAGACAGGGTCTCACTAAGATGCTTAGGGCTTCTCTAAATTGCTGAGGTTGGCTTTTGAACTCACAATCTACCTGCTTCAACCTTCTGAACCACTGGGATTAAAGGTGTTTGCCATCATGCCTGGCTGGCAGAAGTATTTTTATTACCTCTTATGAAAGCAAAGGTTTCGCCAAGGAAAACTAACATAATTCATATTTTCCCCTCCATCATCCTAGTCTGAGAAACAATAACATGGAAAATACTTTTCAGGAAACCTTCACTATTTTTTGCCACAGTGCACATTAAGGATGCCTTCAATGAGTGTTATACATCTTCACTGAGGTAGGTGTACTACTGAAATGTCCTGCCTTTCTCTTCACAGGAAGAATTAAAAAAAAAAAAAATGTGTGAATGGGAATGTCAATATTGACCTCCCATCTTTAAAATGCATGTTAAAAAGAATGTGTTCATATGCTCCAGTTATTTCTTACTAATAATTAATTGCCTGTGATACATCTTACAATGTATCTAGAATCCAGATTGTCTGCAGTTAAGAACTACTGACTCTAACCTATTTCTTAGTCACAAACCCAACTTCAGCTAGAACTCTCCATACTTACTGGTCATTTCTTCGCTTACATCCTGAGTAACTTAATTGCTTCACTCCTTATTCCCTAAATTCTCATGTCAGTTCCAATTAATTTTGAAATTTTGCCAGTCTATAATAATTCAAGTTAGGAAACCCTACCTTAGATACTATTTTTCAAACATGATTATCTTACCTGTGATTTTGATGGGAACTGGATGGCAGCCAACACATGGTGGAGTTTACTAATAAGAACACAATACAGGCAGTTAGTGTTCTTGATTAGGAAGAGTTTGCATCTCAGGTTCCAGATGGTCTGGTGCCAAAGGACCCCTTTCAACAAAAGGGTACAAATGTACTGAATGACTTTCTGAGCCAGGCTCCAAGCTCAACACCAGTAAATTATGGTTCTAGACAAATGATATATTTTGGTGGAGCTTCAACATCAGTGGAGGAAGACAGCAAACCATAAATGTGTGAGTGTTCAAAAGCTAGGTCACAGGTACCTTTGAATGGGGTTGGAAAAAATAGGCCACAATGTTCCCCTTTATATGACTATAATGTTGTAATTTTAGGGCCATGAGTTACTGTTATTACAAAAATGGTGTATTTAAAAATTGTTACTATTGTTTCTCATGTTCTTCTTTTTCTAATTATATTACTCCAATATCTTGTAGTTTTAATTTTATTCCTAATTTTAGCTTAGAAATTAAATAATTCTAATTTTAGATTGTTGGTATTTGAAAGATCTTTTCTGTGCAGGAAGATTTTTTTGACTCAAAATGAGAAAGTGTATGTGTTGTTGTGTATTATGTATTTATATATCTATATGTACATGCACATGTTCATTTGTGTGTTTGTGCAGGGGAGATGGTCGTGTGTGTAAATCCCTCGATCAAAGAGTGCATCTTAGTAATGGAGGAGATGCAATTGTCATATTTTTTACAATCTATAGTCTCAGTAGAATAAGATTGTGCTTATGCTTATGGGATGGCAATGAGCCAAGTTGTGCTTCTTTATCATTATTTGCTGGTTTGTTTGTTTGGTTTTTGTTTTTGTTTTTTTGTTTTTGTAAGATGCTATCTTACAGTGGGATGCTCAGGACAGACGACTGATTTTATGCAGCTCAATATTTCCTGTTTAAAACTAGGTCTTTAAACTCAGAAAGACTGGCTGAGAGCCCAGCTGACAGGTGGCGCTCACCATGTAACCAAGGCAGCCATACTCTGAGCCTGGCCTGTCACCTGACAGGTGGATCTGCTGATGAATTTGGGATCTTTTCAGCTCACACTTTTTAGCTGGATGGTCAGGCTCACAACCTTCAGGTGTGACCCCAAAGTGCCATAGAAGTCATTTCTAAAGGTACTTATCAAAAGCAAACCAGTTCTGAGAAGCACCACATGCAACCTAATAAGCACGCAGCCATCACTTCATTTGTACTTCATAACTCTAGACCATTAGTCCCCTGAATAAGATATCACCTTCCTGGAGTGGAGTGATGTAGAAAGAGTGTCTGTGACAGCTGACAGGTGAGGTGGGTGCACTTGCAGTGCAAGCAAGCTTTCTGATCTTGGGCCAGTGGGTCTCACCTGTCAGCAGTTGTGACAGCACGGGGCTCACTGCCAAGAGCAGGAGCCCCGTGACTTTGACATGGCAGATGGGAGTCAGGTATAATAGCTGACATGTGAGATGGGCAACCCAGGGAACATTTTCCAGTGGTAAGATTTACACAAAAGGTCTGTGGCTCTACCCAACTAGCCCAGTAGCTAGGCCGTCTTCTGTGGTCCCAATAAAAGGGTCAAGACTAAAAATTTTAGATAATAATCAGGATTTAGGACTTATCATGCAATGGATATTTGTAAATATTTTCTTTAGCCTTAGAACAACCTTCCCAGACAATGGACACAAAATTGTCATACAAGAAACTGAAGGTCAGCTGAGATGAGTGTCTCAGGGATGCACAACTTGGAGGAGGAGCTGAATCAGACATAGACGTGCTTGGCTCTCAACTGGGTGATTTCCAAAATTTTGTTGCTGAATTCCCAGCAATTTCTTGACTCTATTGCTCAGTCAATCATTTCCACTTCACATTTGTAGTAAAAGGGAGAAACTAATAATAATAGGAACAAAACATAATTTGAAGAATAAAATAATCAGTTAGAAAATTTTGTGTTCCTTCCTGCTATGTATAATAATTGGCTTATTACAAATTCAAATAGTGCCATTTTTTTTTCTAAAAAAAAAAGACTTGACTTATCCTAAGTGACTGGCAAGAGAATTTTCAAATACCAGACCTAAATAGGAATAGATAAAACTTTTGGACTCCCCTTTGAAGTATGATATGTAATTCACATGTAACCTAAAAGTAATCAGACAAAAGAAAAATGGGAGATGTCATCTTTAAAAAAAGAAAAAGAAAAAGAAAAGCTGCAGTATTTTTCACATTCTAGTAACTGGCAGAATTTATCTCCAGAAAAAAACTGCTCTTTTGTTTGAGGAAATATTTTATTGGAACTTTTGAATATACCAAGATAGAGCCAAGAGCCAGTGTAGAATGGGGAAGTTAAGAAAAAGTAGAGCTAAACTATGTAATAAGTTTTTTGAAAAGTAGCCTTCTTGGGAGTGAGGAGAGGCCCAGGTGAGGGGAGCTGAGAAAGGTGGGAGAAAGTACTAAGGAATGAAGCCCAGCTGAGGGGAGCCAGCAGAGCGGATAATCAAGTTGGAAGCAGTGGTCGTGAATACTGATTTTAAGTTTCCTTTCTCAGGAACATGATTTCATTACAGTAGGTACTTGTTTATGCCAATTTTCTCAACACTCAACTCCTATGTTACCTGTCCCTTAGGATCAGAGTGAAGTAAGTGTGGGATGCGCACTCAGGAAGACCAGTGAAGAGAGGACAGCACAACCTAGCAGCATCCATGCAAGAAGGAACTGGCATTCTCTGAGAGTTCTGGAAGGGACCAGAGTACTCAAGAACACAGAACAGCAGGGTGGAGCTGAGAATATCAGTGAGGGCCAAGTTACTACAGGGAATGAGACATCTTGCTATGATAATTTTTCTTCTTTTTGAAAGTGAATCTTGATAATCTCATCCTGTATCCTGACTCTAAATACCATCTACATGTTGGTGTCTAAAGCTAAGGTCCAGCTCCAACTTTCCCCACACCTCCCTAGCATTTCCACTTGACTCTCTGATGACCATCTAGAACTTGATGTGCCCAATATTAACCTGATAATTTGCTAATTCATCTTCCAACTTATCCCTTTCTTAAAGTGTCTCATCTCAGTAAATGACATCACTATTCACCCTCCAATGAACCAAAAAAAAACCCCGTTACCATCCTTGAATACATTCTAATATTGATCCCACCTCTAAGATATATCTCAAATCTGATTGATTCTCAAAATCTTCACTGACCATGCTCCAGCCTAAGTCACTGTTCTAGCTGGGTTGCCACAGAAGCCTACTCTCTGTTTTCACTTTTGTCCCCTTCTCTGGTCCACCCACTCTGTGACTCCAAGTCCATGCTGTCCACAGTGGTGAGAGTGAGCCATCTGCCTTTGCTCAGAACTCCTCAATAACCTTCTTGATTAGGCATGCTTGCCTCTCATTTCCAGCATATTTGTATCTCAGTAGCTAACACAGTGCTTGGCACAGAAAATGTGTTTAATAATATCTGTTTGTTCCCTGACTCGATCCATGTAATATTTTTCTATTTGTAAAGGAAGGCAGTAGGAATTGGGGAGGTGTGTAGTACTAAAGAAGGTGTGATGTACTCTTCAGCAGCTTTCTTTTCAAGGCTAATTTCACAGCAAACACAGGATTATGTTTTAACAGTTTCTGAGAAATGATAGCAAATGGCAGAAAATCTGTACATTAGCAACATAGACAACTTCATGGCTCAGGAAATGAGAAAATGCAAAATTGTGATAGCATAAATAGGGGGTTTTATGTATATATAGCTTCATCTTAGCCCAATCTTGCGTTTATTGAATATTCATTGGGGTATGTTAGAGCAGTATACAATATTTTATGAGTTTGGCAAAGGGATAAAGAGCTGTGTGGTTTATGTTTTTACTACCAAAAAAGCACCATAAAATGGACTCAAAGTGGCTCTTCAGCATAAACGAGTCAAAGGTGATCAAAGAATAAATTATTTCATTTCCCTATTGGTTCAGGCTCTTTCTGTTTGGTGATTTCCCCTATTTTGTACTCCTTCATGACTATTGACAACTTTTACAAAGGTTGGTCCTTTATATGTGTTCTCTAGTCTGTTCCTTTACATATGCCCCCAATATCATCTAAGTATGTTTTCTTCTTCAAGAATTTTATTTTTAGAAAAACTTTTGCCTGTGAAGATTTGCACTAATAAGCCCAGTTATTTCAGAATATTATGGAAAAGGACCACATCACATTATGACTGTAAAGGTTATCAATAAGTATTTTTTGACCTTTGTATACCTTGCACTTCTTCTATTTTCTACTGCTATAGCAGAATAGCACAGACTAGGTATTTTATAAATGACAGAAGTTTATTTGGTTCATGGTTCTGAAGGCTGGAAAGTCCAAGAGCATTGGACTAGCATCAGGCAAGAGACTGTGCTGCATCAAAACAGAAAAGCAAATGAATACCAGAAGACAGGGAGAGGAAATCATGCCATACTCATCCTCGTTATCAGGAACCCACTCCTATGATAACTAACCTACTCCCCTGATAAGAGCATGAACCCATTTAATGAGGGTGGAGCCCTTGAGATCTAATTGCCTCTTAAAGGTTCCACCTCCTGACACTGACTATGCCAATTAAATTTTAACATGAGTTTTGGATGGAATTTTAAAATCATAACTACCTTCTTTTGAATTAAAACTTGAAGAACTTTTCTTGATGTTGATATCTGGTGGAATTTATCTGCTAAACTTAAATAAAAAAGAGCAATCATACTTCTGTCTGTCCTCCAGGTATTTATTGTGGAATTTTTAGAAGCACTTTGCCTATGGTAACAGCACTCATTAAAACAGTGATGAACTGGTACATAGTAGGTACCTAACAGACTTCCTTTGGATGACCAAATGGGTGATTCTGGAGATGAATGAACCACTGAGTGTATGATTTAATAAAATTTAGACTCATGATACTAGTTTATAAACAGATGTGAAAGTTGAATGCAATTTAAATAGGATGTTCTAAGGAGCTAGTAATTTTATTATTATAATACAGTTCAGAATGGTTTGTGATGAGGGCCATAATTATTTTACAAAGTAAATGATCATCACCTATTATAGTGTTTGAAACTTTGCCAGCAAAAATTATCAATAAAAAGTAATTTTTACCCTAATTAAAAGCCACCTTAGTTTCAAAGTCATTTTAATTGTCTTTAAAGAGAAGTTAACAGATTTAATCATTTATCTAAAAATATTATCCTGTATTTCTTAAGTGAATAAAATTCAGGAGAGTAATGCTTTAAATTTATCTCCTCCACAACAAAAAATTATAAAACTACAGAGTTAACCAGATGTCTGAATGCTATTGTTAAATTATGGTCAACGTAGTTTGCCTAGAATTTTCTGTTTCTTCTCTTTTTCCTCTGTCAGTTCTCTTCTCGCTTTTTAAATTTCTACCGTCTTTCCAAATGCCTTCCACTTTATTTTCCTCACCCTTGTCTCTATTCTATTTCTTTCTCATTTCCTCTAATAGTCTGCTTTTCCTTCCCTTAGTCAATAGTTCACTGTCATTATTCTATTTTTCTTCTTTTTATTACAATCATGAACAAGGCAGTGCCTTAAGTATGATTTAAAGTGTGTGTCTCGCAGTGTTAGATTTCATTATTGTTCTCCATTCTTCACTGCTCTCTGAATCTACCCCCAAAATCAGCTATACTGTTTGCCATAAAGTTGGTGCATTCATGACCTTCACCTTGTGACTTCACGATGCCTTCCTTTGGATGTAATCATATGTCCCCATCTCACCAATCTTGGGCTTGACCATGTGAATTGCTTTGGCCTCTGGAATGTGATCAAATACCAGGTTTGACATATACCAGAATTGCATATCCCAGGTCTCTCTAGGCCCTAAAAGGCACTGAGTACCTCTGCTTGCCTCTCTGTTTTTTGCTATAGCCACATCAGGACATTCCTCATTTACCCATGGGACATGAAAGACTCAACTTGTAACACAAAGTTAAGCCAAACTGAGCTCAGCCCATGTCAGCTGGCCCCAGTCAACTTTCAGACACATGAGTGAAAATAAAAGATTGGTGTTTTGAGCTATGGAACTTTGGATTGGTTTGTTACATAGCAGAAGTCAAATAATAAACTAAATGAAAGCAGAGTTCACTTAGCAGGCAAAATCATTCTTATTTGCTGATCCTTTCTAACACCTCTCTGACTAGGTCAGGTTGTGGCCCAGTTGGTTGTCATATAAAGATTCCAACCAAAAGTCTTATCTGTACTCAACTTTGCACACAATTGCTCATTTCTCCAGCTCACCCCTGGATCTGACAGAGCTTAACTACATCTTCTACCAGAGATTCTATATCACAAGGAAAGGAAGTACCAGTAACTCACAGTGTTTGTTCTGATTGTGCCTTTTAACTTGTCTCCATGTATCCATTTTGGGTGCTTTTGGGACAATCTTTTATCAAGCACTCAGAAAGACCTTTCCAAACCATTAACTAGTTCACATTATTCATATTCTTATACCCTCTTTGACAACATCTGATAACTGGAGTGCTATGGTTTGCATAAGTATCCTCTAAGGCTCCACGTGTCAAAGTCTTTATCCCCAGGATGATACTATTGGGAAGTAGTAGCACATTTAGGAGGCAGAACTTAGTAGGAGTTCTTTAGGTCACTGAGGGTCCTCCCTTTGAAAAGAATTTGGAGCCCTGGCCTCTTTCTCTTTCTTTCTGACCATGAGATGAGTAGTTTGCTCCTCCATTCATTTCTGCTATTGCCATTGGGCATGTCTACTAGAGGCCAAGAGCAATAGGTCTACTTAATCTTGGGCCGGAATCTCTAAAACTGTGAACAAAAATAATTATCTCAAATCATTTGGTATAGTGAGGGGAAACTAACGCATGGAGCAAAATCTTAACTTATGTTTTCTTTGACCTGATCTCCCTCCACTTCTGTTGTTCCATATACTTTACACACACAAAACTTCCTTTAAAAATGTCATACCTATGTGAAAGTATTGGGGGTAGATGATTTACTAATCATTAAAATGATTGGTTTGTGCTGAAGTGGCAATATTTTCAAAGGGTGAAACTATCAAACACAATGAAGGAGATACATGATGACCTGGAATGAGACCATAATGGACATGAAGATCCTAGTTGGTCAAGAACACTGCTATAGCATCCGATGTGTATATGAGGTCTTTTGGCTGAGGCCTTGTAACACAAGAAAGTTAGCTGTGCCATGTTTGTAGTGGGTGGGTCAGAGGAAGCTGGGCCAATTTAAAACTAAGCTATATATGTTAGGTAGCTTTTAAAATAAGGTAGTTCTTAAATCCCTAATGTTCCTAAATATATTTTCCTAGCTACCCTCTGATCCATCTGGCATCTACATCCTTGCTGATTATTCTTTTTGATTCATTCTGGATTTTAAAAAATAATAAATATAAAAAGAAAAAAAAAGTCATGCTTAACACCGTCTCACTTTTGATCATTCTGATAAAAATCCACTCCCTATCCCATCTTCAAGTTGTCCTTGAATACAAGCTGCCTCCCTATCTACTCCTATTACATCCTGCTGTATCCTGGGAAATTTTATGTTTGGAATGATTTTGAAAGTCAAGGGAACAGGGAATAACAACAAAATATCAGTAGTGGAGAAAAGAGCCAGTGATCAGATTTAGAGTTACTACATGTTCTCATCATGCAACCATGGAAGCAGACAAGAGTTCCTTCTTGCACACTGTCAGATAGGAAAATCTTAAGATGATCTTTAATTGCTTTCCAACTTTTTCTATGAAGTAAAGTATGAGATGGCTATTAAGAGCTGTACCACAATCCTGGTACCTCAAACTTATATTTATTAAAATATTGTCTTTGTTTTAATAAGCCCTTTGTTGAGGTATAATTGACATACAAAAAGTTGTATATTTTTAATGTATGTAACTTGATAAATTTGAAGATGAAGATACAACTGTGAAGTCAGCACCACAATCTATGCCATCAACCTATCATTTCCTAACTTATTTATTCTTTTATTCTTATTTATTTGTGCATGATAAGAACACTGTACATAAAATCTACCTGTTAGCAAAATTTTAAAGATACAGTATTGTTACCCCTTGGTACTATGCTGTACAGGAGACCTCTAGTATCTCTGTCTTGTATCACTGAACTTTATAGTCTACTAATTTCCTGTTTTCTCCTTTCCCTAGTGCCTGGCATCTATCATTTTCTTTTGTGCCTCTCCAAGTTTGATTAGTTTTAGTTCATCATAAAAGTGCTATCATGTAGCATTTGTCCTTCTATATCTGGCTTATTAGGTTTATCGTGATGTCCTTCAGGTTCATTCATGTTGTCACACTTGACAGGATATTTTCCTTTATAAACCTGAAAAATATTCCCTTTCTTTTCTTGAACCATTCCTCTGTGAATGAACATTCAGGTTGCTTCCATATCTTAGCTATTGTGAATACCTGGATCAAAGAGCTCTTTGGGACCCTGATTTAAATTCTTTTGGCTATTTACTTGGAAGTGGGATTGCAGAAATATATGGTTATTCTGCTTTTAATTTTTTTGAGCAACTTCTGCACTATTCCCATAGTGGCTGTACTCTTCTACCTTTCTACCAATAGTGGATGAGGGTGTCAATTTCTTTGCATTCTCTCCAACATATGTTCTTTTCTTTTTATACAGTAGTCATCCTAACAGGTATGAGATGATATTTTCATTGTGGTTTTGATCTGCATTCTGTGATGATTAGTGATACTGAACATATTTTCATATACTTGGTGGCCATTTTTATATCTTCTTTGAGGAATTGTCTACTTAAATCCTAAGCCCATTTTTTTAAATCATGTTTGCTTTTATGCTATTGTGTGTAGGAGATTTTTAGATATTAACCTTTTAGCAGATAGGTTGTTTGCAGATATATTCTGTCATTCTTTAGGATGTCTTTTAATGCTACTGATTGTTTCATTTGTTGTGTAGAATATTTCACTTGTGGAAAATTTGGAAAAGGAAAAAAGAAAGAGAAAGCGAAAAATAGGAAAAAGGTGATTCCGCCAACCTGAGTTCATAAGTATAGCTTTTGTTTATGCAAGGTGGAATTTTGATCTTGTCATCAATTATAATCTTGCCATTATTATAAATTTTAAAATCTGTAGGAAGAGTTTTTGTTAATGACTTTGTCTTATGTTTTATAGCTAAATTATGTAGATATAATAATTTAAACTTTTAAATTTTTTCCTAAAACCAAATCATCCTTATTTTTGCCTTCTCCATTTTTGTGCATCTCTATGTTGAGTAAGTAACATATTTAAGTGATTTTTTTTCAGGAAATCGTTTTCAGTATTAAACTTTCAGAATTAAGAATTTTTTGAGATTGCCCCCTGACTACTTGGTTAGGTATAATAGTCTTCAATTGCAACTATTTGCCCTTAAGATCTGAAAAAAGTTGTTATGTTTTCTTCTGACATTGAATGGTCATGAGGAATTTGATATCTACCCTGTTTCTCTATTATTACATGTGAGCAATTTTTTTCTTCCTGAATGTTTTTAGGAATTTTTATTCTTAAAATGTAATTTTCAGCAGGTTATAGGTTGATGTTTATATCTTTATAGTAATCTACTTTTACAAACATTAACCTAGTTATTGGAGGCTTTATTTAAAATCATTTTCTTATATGACTCAGTTACCATAATTATGACTCTATGGATGATTTCTTTCTCATAAAATCAGTATATTTTATATATAATTTTATCTGTTAGAAAAAGAGAGACTCAAATTGATCATGTTTTCTGATGCATAACTTTTTGATATCATAATAACTTATTTTGCACTAGTTTAGTCACAGATGCTATTGTAAGTGAATAAAATAGAGAATAAAACATGTTACTTGTCCTAAGCAAATTTGTAAATATTTTAAAGTTATGACTCCATAATAATAACAGAGACCAGGCCACTAATGTAGAAAAGTACTTAGATTTGTCTTTAAAAAAGAGAAATCAAATCCACTTTGCTTTCATAAGCTGCTGAAGTTAAAAGCTCATAAACAGTTCTGTGGTATATTTAATGGTAATAAAATATATACACAAATCTATACATATAAGTTATAAATAAATCAATATAAACAGATGCTTTATAATAACAGCTTTTATGTTTAGTATGTGGTTCATGCTACACTGAATCCTTTTCTAGATCATCTGACATAATGCTCACAATAATCCCATGGGTTATATTTTAGCTCTCTTTTACAGATGAGGAACTAAAACTGAGTTTAGTCTCAAGGTCGAATAATACTGGATATAAATTAGACACTCAACAAAATTCACTGAGTGAGAGAATGAACTGGGCCTTAAAGCCAAAGCATGGTAAATGCATAGCCTTTATCTTAAGCACTATATTTAAAATATAAACAAAGAACTTATTAAAGAGAAACAAAACAATGCAAATAAAAACAAAACAATTCTAGTTAATATTAAAAGATGAATTTTGATTCTGTTACTGAGATTAATTTTCTGCTTTTTCCCCACTTTTTAAGTAAAACTTGAAACTTTATTAGGCATTTTAACACAAAAAAGTTGATAAAATTTGACTCATATGAGAGCCTTAAATATGTACTTCTTTAAAATCATTATACTCAATAATCAATCATATAATTTTTATTAATTCTAAGGGGAGATGTGAGTTTTAAACCACAATTAGGTCTGAAAATTTGCATTTAAAAATCAATTCATATTTTTAGAGAACTTATTATGGAAGAATCTAATATTTAGGCTGATGTAATTTATACACAGAAAAAAATGATAGCAGAAAAAAATTATCTAAGGCTGATATCTCTATACATAATGGTCAATATTATGGTAGGTGACAGCTTTCAGTTAAAAAAATATTCTCATAGTTATTTTACATAAAAAAATATTTCTTTCAGTTAAAAATAATAAATACGTGTACTTATCTCTAAATATACTTTTCTCCTAATACATGTAATACACATTTATTGTGGAAAGTTTAAAAATATAGAAAATACTAGAACATCAGTGTCACCCATTGATTCCATTACCCTTAGATAACAACTGTTGACATTTTTATGATACACACATTCGTTAAACACCTAACCCACAGTGGAGACTGGCATGAAGTCATTAGTAATGAGTTAGATGATTTGATTACTACACAAGTAGTTCTACAAAGGGAAAACAATGTATTTGAAGCTTAATTTATAGATTTGGATTTAATCAGTTTTTTCCCTCAATATTCTCTATAGCTTGAAATATAAGTAGTAAATACAACTTAAAATGATTCTGCAAGGCACTGGGAATAAAGAAAAAAACAAAAATCAGAAGGAAAAAAAGTCAATAAATAGTTGTAATATGAAGAATCGGTATTAATTTTCCACTACAAAATAATAGTAAATAATAAAAAAACAGGCTACAATTTTAACCAATACAGAGATTCCCACACTCCTAACTTCAGACAAATCACATGAGCCCCTAAGGAGTTTCAGTGTAAACAACAAAGGTCTAATTGTTTGCTTTAAATATTGGTTACACAGTTTACCTAGTTTAATATTCTTGAACAACAAAGGAGGGATTTTTTGGGGGGTGAAATGGGGGTTGGGGGTCAGCTGATGATCCATAGCTGAAGGCATGGGAAAGACACTCAGGGAAGTGCTGCATTTGGGGCAGGAATAGATCACTGGGTGGATAATTAATGGTGGCAAAGACAGGAGGTCTTCCCTTCTTCCTTGGGCTTGTTCTCACACTGGGGACATAGCTTATAGCCCTGAGGAAGGTTTTTTTTTGATTTAAAGATCATTCTTTCTGAAACTTTTGGTCTTTCTGTGGTTTATTGAGCTAGTTTCTAAAGTTCAAGGGGGTCAAAACAGAAGGTATCTTCTCCAAGGCATTAAACAGACATTAAAGGAACAAAGTCAGTCTGCAGAGTTTCCACAGGGTCTTCTTCAAAGATTTAATCTACAAAGGAATTTTTTTTCCACATAAGACATTTACTTAATGACTTTAAGAGTCTTAATTGATTTCTTTTTCCCTTTCAGTAGAAGTTTAAAACCAATCAAAATTCAACACATAAATTAATATTAGCAGTTTAATTAATGCCAAAGACTAAATCCAAAGTCTGAAAGTGGAAGATGGTTTGTGATCGATTTGTGTCTTGATTCTTCTTACATATTTTTTAAGTTGAAATTTTCTAGATTCTTTAGTAAACACTACATGAACATATGTAATAAGAGCATGCATAATGATTTACAACTTTGAAGTTAGTGCAAACATGTAAATTTCATTATTATATTATTTAACCTTATTTAAATAACCTTATGTACTTTAAATAAGTACTTTTGTTACACAAGTAGTAAAATACAACATAAGCATGATCTATCAAAGGGTTTCTCCTATTGATATCATGGTAATACATATTTAGAACCAGATAAAAATAGGTATATTTCAATAACAGTAAAATACACATTGACTAATATTTATCAATTTTGTCAATAAAGGTATAGTATATAGTAGTACAAAGATTAAAAAGTAGTACAAGAATGATTATATTGATATGTTCTTAGAGACATAGATATTATATGAATAAACACCTTCACATCATTTGGGCAATAATATCTTGTATTTTGAATCATTTTAAAAATAATTACAGAAAAACAACTTTGAAATTTCCTGTTTTACTGCATGTGTGTGTGTACATTCACATACACGCACATAGATCATGTGTCTTCATTTAAAAGCCGTGGCTTCTATAAAATTTAATTACATCTCCCTGCAGCTTTAAATTGTGAGTGGCTTTAAATCAAGTGTGTCTTCAAAACAGGGGCAGCTTCTATTAAATTTAATTATGTTTCCCTGCATATTGCACAGTGGAGGTGTAGCTGTTAAATGAGGGCATCTTCTATTAAAACAGCTCAGGAAAGATGCAGGAGCAAGGTGGATGGCCTTCATGTTTCTTTAAAAGAAATAAAAATACTGTTGCTTGACATAGTCAAAACGCTCTCGAACCAGCTTTAGTAATGTAAGACAAAGCCAAGAAAATTGAATTTTTCATGCTATTTTCATGTATGATATGTACATTTTTGGAAATATTCCATTTATGTTAATGTTTCAATACATTAAATGTGAATTCAATGATTGAAATGTAGAAAGTCTTTTGCATTATATTTGAAATTCAAAACCATGTGCGTCACTAATTTCCAGCCATACAAAGGGGATTAAAGAGGCAAAGCAGCTTGAAATTATACTTTCTTTTGTTAAAAAACAACAAACAAATAACCCTAGGAGATTTTTTTTATCACCCCTAAATAAATATTTTTTCTTTTTTTTATCTTAAAAAAAGTTTTATGACTGGATATCTCCTAATAGTTGTTTGACCATATAAGCCTACTTTTTATTACATTATGTATTTGATCACATATGTGTTAAATACTGAAAGTTGTTTTTTAAAAATTGAGGTAAAGAAAATGGACGAATATATCACCTATAAAGTGAGATTGATACGGAGTATCTGCATTGTAAAGAAAGCACTTATCTAAGATTGATATTATTAATCCTGGGATGTACATTGCTTGACCAAAATGTGTCTACAGGTACTAGCTAAATAAAATGGATAATTTTCCTGTGTGTGTTTTAAAATATTTAATATTTATTATGATATAATTTATTATTACCATTACTATTGTTGCTTCTGAGAGGTGGGAGGAGGTGGATTATCACAAGAGCCATCTCCCTCAACAACATAGAATTTTAAAACCTATTACCATTAAGAGTGTAATACTTTGAGAAATAAGTCTAATTACAATAAACACTGGATGACCTGGTCTTTTCCTTTGGAGTTTTTCCTTTTATAAGCTGGAGTTGTATCCTAGGATGGAAGCAAAAATAGTCTTTTCCTCTTTAGCAAAGTAAAATTCTGGTCATTTTCCTAACTTGTCTAGAAATAAAATTAATTCACACAACTGGCATCTCTTTTGAAATGCAGACCTCTGAAGTTGATGTTCTGGCCTTGAGAATTACCATGCATTGGTGCAGACATGTTTACATGGAAAATAAACAAACTTTTGCCAAGAGTGGATGTTCTTACAACTGATCTGTTTTCTGAGATATATAGTAATGTATCAAAGACAGGTGTTTATCTTCAATACGCTTACCTTAAAGTAAAAACATTTTGGATTCTTACCTAAAATTTATACATGTAAATTTTTTCATTTGGTATTGAATAACACTTTTAGAAATCTTGCCAGGTGTCAGAGGTGTGTCTATATAACCATATAGAAGTGAAATTTGAAATACTCATCTTGTAATTTATGTGGAAGCTTCTACCAATATGAGCGATCAGTTTTGGAGGGTAAAATTTTTGCTATAACCTGTCTCCACTGGCTGAAAAGAAAAGTGGAGTTTTCAACTGTAAAGATTCTATTGACTACATTTGCTCAGATTGAGAATTCTTGGAAAACTTAGATTTCATCAGTTGATTTTTTTATTATTCAGAATACATAGTTATCAAAGCCTCACATGCTATTATATTTTCTCTTAAATTTATCAACACATTGCAACTTAATAGGCATAGCTTATAAAAATGATTTGTAGATTATTTGTTTAAATTATGGTCATTGGGCTGATTGGCTTGCTATTCCAGAGAAAATGCACCCAAATAAATTACAAACTAAGATGTTCATTAGTAAATTGGGTTCGGGAGGTAAAACGATGCAAGTGCTTGGAGATTAGCTGAGTACTGATATACTCAGGTACCAACATCTGTTAGGTACTCACAATTTTTAATGAGTTTCTTTTCCACTAAAGAGCAGGAGATATTTTTTCACTAATAGTAGTAGGGCATTTTATGGCATATAAGAATGTGCTCTATACATATTATGTATGTGTATATGAGTGTATATATAAGCATTAAATTGCAATGCTTCCTGCATTCCATTTCCACTATTTCTAAAGACTGTATAAAATAAAATGATTAAAATGTCACTGGATCCACATGCATTCCATTTTTGCAATAAGCATTTCTTTGTACAAAAGAGAAATGCTGTTTAATTTCAATGTGATTGTGAATTTTGTAAAATGAGGATGTAATAGCATTTTACTTAAACTTATAGCATCTTCTGCTCATATTGTGTTTCAGAATAGTTCCTTCATAATTAAAGTGTCAAAAAACACATTTGTAACAAGAATGATGAAATTCATTCTGAATAATCCGTTAGCAAATAATAACCTGCATTTCCTGCTCTCAAACAGAATCATTTAATACCTTTCAATCATTTGGTTCTTCCCTCTTTTTTCTTTTTCCTTGTTACTCTTAGAAAATAACTTTCTATAACAGCTTAAAACTATTTTATGGGTTTAATGGAAGTTTTTCTTTAGCTGGAATGTTATATGGTTAGGAAATGTTTCAATAAATATGTAAAATGCTCTTCCCAGATTCCCACTGGAAGCCTCCCAATCTAGAGTCTTTCCAAAACAATAAGCAAGGCAAACAAAGACTGCTTCAAAATAATCATAAGTTATTTACCCCAAACATTGTCCACTCATTTTTCCATTTTATTGATGAAAACAGAAATCATATTGTGAATGATTCCTATCATATTGAGATGAAGTCAGGGTGACATTTAGGTGTTAAACATAGTATGTTTCTGATATATTAAATGAGCAAGTCAGATTATTCCTGTGGATTTTTTCCTAAGATTTTTGTTTTTATTGTTTCCTATTAAAGTGATATTCAGAAAAAAGTAGAATAATAAAATGACATTCCTTCTATATTTACAACTTAAATTATTTAGAAAACATAATATTTACATGTATATATGTATATGCATATACATATATACTATAACAAAATGCAAAAATGAATAAGCAAGGAATATTCATGTAAATAATTTAGCTTATATCATGAGAATCAGTGTTCTGGTTGGCTTAATATTTTTCATACCACATATGCTTTAAACTTAGCTTTTGGAGAATTATTGGATCAGACACCCTATGTCAGAATGATAAACATATTTATATAGCCCATACATAGTGAGTTTTCATGTTTCTCTCTTTTTCATCTACTTTAGTACAGTATTCAGACTGTAAAAGGCAAGCAACCATAAATCATTTTATAATCTATCTTAAAATTTTACCCCAACACAGGTCAAGCATAATTATAGGAGGGAAAAAAATCTTTTTAAATAATTTATTCTTTTAAAATGCTTGTACCATCTACTGCAGCTGCAAAGCCATAATGCTTTCATTAAGGCTCACATCTGGGCTGCATTAAAACAGGAGTCTTTCCCAGCCCTGGAGTGTTTGTCAGGTTGAAAGTTTTTCTCATAGCTCCTGAAGCTTTTCCAAAAATCGAGGGCTAAGACAGAGAACAGACCTTGTCACGAGCTGGTACCCGGTTTAAGTACATTCCTGCTATGTTATTCACCGTCTGGCTCTAATTCGGAGGTACATCTCCCTTGTGTTCACTTTATTAACTCGCATATGACTAGCTCTTTTGTTTAATATGGAAATAAAGAAAACAGGGTTTGTTGGAGAATGGTGTTATAGATGGAGACTTTTATTTTTCCACACATTTGCTTTCCCCCACCATGTTTTCTCTTTAAAGCAATTTTACCAGTTGTATAGTGAAAAAGATAGATAATACAGTGAGTTCTCAATAGACCTTGTTTTCTGCTCCATTTTATGAAAAAGTGAGTGGAAATACACAGATCTTAATTCATTGCATTTTTTTTTTTTGGTAATCTACCATTAGTTTTATCTTGGAAGTGAAAAGAAGAAAGTGTTATCCATAGACATATGATATGAAAGCAAAATTATCTACATTTTAGGGAAATTATTGCAACAATGTATTATAAAGTTGAATAGGATGTCAGTGAAATGCTGGAATGTCATGACATTAAATAAAGAATAGAGCTATTTTTATAAAACTGTCAATGAATCCTACATTACATTTGAATGAAATAAGCCACCAACCAAAAAGAAAGAGATTAAAAAATTAATTTGGACTATCTTTCTGATGAATGAAAAATGTTGATGCTCCAGATTTTTAATGTCTATCATCTTTTCGTTAATTTGTACAGTGCACACACCTTTACTATACTACAGATCTTGAGACAAAAGGAAAACATAAACTCTGGAGCTCTAAATCCCACAGGGGACACAGATAGTTGAACAAACAGTTATAATGCATTGTGTTATATACGGAAAATAGAGGTTAATGCCCAGCAGTGATTAACTCTGCCTGGTGAGGTCATCTTTGAGCTGGTCTTTGAGTGATGAACACAAGTTCATCAGACCTAAAATGCTCATAGATATTAGCAAACTTTTGAAATTCATTATTTACCTGAAATTACAGGTAGATATCCTTTTAGGATGAAGAATGCATCTCACTATTGCATTAATGTAGTTTCCATCCTTACCCTTGACTCCAAAAGTACCATCATTCCAACAGGTCTTTCACCTACATGCTTTAATAGAATTGTGAATGATAAAGTTATTTTTCTTCCTTTCATGGAAGTAGAACTCACTTTCAACAGATGTAGCAGAAAAAAAAAAAAAAGAAAAAAGAAAACACTAGAGTCAAACCTACCTAGATAATTCTGGAGAATGAAAATTTCACTAATCTTGTTGGACTTTGGATTTTCTGTTAAAAAAGGTGGGAATAATGCCTCTCTCCTGGAGTGAGAAGGATGAAATGAGCTGATGGAGCTTGTGTATTTTTCTCCAAATAGAATATACAAGATTTGGCTTAGACTAGTTCTATTTTCTGGTTTGCTAATGCTGTGTGTCAGAATCTAATGTATATATGATGAACATTAATATTCACATACTTGAACAAATGATTAGGTTGTTTAGTAATTAGCATGGCATTAAACAGATTAATGGAAGAACATAATAAATAATAAAGTCTCCTGTAATTTAACAACCTCCATATTAAGAGTTAATGTCTTGATGGACAACATGATATGTGCAAGTCCCTTGATTTATTCCTGGTTAGTGAAAATTTGTGCAAAGTTTGCATCTTCCATTGCTTTCATTGACACTCTCTTAGGACCTAGCAAAATACTCTGACAAAGCTTTGGTATTCAATAGGTGCTTGTTAAGTTTCTGCATCTTGTTCTCAAAATTCAGATAGGATTTTTTCTAGCAGGAAAGATGGAAACCAGAACTTCTAAGTTGAAACAAGTCACCTATGTCTACACATGAAAACATCATAGTTTATAAAATGTTAAACAAACAAAAAGTTTGAAATACAAAGCAAATAAAATGTGATAGCAGCACTGAGCATGCCTAGGAAATGATGCTATCACCTCCTAGTTACATAAAATGTACACATTTCAGAGAACATAGTTTGGAACCAGCCTTTTTCTTTCTTATTCACTGTTCTTTAGTTGTACTTTATTAAACTGTGAAGGCAAAAGGACCTGTTTTACTTAACAAAGCCAGCTAGCTGTTTTTATGGAAATTCTTTTTCAGTTTATAACTCATGTGAATGTCAATGTCAAAGTAACAACTGCACCACTGGGATGAAATGGATAAAAGACTCCTGGTCAGATAAAGTTCTCTATCCATTAAGATTTACCTTTCATGTTTTCCATTAAGTATTGTCAACTCAGCTTCTTTCTTCATTGAGACTGGCCAGCTGATGGATGCTACATACAGTACTGTACAGAATAGGAAGGCACTTCTATTTCCATGTGCTTGTAAAAGCTTTTTATCCAAACGGAAATTGACAGTATTTCTAGGCAACATTGTTTAACACATGAATTGTGAAATATCTTATTTATTAACCATAATTTTTGATGCTATGAGCATGTGTGTGTATATATACCCACAGTGACAATTTAATCTTCCTAATCTTTTGATATTTCTGTAGAGGTATTATGCTTGATTCAGTATTACCTTGTATAAAACATTTGATTTATGAGAATGAATAAATTTCACAGACACATAGACCCAAGATTAAAACATTCTTTAAAGGCAGGATTAGAAGCTAAATAAGTCAGTTCCTAATTTAGCACATGTATGTTCCCATGTATGTGTTGATTTTTTTCCAACTTGTGAATATCTATTAGTTAGAATGAAATATTTTTTAAGAGGGGTTTTCTGAAAAGTTAATCTGCCTGTAGAATAATGCAATGAAACTGCAGCTCCTGTCAACTTCAGTAGTAGCAATCAAGTTCAAAACATGGCTTCTAGTAATATAATTGTACTATAATTGGAAGAAGGGAAAATTTATTTTATTTACCATGGTGTATTCAGAAATATTAAATGCACCTGTGTACTCCTTTCAGTGCCCTTAAATAACAAAGTCAAATGGGTGTTGTTGTTTTTTATAAGTTCAAGAATTTAGAAATAGCTCCCAAGAAAATATTTTCTTTCTTTAAATTTTACTAGGATAAGTGATTTACATACCTAAAGTACATTTTACTGCAAAAGGAGGCTGATTAAATAAATTAACTCACTAAATCAGGGATCATACCATATGACCAAGAAGGAGATTATTATAGGAAATTTGCCATGAGACAGTAGCAGTTGGAAAAAGAAAAAGGGACATAATGAATATCTTAAAGTAAATAAATCAATAAACTTTGTGATACGTTAGATCAGAGGAGTTTAAGAATCAGTCAGCAATACTTGTAGAACTGGCTACCTGGGAAACAGTGATGATTGCGAAAAGGAAAATTCATGGATTGTGTGATAGGACCCTTTGACTATGATTTCTCTCTTTCCCTACATTCCATATTTAGTTGCCAAACAAAGCTGACTTAAACACTACATATTTCTCAAATCTATTCCTACCTTTCCAACCACCACCTAACTTAGAATGGGGCTTTGAATTGGTCTTCCAGTTCTGAATAGGTTCAAAGTTAAGAACCATGATATTGCCGGAGGTATTCTGACAGGAGATCTAGACAGGTCTTGTAATTTCAATGGCTTTCCTGTGACCATGAGGACAAAAGTCACTTTCATTTCCCTGATTAAAAAAAAGTGGGTTTCTACTTACTTTCCTGGTTCTCCGACTGCTTGTGCTTCCCCAGATGCATGGAGTGATTTCACATCTTCATCCCTTTCATGTACAGCTAACCTCTTAATACTCTGTCCCTGGTTTTCTCCTGGTTATTCCTATGTATCTTTGAGCTTGATTCAAACATTCTAGCATCACCTTTGCAGGGAGTTTATCTGCAGGCTGGTCTAGTGACCCTCCTTTTTGTTTCTCTGTTATTAGAGAAGCTAACACCACACTGAATACAGATGAGGAATCTATGTATTTTCAAGTTAATAAACTCTCAAAATCATGGGCTGTATGTTCTGCATATTGTAAACTCATTTGGGGATCAAAACCTAGACTGAGCAAACAGTGAATGTTCAAAATATCTATTTAATGCACTAATTAATGAATGTATGAATTAATAATTATAAGAAAGTTTAAATCAGAGACAATGTATTTTTAATTCTTATTTTCTTCAAGAGAACTATAGGCAGTGCAGAATTCATAAATGTTCAATGCCATGAAAAGAAGGTATATTTTAAAGACTCAAGTGGCATTTTCCATTTGAAAAAAATACTGTCAGCTTGTTGTGGGATGAGTCCTTCAATTCACTATGTTGTTCTGACTGGGTCACTTAATTATTCAGTTCTGCAAATTTTCCTTCTTGGAAAAGTATACTAATAATTCTGGATCTCTGTTTCATTAAAATAGTGTAACTAATAAATTATGCATTCTGAATTTCTGTAAATAACATCATGTCTTTATAAGTTTTTATAAAGAATACCTGTCTACATAAAACTAAGTAGCTACATAATGGTTTTAACTTCCTGTCACACACAGGAATTTCAGCCAATTTTCTCCTAATGTTTTCCATCTTAGTAAAGAACACCACCAGATACCATGTTGCCAAAAACAAAAATCAAGATAAAACAAACAAGAAACATAATTTTTATGCCTCTTTCCTCATCATTTGTTGTGTTTTTCTCATCAAGTCTTGTTCATCCTGTGACCTAGACTTCACTCATCAACTACTCTCTAGATCAGGCCACCATTAGTTTTCAGCAGGACTGTTTCGCAGACTTCTAACAAATATGCATGCCCCCATCATGCTCTTTTCTAAAATATCCTTAGAACAGGAGTCACAATGAGTTTCCAGTGCCTGCATCTGTCATATCACTTCCCTAGTTTAAACCATTCAGTAGCAATGGTTTCTCATTTTTAACTGGATAAATCTCTAAGTATTAAGATCTAAGTCTCATCTCTGATATCTCCTCGCTTTCTACTCAGAGTAGAAAAAGCTTCTATTTGTTCATTGAATTTTTCACTTTCTCTATAAAGTAGATTTGGGCAGATGTTTTTATTCCAGAACACTCTTGCCATGTCTTTTCATTGGACTAACTTCCCCTCATCTCTTGATTAGGAATCTAAACTTTTCTTCTTCCATGAAACCACCTGGATTGTGGACCATTGGCCAACAAATCTCAGAGACTATCATCTGTCCCATTTTTATACTTGGTACAATTTAAGTAATTGCTTGTTTTATGTCTCACTTTCCACACATACTACAACGTCCATTAGGACAATATTCTTTGCCTAATACCTAGCAAAACGCCTGATACATGGATGTACTCAATACACATTTGTAGAATATGGTTATTTGATTTCATGGAAACACAACATTTTTTCTCTGCATTTAGGAAATCCACCCCAGAAATTGTTTCAGATAATACTATTTACTTGAAATGTGAGGAAAATGAAAATTTTCTTAAATTTCTATGAAATTATTGGTTTCCTGGTGGGAATAAAATAGACAAGTATAAGATAATGTATAATCCTTGAGTCCCTGTTAAGATTATAAATAATTAAAAATGATATTTAGATGAAATAAAAATAAAGTTACAAATATTATTTTTATTTAAAAATGTTCCAGCCTTTATACAATGCCAAAAATTAGGTGTAGACACAAGTGATTGACTTTGTAACTTTAAGAGTAGCTTATACTTTTTGACTATCTTTTTTATTCTGAAAGCAGCGATCTTGTTTCCTTTTTCTAATTGAGTTTTGCTTAAAGTGAACTCAAATACCAAATTATGGTGTGGTGCTCGAAAGCTTTCCCGTAGTTTCTTTAAAATGCGTTCTTACTAGGTTTCAATCGTGTTGCAATCCCTTTGACTGGAGTGACTGCAAATTGCAGTTAGAAAATGACAGACCCCCTCCTCTCTGCTAATGTTATTAGAACGAAGCTATGATGGCACCTATCAGGATAACCAAATTAGAGCAGTTCACATAAGGCAGGCTCTCACACAAACATACTTACGTAACAGATGTATCCCTCAACAGGAAAATGACAGCCATTCAGATAAAATGCTTTTATTATTTACTTTCAACAAGTTTCTATAGCAGTGGCATGACTATTGTTGAATCATTTCAATAATCTTGTTATAGGGCTGGTAATAAAAGAAAAAGCACTTCTGCAGAGAGAAATGACCTGCCTCCTGACATCTTCAGAGGTACTGGATGACAGTGATATGTAGATTACTTTTCTGTTCAAACAAACAAGAGCTTTTCCAGGCCTTTTTTTAACCTAGTTTATTTCCTCAAAGCACTCTGATGTGGGCTTGACAAGAAAGACAAGAGGCTACCCCTGCAATTTCACCACTGCCAGTAGGTGTAGCAGTTGGTGTAGTTTGACATGTTAAGTAGAAGGTGGAGGCATCCATGGAAAAAGCTTTACAGTTACCACGAGATGTAATGACTTCTGCGAAGACGGCACCTTCTATGTATAAACAAGCGCCGATGAATAATGATGCTTGGGAACATAAAAGGATTTCAACCTTAATAAATTAAGCAGGAATGAATATTTCACAATTTATGTATACACTTTGCTCTTCAAAGCCCAATGTATAAGTAATGTATAAGTATTTTATGCTACAGTGATAGCTGGAAGACCATTATATCTTTGACACTATTATTCATTCATCCACAAGAAGTTTCAGGAAAATTAGCCAATCCTAACACTTATAGATTATGCTATTTTTCACTGGGCCTATTACTTCTCAAATATTCTTGATATCTGAAAATAGGAGAGAAGCAACCCAGTTCCTTTCTGTATTGCCTATATTTTATTTTTTTCACTAATATCACTAAAAAATTGATAAATTAAAATATTCGAAGTCAAGGACCAGCAGAGATGAAACCACTGTACCAGGTGAAAAACAAAAACAAAAACAAGACAAAACAAAACAAAAAAATCAGTGATTGTAAATTTATAAAGCAATGTGTCTATTTCTTCACTGTTGAAAATATATTGCACCTAACTCAAAATATATCTTGGCTCTTCCATGTGCAATTGAATTGGTCCTTTGGTATTTATGATCCATAATACATCTATTTTCTTCTTCTCTGTACACAAGAAGGAAAATACTAGTAAAAAAAAAATTGACTAGATTCTCCCAAGGCCCTGCTTCACTGAATCTATGTCTGGCTGGAAGATGAATTAATCTCATGAAAATGACCTTTTCTAAGCTTACAACTAAGTGAGGATAGTCTGTAATGGAAAGGTATCAAACAACGTATATACTGGGAAGCACAATCATTCCAACTAAGAAATCTGGGGTCAGCAATATAGAGCTCCCTATTGTCCTCTAAGTTTTTCCACTTTCTACATTATTAAAATAAAGTAGTATTTTAAAATGAGTACTTCACTTTTTTTTTCATAAAATAACCATTTCTCTAAGTATGAGATTTTGAGGCCTTTTGTCAGGAAAAGTTCTGCCTAAGAGACTAGCTCCCAGTTTCACTGTATTTTGAATTAGGTAGGTCACCACCACAGACTGGATCTCAATATTTTTTCAATGGTAAGATGAAGACAATAGTATTTTTACTAGGATTAAATGCTATTATCAAGTAATTTGCATATGATTATACAAATGCTAGTTTTTAATATTATTCCTACCAAAATTATTGCAAGATTGCTCGTATTACATTGACACTTTTTACTGAAAATCAGTTCTGGTAGGATTTCTGATTCAAGGAATAAACTGAAGAGAATTGAAGGATTTTAGACATATCTTTGTTATAGGCAAGTTCTAGACAAACCCTGATCAAGGAGAATCAGCATCCAGGGCTGGGTCAGCTTCCTTTTATTTATTTATTTTGGTACTGGGGATTGAATGCAGGGCAAGCATTCTACTCACTGAGCTACATTCCTAGCCTAGTGCATCCTCATTTAACAGAACTGTGGAATTGCTTTAGTTTTCATGTATTTTACGTACACAGCACATGACCCCAGGTAGCTTTTGTTGTGTGTAACCCTTATTTTTTATTTATAGGGCAAGAAACCTAGACCTGGAGAATTCAATTGATTTCCTAGTCACAGAGACACCTATTGGCAGAGCCAGATTTGGGTCTCAAAACCTATGTTATCTTCATTATGCCATTCTAAATTATAGCCCTTCGAAGAGTTGGTATGAAGGAACATGAATTACAGTAGGATTAAGTAGAACATGCACATGGATAGTCTTCATTATCATAATGGCATGCCCGCCAAAAGGTGTACCAGACTCTGTCCAGTTGATTGTGAGAACCATCAGCTTCACATTACAAGATGTCATTTCTAAAATATTTTGTATTAGCTTACCCTAGGTATATTATAGCATTTGATATAATGTTTTGTCCCAACTATATAAAAATATATGATATATGTATATAACTAAAACATCCAATGCATCTAGCATAGTATGAAAAATTGTCTGCTATCTGTATATATTACTTAAGGGTTTTAACATAGTTTACTACAATTGAATTATGTTAAAATTAAGGCAAGTCATATTTAGTGTTTCTGTTTCTTTTAGTTATTTGCTATATTCTGAAATGAGCTCATGATGAAATCGGAAAACATAGATGAGGGGAAAATAATATTATTTGGAACATACTGGGAGAATGATTTGTGGAAGAACTGGGACTTTGAGAATATGGTGAGGCTTATGGCAATTTTCTTAGAAGGTGCTGTGGTCTTTCAATTGAACAGCAAGGAAATTTATCAAATTCATATCCTGACCTCATCTGTCTTTCTCTAGGGAGATGACATCTTATAAGAACTATAACAAGGAGAGTGCTCTCATCTCCATGGAGTAAACATAATTGTAGCATTAGGTCTCACAATTATCCAGGCAGCCCATATAAGCTGGGGGATCAAAAGGCAAGAATGGTTCCCCAAGTGGCCATCCCTTTATGACTCAGGGTGCTTTGTGGTGGCTCAAAACCCTCTAGTTGTAAGGTAGATTTATCAGTGACATTACCAGTCACTGATAGATTAGAGGCCATCTATTCTACCTAGTACAGGTGACTTTTGGGTCTTTACTAACTCTCCTCCCTATGACCCATGACTAATTAGGCCTTTTGGGCACAGTTAGCTGTGTTATTTGAGATTTCCAACTATAGCTTTAGGGACCAGCTTCTGGAATGAAATAATGGTTCCTTGACTCAATCCTTGGCACCTACACTCATTGCCTTCTTGCACTTAGCTTTGATTTTTGAACTGTCCTTTCTTGAATCAGTCACCCAGCATTATGGTACTTGAAGGATAAGCAGCGTTCCTGCCTCAGTCTGGGTTAGTGCTTAACCCTTTCATATTTGGTCCCACCCATTAAAAGTGAGATGGCATAAAAACATTGTGTTGAAATGGAAGTTATTAATTATTAGTATATAACATATATCTCATTACATAAACTCAGTCTTAACAATAGTAATAATACTTTTAAAAATGACTAACAGTTTTTGCATGTACATAATATGTTCCAGTCATTGTATTGAGTGCATTCCATACATTGACTTATTTAATCATTGCAATAATAATCTATGGTAAGGATATTATTATTAGATAGAACCACAGAGAGTTGTTAATATTTGACTACTTTTAACCCATAATATTGGAAGTTTCTATAAATATAATGCAAATATTAGTCCTGTTTGGCAGATGAGCCATCTGAGGCATGAAGAAATTAACTTTTTGTAGGTTATAGTAACTGGTAGAACCACAAAATAAAATGTATAACAGTTACAACCCTTTCTTTTCCATATCTACCCCATGGTTTTGTACCATATCAGCTACTTAACCTTATAAATAATTCCCATCATTTGAAATTGCTTCTTTGATCAACTGCTTGCAGCCAACGATCACCTTTCAAACATAGTTCTTCTAGCACAGGCAAATTTTACACTGATTAGAATAATTTATGTGGGAAAGAACCATGTGAAAATGTGGAGTGGGGCAATGTAATCAACTCAACTACAAACAAGCCACAGTGCCACATATGTTGGTTCAAAGTATTTCAAATATTTAGCATGTGGGTCAGAAATATAGCACTTATTCCCCAAATTAGAAATAGCCACTGTATAATTTAAACCCAGTGTAGATTAGCCAAGTTAGACCATCCTAATGAGTGAAATGAAATAACTTTCAGCTATCTTTGCATGTTTATAGCAAACTATAAAGTAATTTCCCCTTTGTTGAGAACTTTGAGCATACATTTTCTTGTCAGACTTCCCAACTGTACAGGTTGGAAGTGGAGTCTGACTGAGAATTCTGCAGGCGATGCAATTAGCGTGGGGGCACTGTGGAATCTTTATAGAACTGCCAATTAGCACTTAAAAAATAATTTGCTTCTGGTACAAAGACAAAGTGATAGACGGTGCATTTGAAAAAGCTCTAGCTACATTTGAGAATCTCATGTTTTTTCGAACAAATGTAATATTTCCAAGCTTTCAATGCTGATCTTACTGAGTCATGTGAATTCAGGGGAGTCAATGATATATCTCTTGATGGAACTCATTTGTGTATGTATTAATTAAAAAAAAACTCTTTACAATGGCTAACTATGATTTTCACCATTTACACGCTATGATATAAAGCTTATAATTACTTAAAATCATCACAGTTATATCCTTTGGCATACAAATGAATTATTCTGGTTCCTTTTATTACACTCTCTCCCCACAACATAATAGTTTATACCCATTCTCAAGAAAGCTCTTGAAAGTACTCAAGTCTCGTGCTCCTAAAAGTCTCTGATACTATTATTCATCTGAATTAGCTATCACCCTCCTTTACCAATCTGGATCAACCAGTGATTGAATTACAGAACTAAAAGGTTAAAAGGACTGGATCATCATTTATTCTCATTTTGTGTTTTAGAAATTATTTTTGAGACCTTCAAACAAGTCTGCTCTGACAACCCCTCCCAGAAAGAGGAGTTCACTGTACCTTTATCCCTTGATTGGAAAAAGTGCTAATGAGAACAGGTCATAGATTTGATTTCACTGGAGTGGATGCAGCTATGCTTTGTTCTTGCTTTGTCCCTCCAAAGGCCTTGGGAACAGAAGTCAGCTATTTGCAAATGTGTACTGCAGGTTGTGAGGGTTAACCAGAGAGAGAGCATTCACATTTTCAGAAAACATTGTTAATACTGAAACAAAAGCCATTCAAAGATCATGTCATACTGGGGTTGGTGATGGTATCATCTGCACTTCTAACCATGCACAGCTCAAACTTCCAAAAGTTGTCCTCTTCTTAAAAATTAGATAATCATTTAAGACTAATAAGAATGTGTAAGAATTCAGTATAGTTAAGCCAGATGATGGGCCTTATACAGATTTTATTTTTGAGTCATCTGTTAAATCATTCTATTGAATAATCTATTTGTTTTTGCCTCGGCATATATACACATTTCATTATTGCTCCTGCTTCCTTCCTTTTTGAGAAACAAAGGAACAAATTATTAAAGTCTTCCTTCTTTATCTTCTTCCATTCTGAAGAGTCTACATCATAAATCAACTTTTTGATTTTTTAGTTTTAAATTAATTTAAAGAACACATAATGAGACACACACACACACACACACACACACACACACACATATTCTGTGCTGAGGATCAAACTGGGGGCCAAGCACACGTTGGGCAAGCACCCTACCACTAAGCTACTTCCCAACCCTTAATATATATATATTTAAATATTTTTCTTCAGTTGTTAATGGATCTCTTATTTTATTTATATGCAGTGCTGAGAATTGAACCCAGGGTCTCACATATGCCAGGCAAGTGCTCTACCACAGAGCCATAAATCCAGTCCCCCTTAATATATTTTAAAGATTACAAATAATTCCATTGAAATATGAATACTGTATGCTGATAAATATTTGCCTGAAAGACCAATGATGCCCCTCAGAAGGTAGATTTCAAATCTTATACCCTAAAAGTTTGACAAGAAAGGCCAAACAGAATTACATCCAAAGAAACCTAATATATGTTGTGTGTCAGAATATAGGTCAGCACATTAGGCTATTTACTTATATTTATTATAAACAAATAACATACTGCCTTTCTTTGAATGAAATCCAAGTGTTTTCAAATCTATGATAGTTAGTTGTTTGTGTAAGCAGGAAATCTAGAAATTTTAGGAAACTGGATTTCTTAAGAGACCATTTCACTAAACCAAAATACTTCTTCATTAAAACTATAATTAAAAATAAATAATAATTTATTATATTATTATAAGTAATAATAAAAATAAATAAAATCAATTAAAACTATGAATGAAAAACTTTATTTAAAACTATAGAAAACCTATAGTTTTAATTAAACTTCATGTTTACTTCAAAAATTGGACACATGACTGTGTTTACCGTAATTTATATTAACCAATAACAATGCCTGTCATTGTTTTGTCCCATTTTCAAACCCTATCTTGCAACAGGAAGTCACTTTTGTTAGATATGGAACATGGTATTTGGTTTACATTATATGTGCTCATGGATTTATGAACTGATTCGGTGGAATAGCTATTATTGTTCACATTGTGAGAAGGAGATTGGACAGCTAACCAGTGACCAAGCTTGAATGGGACTGTAACTTGCTTTGAGCCCACCATTTTTCTTTCTTTCTTTATAGTTTTATTTTTGTACTGGGGATTTAACCCAGGGGCACTTACCACACTAAGCTGCATCCCCAGCCCTTTTATTAATTTTTATTTTGAGACAGGGTATCATTACCTTGCTCAGCCTGGCTTTGAACTTGTGATCCTCCTGCTCAGTCTCCCAAGTGGCTGGGATTAGAGGTGTATGCCATCACACCCAGTAAGCACCATCATTTTTCATTTCTATTACATTGCATTGGTTCCCTCTCCTTGATTGGTCTGGAGGTTGGTCCTGAGTGGCAGAACCTGGATGCTGTCCACTTCTTATTAACATGCCCTGTGGGTGTGAATCTTGCTTCCTATTATTACAGTCCTTATGTTGGCAGAATATAGCAGTCATGAAAACCTACAAGGAACCAGATAAGCTGGAGTTTGAATCTTATTTTTGGTACTTATTTGTGTGATCTTAGACAACTTGCTTAATCTTATTGAATTTAATCTCTCACTTATAAAATGAGAGAAATGAAACCTACTGTATGGTCAATGCTAGTTCACAGCCTGGCAAATTGTGAGTTGTTAATATTTTCTCCTGTATAATCAAAATGAATCACAACTAATACTTACTGATAGTCCACTGACTTCAAGGTTTTTCATACCACCTAAATTACTGATGAAGTTGCCTCCTCCCTCTCTGGGGCTATCTCAAACACCAGTGCTTGGCTGGATCAAACTTAGCTGGGTAGCATATGTATGGAACAGCCTCCCAGTGGAGATGCTTTCCCTCATTCCCTGCCTTCCCCACAGTCTGGCCTCCAGGTTCTCATAGACCCAGGTCTCTGCCTGTCTGATCCAGGAGGTTAGCCCACACACTCATGTCCGTAATAAATTACCACAATCTGGGTGGCTTCAAACAACAGAAACATTCTTTCTCAGTTCAGGAGGCAAGAAGTCTGACTACAAAGTGTTCTCAGGTCTGTACTCTTCCCGGGCTCTGTGGGAGGATTGGTTCCCGGTCTCCTCTAGTTCCTGATGGTTGCTGGCTTCCCTGGCCTTCCTTGATCTGGGCTGCATTGCTCTATCTCTGCCTCTGTGGTCACATTGCCTCCTTCTCTACACAATTTTCTCAAAACTCCTGCCTAAGAAATGCATGCTGTGGCATTTCGAGTCCACAGAATAATCCAGGAGAAGTTCCTCCACTCAAGATCTTTAACTTAATTCTACCTTTAACGGTATAGGGTAATATTCCCTCTTTTTCCCGGTAGGATAATAGTCACAATTTCAGTTCAATAAATAGTTTTGGAACACCTACTAAGTTCCGGGCTCCACAGCATGCAGTTATTTCCCTTCCATATACAAATATGAGACTTCAAAACACATGTGACACACAACTTTGTGGTCATTCTTCACACTCTTCTGTTGTAGTGAAAGAACATGTCAGAGATTCAGAGAGAGAGGAAAAGAAGAAAACCTACTCTGTGTCCCTTAGTTTGGTTCTCCCTTATTATAAACAAGTATTATCTTAGTTATCATTTGAGAACTGTTTTGTTTTTTAAAATGGGCACAGTATTAATCCATGTGGTCAGCATATGTGCATGTGGGAAACCCCTTAACATGTTAAATATTGTACCCTGATCATTTGTTAAACATGTTTTTGACAATCAAAGCAAGGACCATAAATCATAAATGTGGAAGTTGATGTTGCATCGGAAGACTGTGCCAAAGTTTTTTTTAAAAAAGTCTATTCATTCTGTTTATAAGAACTATGTAAAGAAAAACAAAACTTTTTCTTTTCTTTCTTCCTTTTTTTTTTTTTTTTTTTTGGTTGTTTTCCTTTCCCAGAAGAGAGAAGGGAGAACTGGCAGAGAAACAGCAGTGTAATGGAGACAATTTCTAGGCCACCCAGCTGCCTAATTGCTGGCAGCATCTCTGGATTTTTACAATATGCCTCTTGTGACACCACCCTTTGAAAAGAAATAATCCTACATTATAACAAAAACAAACAAAAAATATGTATACGGCATCACAAAAAAGCAGCCCTAAACCTTCTAAGTAGAATAATTCGGCAAAGGATTCCATGTCATGAAAGACAAAGCAAAAGGGTAAATAATTACTTTGCAATTTCCCCTCCTACTGTACTGTTTTGGGAAGCCCATCCCATGTGTTAAGTTGAAACACCACTTTTTAAATTTTAAACTTATTATAATTTAATCCAGCAAGATGAAAGCTTTGAACATCCAATTTCTTTCAACATTTTATTTAGAAGGACAGCAGTGGTGATAGTCACATTGTTTCATGCAAAACAAACAACAGCAACAAAAATAAAATAAAATAAAATGAAAAAGCAGTGGTTTCACGCAGGCTAGCACTTAACATGTTTAAGCAGAACTATGTGGAGTTATTTAGCAATTCCCTGAAGTGTTCTCAGCAATTTCTTACAACAGATTCTTTAAGAATATTATTAAAACTTGAGAGGAGGTAAATGAGCTATAGCTGTGTCCCTGTGGAAGTGTCTCTGAGAAGACAAAGCAACAGCATCTGCAGCTTGGGGACAGCCAGTGTGTATTAGCATGACTTCTTCTAAGTTGCAGAGCTTGCTGTTTATTGGACAGTAAGCCTCTCCAGTAATGCACACACACATCTGCAATAAATGAAACAGATGTGTTTGATTAAGAAGGCATCTTTTGAAAAGATTTTGTTTTGTTTTTAGAATTGTTAGATATTGTCTTATCTCTTTGGGGAGTAGTAACAAGCTGGAAACCACTGATTGGAGGGAACTTTGATTCATGCATTCATTCAACCGCTGGGGGAACATTGGAGAGCTTTCTCCTTGGGTGGATGCTGTGAAGATTCTAGAGATAATGAAGGTAAATGTGACATGTTCACTCTCTCTGAGGAGCTCACAGCCCAGAGAAAAAGACAAATATGAAACCAAACTATTGCTACCCAATCTATCGTTGCACTCTGACAGGAGAAACAGATAATAGGAAGGACTAACTATTTGTGGGGGAGATGAGGGGAAAGCTTGGAAGAACTTGGGAAAATCTGCAAGTTGTTCTACACAGAGAGTAAAGTATCTTTTCTTTGGTAACATATTATGTTCAGTAACAAGCACATAGAGAACGTAGTTCTTTTTGTATTCCTTTCCAGTGTGTTGATCTTTTAAAAGGTCAACTTTCTCAATGCCTAATTTAAAATGCCACCTTTAGTCTACTCATAACTATATACTATTTGAGCAGGAGAGAGAGAAAGGCTACTAAATGAAGTAGTCTCCTCAGGAGGAGTGGCAAAATGGCATATTGTTTAAAACAGTGGCTCTGAGTCGGGCATAGAGCACACCTGTAATTCCAGCAACTCAGGAGACTGAGGCAGGAGGATTGCAAGTTTGAGGCCAGCCTCAGTCATTTAGGGAAACCCTTAGCAACTTAGGGAGTCCCTGTCTCAAAAGAAAAAATAAAAAGTGCTGGGGATGTAGTTCAGTTATAAAATTCACCCAGGTTCAATCCCCAGTATACACACACACACACACTCTCTTTCTCTTTATTCACACACACACACACACACACACACACACACACACACAGACTGACAGAAGACAGTCTTGGTACTTGTACTTACCAGTACCACAATTCTTAAGAGCTATACCAACTTCCCTTTCTAAGGCAACTTCCCTCTGTCTCAGTTTCTTTATCAATAAAATAGATATTTTCTTAATTGTAGGCTTGTTATGAGTAATGATTTATAGGCACCTAATAGTCTTTTAAATTATATTTAATTCTAAATTTTTAAATATTGTGAAATAGATTTTCTATTTTGCTAATTATTCACTGGGAATATTATAGAGGAGATAATATTCTACCGTCTCTTACATAAAAATACAAATGGTATTTTAGATCTATTCTATTTCCATATACTAAAAAAGATATGTTGCTTTCCGTATTCATATTTAACACTTTAAGGTGAAAAGACTAACAAATTCTTAGTGGATGCAAAACAAACAAACAAACAAAAAAAAAACAAAAAAAAAAAAACTCAAAAATGAAAGACAAAACAAAAAACACCCCAGTAATAAAAACAACAACAACAAAAAACTCACCTCTACATACTTACCTACTTAGGAATGCAATTTCAGTGAACACTCTCAAATTGAGGAGCTCAGTAAATTTATCATCATCTTCTTTCATGTAAAATGAAACATGTTACTTTTACTTCCAGATAGTCCTTTCATTTACTAAAATGCATCTTGTCATTGCATATAGTTAACTATTGGTTTTGGAAATGAAAACTTCACAAGTCGTCCATCTTTGCTCAGGCCCCTGGTAAAGTCAGGCTGCAGGGATATTTTCCTTTGCCCTCATGACCATCATCATGATTTCTCTTTTTCCACTCTGTCACAACCTGCTTTTGAGTCCTCATTTACAATAAAGTGTAAAATAAATGACACGATGTTTTAGCCAGCTTTTTTCTGCTATGTCTAAATGATCTCATCGTACAATTATAGAGGAGGAAAGGTTTATTTGAGGGCTCATGGTTTCAGAGGTCTTAGTCCATAGCAGGCCAGCTCCATTTCTGGGGGCTCGAGGTGAGGCAGGACATCATGGCGGAAGAGTGTGGCAGAGGGAAGCAGGTCACATCATCAGGAAGCAGAGAGACTCCACTCTCCAGATACAAAATATATACCCCTTAGGCACACCCCAATTCCTACCTCCTCCAGCCACACTCTACCACTTCAATTAATCCCACCTGGGATTAATTCACTGATTGGGTTACGACTCTTACCACCCAATCCTTTCTCCTCTGAACCTTCCTGCATTGTCTCACGTGTGAGCTTTTGGGGGACACCTCACATCCAAACCATAACACACAAATTTCAACGAATTCTCCATGGACTGTTGACCTCTTTGATAAGTTTTCATACCTTAGATTAGGGGTCCAAAAACTATGGCTGGCCCTTGGCTCAGATCAGGTCTCCAGCCTTTTTTTGTAATTAAAGGTAATTGAAACACAGATACAACCGATAGATACTGTCTGTGGCTGCTTTTACACTACAAAGGCAGAGTTGAGGGATTGAGACAGAGACCTTATGACCCACAAAGAATAAACTGTATTATCTGAGCTTGTGCTTAAAAAGTTATCTGATTCCTGACATAAATCTAGGGCAGATCCTCTGAAGGAACTTTCAACAACCTGGACATAGACTTCCTTTTTATCCTTAAAATTTTCTCTCTCTGTCTCTGTCTCTGTCTCTATACCACCACCCCCCCCCCCCGCAAACTCCAGGTATATTTATTCCACCTAGTTATAAACTTTAGACTGGGCTAAGTTAAGATTTGTCATCACCCAACTGAATGTTACTGACATTCATCTCATTCATTGTTATATGTATGGCAGGACTACAGATATATTGCTACATCTCAACCCTTTATTTTAACACAGAATTGACTCTTAGTTTTTACTTTTTACCAACTAATGCTAAATCCCCTGCTCTGTGGCTGCCTCTGGGGTAGTCAGTAGTCATCCTGTCTTCATCTTTGGATCTAGAGCACTTGAAAGGTAAATATATAATAGATGCATTGAGAAATGAATGGAAGAAGGAATGAATATAAACTTTATTATTTTCTCTGGTTTCTTCAAAAACATCTGAAAATTTAAAAACATTAAATATAGGTAAAGATAAGAAGCAAAAAGTGATTTTGTTCATTGCTCATGGGCTGCAAATTTATTCAAGTACTTTTCGCATTATCAAGGAAATCTAACGATATATTATCACAGACTCAAGAATTATATTCTTAAGCATGGCTCCTCAACATAAGTTCATATGTAACAGAAAACGTGTACAGAAATGTTCACTAGACCTTTATTTATTTATTTATTTAATGTATTTATTGGTACTGAGGATTGAACCCAGGAGTGCTTAACCACTGAACTACACGTTAACCCCCTTTTTAGTTTTATTTTGATACAGAGTCTTGCTAAGTTGCTTAAGACCTCGCTAAATTGCTGAGGTTGCCCTCAAACTTGGGATCCTTCTGATTCCACCTCCCATGTTGCTGGGACTTCAGGTGTGTGATACTGAACCTGGCAACTATGCCATATTTTATAACAGCCCAAACTTGAGAAGAATTCAAATGTCCATGAATAATACAAAGAATATGCACATTGTGTGTGTGGTATATCCCCTAGTAGTTACAGAAAGGTAAGTTTGGCATTTTAGTTTCTTTTCTTTACTAGGTAGAACTATAGAATTCTATAATTCTTATGATGAGCATTGGTTCCTGTGCATAATGGGTTTCAGGGTTTGAATCTATGTGGCAACTACTGAAATCTTCTTCTATGAAGGTAGACTCAGGTTTCAGAGTAGGTGAAAATTTATGACTCCCATTGAAAATTTGAGGAGCATAAGTTTATGATTCATTATTTTTACATCTGTGGTAAATATTACCAGGAGAATCTTAGCTGTGGGTAAGATTTCTCTCTTTAGGTAAGGCAACATATAAATGTTGTTACCCTTGAGTTGAACAGGCACAAATTCTAATCAACATTGTTAAGGCAGTTTCTATGACAGTAATATCTTTAGTTGTTTAATTGCATTGTCTTTCTAGGATCACATATATTTTGGTTATTGTGAAGAGTTGATGCTGTTAGACTTTTAAAATATACACTTAAGTCACTACTTTTAGATGAGATGGAGTAGAGAAGTGGAATTTCTCTCCTGCCTGAAGCAATTAAAAATAGAGAAAATATGAGGTGTTTTCAAGATATTGGATATTGACTTTTAAGGATAGAGAACCCCAAGGTATTGGAAATAAACAAGGGATCCTACCATTGTCCAGCTGAATGTTTTGAGAGTTTCCCAATGGTGACTAACTCCTTGGGAGAGGGGGAACCCAGTCGGAACTTACAAACTCACTGAGTTGAAATGATGAAACTGAGAGATTAGAGAGCAAAGTAGCTATAGACCTTAGGATAGAATATAAAAGAGGAGAGAACTGTGCAGAATTTCTAAAGAGGGTTCAGCCAAGCACTGATCAGTAAGTGTGAGTATCCCAAAACTAACCAGGCCTGGGAAAAAAACCAGATGAAATGGTTAGAGGGTAAAGTACTGGAGGCTCAAACTGACCTGGGAATATAGCATGTTTCTACCAGCAAAATTGGAAAAAAGTGATAATGCAGGGGACATTGTATAGAGTACTCAGGAGGATCATACTTCCATAATGGGAAAGAGTTAACTCTAAACACTGCTTTGATTCTACTTACCAAATCTTATAAGGAGTGATCAAAATATTTCCAAGTAACTGAACTACATGCCAGAACAAAACTTGAGCTATCACTAGCAATACAAAAATAGTCAGCACCCAACCAGGTATGATTCACAATGTTTGGCATCCAATTGAAAATTGTAGGCATGCAAAGAAGCAGGAAAATGAAACCCACAATGAGGAGAAAAATCAGTTAACTGAAGCCAACTCAGAACTTAGAAAATAAGAATGTTGCAACAGCTATTATAAATATTCACCAAGCCAAAGAAAAGACTTAGGTTAAGGAAAGACATTATGTATTGCATTTGTGTATATGAGTATATGTGTGTGTATATGTATAGATTATATAATGTATTCTATATAATCTTTTACTTGATAAGATTAATGTCAGATTTAGACATTGTAGAAAAACAGAAAAAGTAAATACCCAAATTATCCATGTAGAGGGGCATAAACTTGAGAGATCACTGGAACAATTTCATGCACTAAAAGATTGTGTGGAGAGAATTTCATATAAAACAACAATGGCTAAAAGTTTTCCAAATTTGATACAAACTATAAATACATTGTTTTAAGAAGCTCAATGGACCCCAAGCCCACAAAACACAAATAAAATTATAGGAAAGTGCATCATAATAAATTCCTCAAAACCAGTGATGAAAAAGAAATCATAAAGGAACCAGATTTAAAAAAATATGTAAACCAAGAAGAAATATAAAAATGGTAATAGATATTTTAGCAAGAAATAATATAGGCAAAATACAAGAAAGCAACATCTTTTTTTTTCTATATTGGGATTTTTTTTTAAAATTTATTTTTATTGTAAACAAACAGGATACATGTTGTTTCTGTTTGTACATGGAATAACAGCATACCATTTGCTTAATCATACATTTACATAGGGAAATGATGTTTGAATCATTCTGTTATTTTTTCCTTCCCCCCCACCCCTCCTACCCCTCTTTTCCCTCTATAGAGTCCCTCCTTCCTCCATTCTTGCACCCCTCCCACCCCCCATTATGTGTCATCATCTGCTTATCAGTGAGATCATTCATCCTTTGGATTTTTGAGATTGGCTTATCTCACTTAGCATGATGTTCTCCAATTTCATCCATTTGCCTGCAAATGCCATAATTTTATTATTCTTTATAGCTGAGTAATATTCCATTGTATATATATACCACAGTTTCTTTATCCATTCATCAATTGAAGGACATCTAGGTTGGTTCCACAGTCTGGCTATTGTGAATTGAGCAGCTATGAACATTGACGTGGCTGTATATCTGTAGTATGCTGATTTTAAGTCCTTTGGGTACAGGCTGAGGAGTGGGATAGCTGGGTCAAATGGTGGGTCCATTCCAAGCATTCTAAGGAATTTCCACAGTGCTTTCCAGAGTGGCTGCACTAATTTGCAGCCCCTCCAGCAATGTATGAGTGTACCTATCACCGACCACGGCAACAATCCTGTGGTAATTTGTTACCGCCTGCAGCAACAATTGCGCGGGTATTTATTGGAGGTGGACTGGAAACTGAGCTACTTCTATTATCTTTCTTTAGTGGGCTGCTTTCTTGCTTACTCGCTAGTTTATAGAGGAAGAGAGGCTTTGAGAGGAGAGAGAGAGAAAGGCTTTGCATAAGAGAGAGTCTTTGCTTAAGAGAGAACTTTGCTTATTGGAGAGGCTACACTTTCAGAGATGCTACTTCTTTTTAGAGTTCTGCTTCTTCTTCTTAAAGGTGCATCCTACATCCTGTGTCCTAAAGGTGCGTGGTAGAAGTGCGTGCTAAAGGTGTGTCTATGGTGCATCCTGCGTACTGCGATTTGTGATCTGTGATCTGCCATCTGCCTTCTGCGATCTATCAGAGATGCTGCTTCTCCGTGCTTCTCCGTGCTTATCTGGTTATCCCTGGTGCTTCCTATAGGTGTGTCTTATATACCTAAGGCAACCAATCAGTTTAGGATTAAGTAGCACGGTTGGAGCACATGCCACAGTACCAATCAAGAAAGAATGAGGAATATCTGTTGACCACTAACACAAAGGAGACATTAACTAATTAGGCAAAGGTAGATCACGCCATGTTAACATTAATTATGTGCCACCTCTTGGATCAAGGCCAGCCGCCATCTTAGGGTTACCCAAACATGTCTTCTGCATGTACCTTTTTCCTGACATCCTCTCCAACACCTATTGTTGCTTGTATTATTGATAATCACCGTTCTAATTGGGGTGAGATGGAATCATAGGGTAGTTTTGATTTGCATTTCTCTTATTACTAGAGATGTTGAACATTTTTTCATATGTTTGTTGATTGCTTGTAGATCTTCTTCTGTGAAGTGTCTGTTCATATCCTTAGCCCATTTGTTGATTGGTTATTTATATTCTTCGTGTAGAGTTTTTTGAGTTCTTTATATATTCTGGAAATTAGTGCTCTATCTGAAGTATGAGTGGCAGATTTTCTCCCACTCTGTAGGCTCTCTCTTTGTATTGCTGATAGTTTCCTTTGCTGAGAGAAAGTTATTTAGTTTGAATCTATCCCAGTCATTGATTCTTCCTTTTATTTCTTGTGCTATGGGAGTCCTGTTAAAGAAGTCTAATCCTAAGCCAAAAATTGAGGATTTGGACCTATTTTTTCTTCTATAAGATGCAGGGTCTCTGGTCTGATTTCAAGGTCTTTGATCCATTGTGAATTGATTTTTGTGCAGGGTGAGAGATAGGGGTTTAGTTTCATTCTGCTGCATATGGATTTCCAGATTTCCCAGTACCGTTTGTTGAAGAGGCTATCTTTTCTCCATTGCATATTTTTGGCACCCTTGTCTAATATGAGAAAATTGTATTTATTTGGGCTTGTGTCTGTGTCCTCTATTCTATACCATTGATCTATCTCTCTATTTTGGTGCCAATACCATGCCATTTTTGTTACTATTGCTTTGTAGTATAGTTGAAGTTCATGTATTGTGATACCCCCTGTTTCATTCTTCCTCCTAAGGATTGCTTTAGCTATTCTGGGTTTCTTATTCTTCCAGATGAATTTCATGATTGCTTGCTCTATTTCTGTAAGGTACATCATTGGGATTTTAATTGGAATTGCATTGAATCTGTATAGCACTTTTGGTAGTATGGCCATTTTGACAATATTAATTCTGCCTATCCAAGAACATGGGAGATCTTTCCATCTTCTAAGGAAGGTCTTCCTCAATTTCTTTCTTCAATGTTTTATAGTTTTCATTGTAGAGATCTTTTACCTCTTTGGTTAGATTGATTCTCAAGTATTTTATTTTTTTTTAGACTATTGCAAATGGAGTTGTTTTCCTCATTTCCCTTTCAGATGTTTCGTTGCTTGTGTATAGAAATGCTTTAGATTTATGCGTGTTGATTTTATAGCCTGCTATTTTGCTGAATTCATTGATGAGGTCTAGAAGTTTTCTAGAGGAGGTTTTTGGATCCTCTAAATATAGAATCATGTCATCAGCAAATAGTGACAGTTTAAGTTCCTCTTTTCCTATTTGTATCCCTTTAATTTCTTTAGTCTGCCAAATTGCTCTGGCTAGAGTTTCAAGGACAATGTTGAATAGAAGTGGTGAAAGAGGACATCCCTGTCTTGTTCCCGTTTTTAAAGGGAATGGTTTCAGTTTTTCTCCATTAAGAATGATGTTTGCCATGGGCTTAGCATAAATAGCCTTTACAATGTTTGGGTATGTTCCTACTATCCCTATATTTTCTAGTGTTTTGAGCACGAAGGGGTGTTGTATTTTGTCGAACGTTTTTTCTGCGTCAATTGATACAACCATATGATTCTTATCCTTAAGTTTATTGACATGATGGATTACATTTATTGATTTACGGATGTTAAACCATCCTTGCATTCCAGGGATGAACCCCACTTGATCGTGGTGCACGATTTTCTTAATATGTTTTTAGATACGGTTTGTCAATATTTTGTTAAAGATCTTTGCATCTATATTCATCAAGGGTATTGTTCTAAAATTTTCTTTCCTTGATGTGTCTTTTCCTGGTTTGGATATGGGGGTGATATTAGCTTCATAGAATGAGTTTGTTAGGGTACCCTCCTTGTCTATTTCCTGGAATACTTTAAGAAGTATTGGAATGAGTTCTTCTTTGAAGGTCTTGTAGAACTCGGCTGAGAATCTGTGTGGTCCTGGGCTTTTCTTGGATGGTAGGTTTTAATGGTTTCTTCTATTTCATTGCTTCATATTGATCTGTTTAAATCGTGTATGTCCTCCTGGTTCAGTTTGGGAGGAGCATATGTCTCTAGAAATTTGTCAGTGTCTTCGGTAGTTTCTGTTTTGTTGGAATACAGATTTTCAAAGTAGCTTCTCATTATGCTATGTATCTCAGTGGTGTCTGTCATGATATTTCCGTTTTCATCACAAATTTTAGTGATTTGGGTTTTCTCTCTCCTTCTCTTTGTTAGTATGGCTAAGGGTTTGTCTCTTTTGTTTACTTTTTCAAAGAACCAACTTTTTGTTTTGTCAATTTTTTGAATTGTTTCTTTTGTTTCAATTTCATTGATTTTAGCTCTGATTTTAATTATTTCCTGTCTTCTACTACTTTTGCTGTTATTCTGTTCTTCTTTTTCTAGGGCTTTGAGCTGTAATTTTAGGTCATTTAGTTGTTGACTTTTCATTGCAATGAATTTTCCTCTTAGTACTGCTCTCATAGTGTCCCAGAGATTTTGATATGTTGTATCGTCGTTCTCATTGACCTCTAAGAATTTTTTTATCTCCTCCCTGATGATTTTTGATATCCATGTTTGTTCAATAGCATATTATTTAGTGTCCAGGTGTTGGAGTAATTTCTGTTTTTTATTTTGTCATTGATTTCTATTATCAGTCCATTATGATCTGCTAGAACACAAGGCAGTATCTTCATTTTTTTGCATTTCTTAAGGGCTGCTTTGTGGCATAGCATGTGGTCTATTTTTGAGAAGGTTCCATGTGCTGCTGAGAAGAATGTGAATCCGCTCGTTGATGGATGGAATATTCTATATATGTTTCTAATGGAGGACAAAGAGGATGCAGAGGGATGTAGAATGTAGCTGTTAATTGAATAAGAAAAAAATATAGAGAAGTTCTAGATAATAGAGAGAGTGAGAGTGTAATCAAAAGAAATTGGATGTTAGCATGCATAAAAGGGAGAAAGAGATTCTGAGGGAACAGGTAAACAAAAGGAAAAGAGAGCAAGAAAAGTAAAGAAATAAAAACTTAAAATTTTTCAATAAGGAGAAAAAAGAAAATCTACAGTAAAAGAGTCATATAGTAATGAAACCTCCCAGTCTTCAGTAGCCTGGTGCATGACAGGTACCTGACAATGAGCTTCAAGCCTCCAGCAGGCATCTCAGGATGGGATTTGCCCCACCTAAAGATTGGAGCTACGGCTTCCAGGATTATCCAGGATGGCCGCTCTGACTTCCAAGTGTGTTGGCAAATGGGGAGCTGCAGCTCAGAGTGTGGACATCATCAGCTGGAGGTCCTGGAAGTGTGGTGCGGTTGGTCAGGTAGGGGTCCTGGAAGTTGGGTGTGTTTGGTGTGGTTGCAGGATCCTGGAGGCCGGGTGCAATCAGTCTGTCTGGGGTCCCAGTGATAGGGGGCAGTCAGTTGGTCTGGGGGTCCTGGCGGCAGGGCTCAGTCAGTCGATGTGAGGGCCCCAGAGGCAGGGAGTGATCGGTTGGGCTGAGGGATCCTGGAGACGGGGCTCAGTCAGTCCGGCCAGGGGTCCTAAGGGGCCTGGCTGTTGTCTCAAAATGGCAGCAGCCATGTGTAATGAAACCTGCAGGTACTGTGACAGAGAACTTCCAGGCAACAGCAGGCAGCTGGTGCTCCACTGGCGGTTGGCGATCAGTTTGCTGACTGTTGTAGGAGGATCTGGAGGTGAACCTCATGCGTTGGGTGATGGATAGGTGTAAGGCAGGCGATGGACAGGCGAGAGGCAGGCAAATGGAGGATGATAGGTGCCTGATAGTGAGCAATCTGAAAGCAACATCTTAAATATATTGAGAAGAATAAAAGAATTTTATGCCCACAGAAAATGTTTTGAAAAATGAAAGTGATATAATGATTGTTTTCAGACATATAAAATCTGAAAGAATTAATCATTAACAACATAACCACGCTATAAAAACATATTAAAGGTAATACCTTGAACAGAAGAAAAATGATATCAGATGAATATATGGGTCTATTCAAAGGGTTGAAATATCGTGAATGTGTTAACTATGTGGATAGATTTAAGTTGTTTTACTGTTATTTTAAATGTATTAAAAGATAATTGATTATTTAAATAATAACTATAACCATGTAGTGGGGAGCAGTTATCACACGTAGTGGTGGAATATGTGGCAATGATAACAGATGGCCTGTAGAAAAGAAACCAAGTGACACAATCTAAGGGTTTTATTATTTTTTTAACTGTACATGAAGTGGTATATTATCACATAAAATAGATCGTATATACTGCAAGCCTCAAAGCAATCATTAAAATATAAAAACAAAGAATTGGTGCTAAAACTCCAACAAAAGAGAAGAAATGGAATAATAAAGCATACTTAGTCTAGAAGAATGCAAAACATGCTTTTTTGTTGTTGTTCAAAAGGAAAAAGAATACAAAAAGCAAATGGCATAAGTGAAAAATAATAACAAAACCATTGATTTAAATGTACCTACATTAATGATCATATTAATGGTTCTAGCAGGCAAAATATTAAAATGAATGCCCAAGATATTCTTCCCTAATCCCTATGACTGTGAATATGAGATATCAGGTTAGTGACTGTGTTAAGCTATAGGACAAAGGGAGCTTATCTGGTTGGCCCTAGTCTAATTACTAAACTTGTGAGAAGCAGAGCGATTTCTCTGCTGGGAATCAGAAAGTTTCAAAGCACAGGGCAAGTTCTAGAGCCATTGCTGACTTGAAGACTGAGGGGCCATGTGGTGAGGAGTCTGGTATCTGTTCAGCCTGTAGAAGTTGAAAGAAGCTCCTGGCTGCCAACCAGCAGGGCAATGAGGACTTCAGTCTTATAATCACAAGCGGCCCAGTTCTGCTACCAACCTGACAAAGAGAGCTTTCAGATAGGAGCCCAGCATACCATCACCTTGATTTTGGCCTCCTGAGATTAGGTCAAGAACCCATGTGAGCTTACCTGGACTTCTAATGTACAATCTGGAGATAACGAAGGAATGTCTTTTTAAACTGCTAAATTTCTAGTCCTTGGTATTCTGAAGCAATAAAAAACAAACTGAAAAGTAATGATAAAAATAACCCCAATTAAATAACAGATTAAATTGGATGAAAAAAGCAAGACTTACCTATATGATACCCATAAGAAAACCTCTTTAAGTATAAAGACAAAAATATAAGTAAACTAGTTGTCACAATCCCAGTGACTCAAGAGGTTGAAGCAGAAGGACTGTAAATTTGGTGCCAGACTCAGCAATAAAAACAAATTTTAAAAAGGAATGGGGATGTAGTCCAGTGGTGAAGCACCCTTGGGTTCAATCCCCAGTACCAAAAAAAAAAAAAAAAAAAGAAAAATAGAATTGGGAGAAAGCAGCTGTCATGTCTACATTAATTTCAAGCAAAGTGGTTTAAGAATAAGGAATATAACTGGGGATAAAGAAGTTTCATAATGGAAATAAATCAGTTAATCCAGAAAAACACACTAATCCGAAATGTTTATGTACCCAATATCAGAGTTACAAGATACAAAGAAATCAAATGGGAAATTTGAAAGTGTTTTGAACTGAATGAAAATGAAAACACAAAATTTTTGAGATTACATTAATAGAAAATTTGGAAGATAATTTATGTCACTACACACAAATGTTAAATTAATTTTAATGTTTTAAATGAAAAATAATCTAGACTTAAATCTAATACCTGAAACTATAAAACTTCTGGGAGAAAGACAGCCAAAAATCTTTGCACTCTTGTTTTGGGCAAAGATTTCTTAGCTATAACACTAAAAGGATAATCTGTACATAAAAATATGACAATTTAAATTTCATGAAATGAAATTTTCTGCTCTTTGAAACTATCAAAGGAATAAAAGAACAAGAAACACATTATTTACAAATATAATTTGTAAATAATATTTGTCTGTAAATATATTCAGGAAAGAGCACAGACGTTCTCAGATGAGGCGTGTGCAAAATCCATAGCACAAGTGAAGGGCTGTGGAAGAATTCAAGTTTGATAGGAGGATGAGGTCAGGCAGAAAAAGTCAGAAAGGGTTGGGATCATGGCATTAGCAAATATATTTACAAATTGCATATCTGGTAAAGGATTTCTATCTATAATATGTAAAAACCTCCCAAAATTCAAGAACAAACAACTCAGACTTTTTAAATGGACAAAATCTTTTAAAATAAGTAAGCACATGAAAATATGCTCAATGTCATTCGTCTCTTAGGAAAAGCAAATTAAAACAAAAATGATGTATCCGTGTATTGGAATGTATGTATTGGAATGGCCAACATGAAAATGATTGATTATACCCAAGTTTTGACAAAGAGAGCAATTAGAATTCTCATAAACACTAGTGGGGATGTGAAAAGAAATAAATATGTAGGAAACATGTGAATGAAGTTTTCTTAAAAAATTAAAATATACCTACCATACAATTCAGATCTTTCATTCTTAGGTAATTGCTCAAGGAAATGAGTGCAAAGTTCCAAATAAAGGCTTGTACAAGAATGTTCATGACCACTTTATTTGTAATAGTCCCAAACTGGAAATAGCACAAATGACCATCGACAGATGAATGGGTAAGGAAATTGAGGTGTGGTCTATTAATACATGGAACTACTACTAAGATATGAGTAAGGATGAACTATTGATGCAATAAAACCCTGGGTGGACCTCAAAATAACTAGGAATCCAGACAACAAATAGTTACATATTGTATGATTTCATCCATCGAAGTTTCTAGATATTTACAGTAACAGAAAGCAGATCAATGATTTTCTGGGAATGGGTAGTTGGAAGATTGGAGAGCAGAGAGAGGCAGGGATTATAAAAGTCATGAAGAAGCATTTGGGATGATAAATATGCTCACAATCTTGATGTGGTCATAGTTTCAAAGTATTTTTGTATGTTCAACTTACTGAACTTTATACTTTGATGATATGCAGTTTAGCTGGCACAGTGGCACATACCTATAATCAAAGTTATTTGGGAGACTGAGGTAGGAGGATCACAAGTTTGAGGTCAGCCTCAGTCATTTAAGGAGGCCTAAGAAACTTGGTTAGACTCTGTATCAAAAAAAAAAAAAAAAGAAAAAAAGAACTGGGAATGTACCTCAGTGGCAAGCATCCCTGGGCTCAATCCCTAGTACCAAAAGCATAAACAACAACAACAAAAAATTTTTTTAAAAATTACAGTAAAATATGTGGTCTATTAAATATTCATCATATCTAAATTAAACTACCAAATAAATATAACAAACAAGAGATGAATATAAGACAAATATGAGATAATTTTGAACTCAATTTTGATGAACTGTGAAATTAAGAAGTAAAACACACAAAAATACTTGCTTGAGCACATTTGCTGTCAAAATGGAATTTTGCTGGTGTCACTGGGAGCAGAGGGGATTTAGGGATGAAATTTACCTTGAGAGGCTGGTACATTTCCTTAAGAAATTTATCTGCATTTAAAAAAACAGCTTTAGGATCAGATGATATGGTAGTTGCTATGGAAACTGCGTGTTTGAGGCAGAATCACAGTGTGTAAAAGTTGTAACTTAAAAACACCTTCTAGTAGGAAGCTCTGCAGTTCCTATCACTCATCCTTTCTGTGGGATGGAAAAAATCATTTCTAAACCAACTTAAGAATCTTTTGAAATACTTTTTTTCAAAACATACTTATCTGCTTACTAGGGCTAAACACCCCTGGGTGTGTGAGTGAAAGGTGACGTCTTAACTATCAGGGAGTAGAGATTTTGTAATCATGGATCGCTTACAAAGAACTAGTATGCAGAACTGCAGGGAACTTATTTTAGATATGACCAACAAGTAAAAGATTTATGGTAGGTCAGTTTATCCTGGTACATGGGAAGCAGGTGGCAACGTGTTTGAGCCCTTCCATGAGTGTTATCTCTACTCCTGAATTTGATTATTTTCAGCACATGTGTAAGGAATAGTTTCCTCTGGTTACTTCACAGGATAAATGTTGTAGGTACATAAAGTTGAGCTATTTAAGGAGCCAGCAGAGAACCTACCTTCTATACCCTTCAGAATAGGGTAGTGACCTTTTGACTCACAAAAAGTCATCATATATCTGTGCTATTCACAATCCAGCCCATATATTTATTTCAGACTCTGAGGCCACAGAATCTGTAGGCTTTCTGGCTAAACATCAAACATAGCCTCAATCAGAGATATTTTTACCACTTGGTTCACTTGTTTTAATTATACCAGGTGTCTGGGATATTTTATTTTATTGAATCTACTAGATTTTCTGAAACCCACATAAAAAGGACTATAAAATTGAACTTAAACATGAGCTCATTTCTAATTTTAATGGTTTGAAATTGTTTCTGTTTTGCTAGTTGGGTTTGTTTCATTTTTAGGGTGCAATGAAATTAGAATTGTGTTTAGAAGACTGTTTTCACGTTATTGCTTGTGATTATGGCAACATGAATTAATATCTTTATCTTTCCTCCAAGGAAAATTCAGCCTTATATTTTCAGTGTTCACATTCATATTCTGGAAGCAAATTTCATGCTGGGAAAAGTGTACTTCCTTTCTCAGACCACATTCTAAATCTTAAACAGAGCTGCTTTAAACTGTGTCCCCAAACATTTAGATGAAGTCCATCTAAACACAGTCCTCTGTGGTCTCTGGGGTCTTACCTACTTCAGTGTCACTGATAGCAAGTCCTTTACTGCAGCCTTCCTTATAGACATATTGAATCATGTCTGTTTCTCCAGATCCATTCTACTCTTTAACCTTTCTGAGATTTTGCACATGTCTCATCTGACAACATCTGTGCTCTTTCCTGAATCTAGAGAATTCCCGTGTGTTTCCTCCCTTGAAGTTTCTGACTGCCTCAAGGAGAGCTCTTCACTCTGTTACCTCTCTGTGCACATTCCTCTATTTAACCAGTGTACTACACATACACATCCCTGTTAACAGGCTGTCAACTCTCTGAGGATGGAACTGAGTTACTTGGTTTTGTATTCTTTATATCTAGGATCAAATCCAGCCAAGGTCATCTACTACCCCTAGGCTAATGAGGAACATAGGGTATTATGACAGGGTGTGATGGTTGTAATTGGAGAGGATGCCAAATCCACAGCACAAGTGAAGGGTTGTGGAAGAATTCAAGTTTGGTAGAAGGATGAGGTCAGGCAGAAAAAGTTAGAAAGGGTTGGAATCATGGCATTAGCAAAGCCCCTGGGGTAAAAGTCAAGTATGGCATATTCATGAAATTAAAGTTAGCCTCATAACTCATAAAACCATTTTATTCTGACATTTAAAATATGAGTTTCCTGTGGGACATCCAAGTGGAGATTTGTGTCTGTGAGTCAGAAAGGGCTTTGGGCTACAAATGTTTATTTGGGAGCCATTAATATATAAGTGGAAATAGAAACCACAGGGTAGATGAGAACACACGAGAAGACAAGAAAGCGTACATTGACCTAAGTAGCACCAAAAACTAAGGAATGCCAGTGGAGGGCAAGCTCACAAGATGAGCAACCAAAGGAGTTACTAAGGGAAAAGCAGTGAAGATGAAGACCATGATGGAAGTGAGGCCCAGAACATTCAACAGAAGAGCAGTTGGTCAATAGTTGCCCATATTGCAAAGGCAAGAAGTGTAAAGCATCTGTGGAACTTGGGAATAAGGGGATGAAACTGGGTGACAGCAGCTTGAAAGGACTAACAGAGGTAGAAGCACTGCACAGTGTGTGGGAGTGAATGAGAATGCAGCATGGAGACTGAGTGAAGACAACTTTCTCAGAGGTTTGGCTATCCAGGTGGATCAAAGGAAAGGGAATGAATCTATGGTCCTGTGGCCCAGCATCTAAACTAGATTATAAGCTTTTTTAAAGCAAAGGTGATCTCTTTATTTCACCTGCAATATTCAGAAAGTTACTTGCAGTGAATTAGATGCTTAATTTAAAAAAGTGTTAGTGATGACAATGATAGGTTTTGTCAAAAAGCAATATCTGACATATAGAATAGCTTTTGTACTACAGAACTACAATTTTGTACTAGAATTTTCTATACATTGTATGTGTACATTACCATATTATAGTAATTAATATTGGTGTTATCTCTGTGTCAAGAAAAGATACTGAGAATTCATAAAGAACAAATATAAGCAGTATTAGGGTTAAGATTCACAATGAATCAAAATGCAGTCTGTAAAAATAAAAAAAAAAAGAAATACCTCATATGGTCAGATTTCCAAAGGCGCTATACAGATTTAACACAATTCCAATTAAAATCCCAATGACATTCCTCATAGAAGTAGAGAAAGGAATCATGAAATTCATCTGGAAGAAAAAGAGACCCAGAATAGCCAAAGAAATTCTGAGTAGGAAGAGTGAAGCAGGAGGTATCACAATGCCAAAACTTAAACTCTACAATAGACCAATAGTAACAAAAACGGCATGTATGGGCACCAAAATAGACAGGTGGACCAATGGTTCAGAATAGAAGACACAGAGACAAACCCACATAAGTACAGTTATCTCATACTAGGCAAAGGTGCCAAAAACATATGAAGAAAAGATAGCCTCTTCAACAAACGGTGCTGGAAAACTAGAAAACCATATGCAGTAAAATGAAATTAAACCTCTGTCTCTCACCCTGCAGAAAACTCAACTCAAAGTGGATCAAGGATCTAGGAATTAGACCAGAGACCCTTCATCAAATAGAAGAAAAAGTAGGCCCAAATCTTCATCATGTTGGCTTAGGACTAGACTTCTTTAATATGACTTCCAGAGTGCAAGAAATAAAAGTAAGAATCAAAAAATGTGATGGATTCAAACTAAAAAGCTTTTTCTCAGCAAAGGAAACAATATGTGAAAAGAAAACCTACAGAATGAGAGAAAATCTTCTCCACATGTACTTCAGATAGAGCTCTAATCTCCAAAATTTATAAAGAACTTAAAAACTTTACACCAAAAATACAAATAACCCAATCAATAAATGGGCTAAGGAACTGGGCAGACACTTCACAGAAGAAGATCTTCAGGCAATCAACAAATATATGAAAAAGTGCTTATCATCTCTAGTGATTAGAGAATGCAAATCAAGACCACCCTAAGATTAAAATGGCTATTATCAAGAACACAAGCAATAATAAGTGTTGGTGTGGATGTGGGGAAAAAGGCACACTCATACATCGCTGGTGGAGTTGCAAATTGTTGCAGCTACTCTGGAAAGCAGTATGGAGATTCCTCAGAAAATTTGGAATAGACCCACCATTTGACCCAGCTATCCCACTGCTTGGTTTATACCCAAAGGACTTAAAATCAGCATACTATAGAGATGCAGCCATATCAATTTTTATAGCTGCTCAGTTCACAATAGCCAGATTGTGGAACCAACCAAGATGCTCATCAATAGATGAATGGATAAGGAAACTGTGGTATATACACACAATTGAATATTATTCAGCCATAAAGAAGAATAAAATTATGGCATTTGCAGGTAAATGAATGGAGTTGGTGAATATCATGCTAAGTGAAATAAGTCAATCCCACAAAAACCAAAGGCCAAAGGTTTTCTCTGATAAGTGGATGATGATACGGAAAGGTCGGGGGCCGTTCGTGGCGGGTGGGTAAGAGAAGAATGGAGGAACTTTGGATTGTGTAGATGGAAATGCGGTGGGAGGAGGTGGGGGAAGGAAAGACAGTGGACTGAGACAGACATCATTACTCTATGTACATGTATAATTACATGAATGGTGTGAATCTGCATTGTGCACAATCATAGAAATGAAATGTTGTACAATGAATCAAAATGCAGTCTGTAAAAATAAAAAAATAATCACCTCATATTTGTGTTGTTTTAGAAATATTTTTTAGTTGTCAATGGACATTAATTTATTTATTTATATGTGATGCTGAGAATTGGACCCAGTGCCTCACACATGCTTGGCAAGTGCTCTACCAATGAGCCATAATCCTAGTCCCATATTTATATTTTTCAATTAATAATTTATAGATCAGCTATAATTCAGTTAACCAGTATATTCAGTAAAACAGAATACTTAGTTTCTTAACCTTTTCTAGAAAAGGAAATTGAACTCTCATGCAAGGTTTTTTTATATCTTGAGATTTGGCAATAGTGAGTGTTACTCAATAAAATATAGTGTGTGTGTGACTTGAGAAATTACAGTTGTAAGAATTCAACTTATGTCTAAACCTAATGTTAAAATTAGATATTTGACTATGTTATTTATAAGATAATATTTTTATTGGAAGAATTGGACAGACCTTTATAAATATAATAGAATAACAAACAACTGCAATGATGATTAAGTAGGCAATTTAAACAAACTTTCTATGACTTCAAATTAAGCTTTTGGTTAACCTTTTTTGTCAGCTTGCCTACATATTATTATTTTTCCACTGATATTTCATTACATTAATTTTAAAATTAAAAATAACTAAAACAAAGATAAAGCTTTATAATTGTGATGATCTTCTTATGTCACTTACTAAATTAGGAAGTTGATTTTAGGCAACTATTTTATTATTGGAACTCATCCAATAAGAAATAATAGACTTGGTTTGAAAGGCTACACATTGTGTTTTCTATCATGATGATATGCTTATAATTACATTCAGTCAATTGTTTATGATATTTTGGATCACAGAGTAACTTGTGAAAAGTTATCAACTAATTTTATTTTTAATAGAATATTTTGATCATGTATAGAAAGTGTTTATTTTCAAAGAACACAAGTAACTGAAGCAAAAAGAAGTTTACTGAAATAGTACAGGTGAAACTGAGGAGAAATAATAGAACTATTCTAAGCACACCCATAGTTAAATTATTTCTGTATTAGCCAGTTTTGCTAGATTCTATTGTAGTAACAAATAGTTCCAAGTCTCAGTGGCTTACAACATCAAAGATTTACTTCTTTCTCCTGTTACATACTGGTTATATATTGATATCAGATTTGCTTTATATCATTTTTAAGCACATAACTGAAGCAGTAGCCTTATTTTAGTTTCAGGACAGAGAAGAAAGGAGAAATAGTCCAGCCATGAAATGGTTCCTAAAACTTCCTCTTATTCATGGTACATTGAACTGAGCAAGTTCCATGACCAATCAGAGCAGTCAATGGAGTGCGGAAATGAGTTCTTCCCAAGGTGCTACTTGTTGTGTTTTGAATATGAGGTGTACCCCGAAGAGTTCACATGTTAGGAAATGCAGGAATCTTTAGAGAAGAAATGATCAAATTCTGAGCATTTTAACCTCATCAGTAGACCAATTCATCTGATGGATTAATAATTTGAATGAACAGTTGGGTGATAATTGCAGGCAGGTGGATGTGGCTGGAGGAAGTATGTCAATAGGGGTGTGATCTTGGACTATATCTCCTCTCTGGCTCTCCAACCCCTCTGCTTCCCAACTGCCATGAGCCAAGCAACTTTGCTCTTCCATGCCATTCCACCATGATGTTCTGCTTCCACTTGGGCCAAGAGCAATGGACCCAGCTGTCCATGGACTGAGTCTCTAAATCTGTGAGTTCAAAGTAAACTTTTCCTCCTTTAAGTTGTTCTTGTCAGGTATTTTGGTCACAGTGACACAAATCTGACTAACATGCCATATGCAAACATCAAATGTCAACAATTGTACATATTGATGGGGTTTTATTGTTACATGTTCATACATGTACACAATATGACAATATAATTTGGCCAATATCACTCCTCAGCACCTCTTCACTTCCTCCTTATTCTGCTTTCTGACACTTCTTCTCCATCTCTACTTTCAATGATGATCCTCTTGGTTTGGAAACCCATGAACCCAAACCAGAAGTTATCTGCCACACCCAAACTCAACATACATTGGTGAGAAATGGACCTCAATAAATATTTCCATTCTAAGGACAATTCAGGCAAATAGTTCTTTTGGCATGCTACTGTCCTAAAAATATTGTCTGATTTTTATTTATTGATTTCAGTCACTCCATGTGGTATTATCTACAAGAGCATTTTTAAATTTTCCAGATTCTTATCAAGTTTCTATAGGTAAGCAACATCCATCGACAGTTTGCCCTGAGCTTATTTTGTATAAAAGGATTTACTGGATATCACCTGAATTCAGAAGCTCTAACAAAAAGTTTGTTAATCACACCACTATTTCGTTTCTTGCTATGAGTTTGTCTTAATCAAGTTTTGTCATGGAAAACATTACACAGTTTTATGTTTTACCTATGAAATAAGAATATATTTACATTTTGCAAGTTGCAGAATTTGTGAGTTTTCTATATCATCTTCCAATTCTGTCTGTAAGCTGGTCAATACTTTTTGGGCTCACCCATTTTTTGTTTTATTTTGTCAAAAGCATGCACGTTCATCTAAATGATGATATCAACATTCTGATATCCCATATTTTTATCTAAAGGGAAAATGCTTGTTACATTATCCTCCTTTTGAATTATAACAGGCTATATTTTTACTAAATGTTTCAAATGTTTGTTACTGAATAACATGAATCAACATGAATCACCACTTTTCCATCCTTCATAACCATTTTCTCGCCTCTCACTGCCTGGTCTGGAAGATAATGCCACATTTTTTAGGTTTCTGTTATAGAACCTTCCTGCTTCTAACTACCAACTTCTGTATGGTTAAATTTTGTGAGATTATGATGTTTTACCAAATGATTCCTAAATTCTAGTGACTGACCACAACATAGATATTTTTTTTCTTTCCTTACTCATGTTAATGTCAACTGAGGGTCAACATTGGATTCTCTCTATGGCTATGTCTCAAAAGTCTTCTTTATTTGAGGACCCAGGTTTGGGGAAAAAGGAAAAGGAACAATGACTAAACCATGTGGAAAATCTACCACATTCGCAGCAACCTATGAGGTGGGAATTACTATCATTCTAATTTTATACAAAAGACTGGATCATAAATAGTATTGCAAGATCACATTGCTGGTGCAGTCAGGATTTTAGGTCTGACTTGAGAGATAATCATCTTACATACAGAAGTGAAGTAAGTACCTCTGGTCCTCAGATGTACTTGATTCACTTTAAAGTCATCGGGAACTCTGCCTCTTCTGTGACCAAATGGTCTCATCACTAAAGCATTCATATGTCTCCTGCCTACATAAGGGAAAATGACTGACCTTGCTTTCTGAACCCACAATCCCAGAACTCAGCTTCAAGTGAGTAGGGTCCCTCTTCCCCAGTTTCAAATTTCCAGAAAAAATGATCTGCTGACTTAGTTATAGAAGAGGTCTAATGAATTTCAGGCAGAGATTTGTTCATATGGTCAGTTGCCCACTCCAAACAGAACAATGAGGTAAACTATGTGAAAAGGCTATTTGAGGTTGGGAGGAAATCATTTGGGTGACATTAGTGTTCATAATGGATTACATTTTTAAAATCCCATTTTTCTGCTTTACTTGGAAACACCAAGGGTAAACTAAAGTAGTCATAGTTATATTTTTTCTTCCAGCAATGAGTTTGGGCAAAGATTGGAGACTCAGTTACTAGTTAGGTCGTGGATCTGGAGTAAGCAAACAAATAACCAGTAATGAAATCTATTTATTAATACCTGCCCACAAAGTGAAATAAATAAATAGTGTTGAAAAGATGAGATTAAAAAAAGAGTGATACCTGTTACATTTCCTTAAGAATGGCAATTAGAGACCTTGGATGACCCCCCCCTTTTTTTTTTTAAATGATTCTTTAACTACTGAAAGTACATCAGTGATCTTGCTAGAAAGGAAAATTCTCAGAGTCCAAACTAAGTGGTGAATTAAAGTGAGACCTTTCTATGGTAAGCAGAACCTTTATCTTGAGATGATGCTGAATGAAATCTAGTTTTCCCAGTTTCTTAGAATGTATATTGGGGTATGTCAAAAGAAAGAGTTTAGCGCTCCACCCAGGATGTACAGTAAAATAGGAGAGCTCAGGCACTAAAAAAGAGGAGGTACAACTTTAAAATAATATCACATATGCCTGATATGTATTAAGGTATATCATATTTGTTAGCATTTTCCTTTAGCATATGATGATATGATATACTTTGTATGCTTGCAAATAACTTTATTTGTCTTAGTCATCTTTCTCTTTCTATAACAAATGTATAAAATAATCAACTTATAAAGAGGAAAGGTTTATTTTGACTTATGGTTTCAGAGGTTCAAGTCCATGATCAGGCAGATCCCTTAATTTTGTTGGGGGTTGGCACATCCCAGTGGGAGCACATGGCAGAGCAAAGCAGCTAACTGTCGGGGTTTCGGCCGGACCCCTGGCCCTAGGTGTGGCAAGGCTAAGATGGCGCCTGGCAGGCTGCCAGAGCAGTTAACTTTTGCATAAACAACTGACATTATTTTGAGGAAGTTCCAGGGATTGGCTGAGCTCCCTGATGGACAGTGCAGGTCCACTGTATGCCTGCCTTTGCTGCCTGTATCTGTGGATGCTCTCCCCTCGTGCTAAAAATGCTGATTGGTTACAGTACTGTAGATATTGGAGTGTAAGTTCCTCAAAGAGAGAACAAAGAAAGAGAACAAAGAAAGAACTATGAGGAAGTAAGCGCGCAAAATAAAGAGCTCAAAAGAACCAGGTTTGTGTCTCGTCTCTCTGAGGGCAGGGAGCGCGACAGCTAACCTCATAACGAGGGTGCAAAAGAGAAAAAAAGGGAAGAGACCATGGTCCCTCAATCCCCTTCAAGTTCATATCCCCCATGACTTAAGGATATATCCCATTAAGTTCCACCACCTTCCATTAGTGTCACACCAGAAACCAAGCCCTAACTCATGGACCTTCAGGGAATATTTAAGGTCCAAACTATAACAATCCTCATAATTGAGTGATGTTTTATCTAGGATTTTAGGTTAAAATATTTTTTCTTTTAAAATTTTGAAGATATGGCTACATCATCTTCTATGATCCACAGTTTCTGTTGGGAGTCTGACATAATTTTGCTTCCTGCTTCTCTTTACGAACCTTCTTCTTTCATTTTTTTTTTTCAGGGACTTTTCTTTGAATTCATGACATTCTGAGATTTCAAAACAATGTATTTTGGGTCTATCTTTTGTGCATTATTGGATACTCAGAGAACACTTTCAGTCTGGAGATTTGTGTCCTTCAATTTTAAAATTGTTTATTGTTTATTATATGTGAGTTTTCCTTCTTTATTTTCTCTGTTCTCTTTCTACAAGTGTTACCCTACAGATAATGGAAAATTAGTATTGCCTTTAATATATTCCACAGTTCTTTTTGTTATATGTTCTGTGATATTTCTTTGACTTTTTATTCCAAACATAATTTCGTACCTCATTTTCTATTTCATATTTTTTAAAAGGTCATTTCCCCCCTTTCATTTTCAAAGCATCCTTTTCTGTTGCTTCTCCTCCTGTCTTGTTGTCCGTGTAGTTTAATACCATTTTAACCATGTTACTGTTCTTTTAGCAGGGTTTTGATAGGAAGAAGAAATAAATGCATAATCTACATGACATTTCTAGTAATGGGATCTTTATGAGCAAAGTTTAAGGTAAAATACAACTGGAAATTGGATGTCACTGAAACCTAGTGACAAGTTATGTTTACATCTAGGTAATTTCAGTATTTATATTCCTTAGTGCCATTCAGCTAGACAGCTCCTGGGTGAAGAGAAGAGTCATGGCAAAGCTATGGATCATTTCTTTTTGTGTTTTCTAGGACATGTGATGTTACACCCTTCCTGGGTGACATTAGTTATGCACAAGTAATATGTATCAAGTTAAGAGAAGCAGAGCACCAGTGTAATTTGGCTTTTAAATACAGGTTGTAAGGTCAGAGAGAATTTAATTCATATACTGTTACAGCATATATTAACAATGAGACTTTGATTATATTTCTTAATTTCTGTGAGCTTCTGAATTCTCATCTGTAAAATGGGGATTAATTATTGCACTACTTCCTAGGCCTGTTGTGAGGATTAATTGAGATAATGTAGGTAATGTGCTTAGCACAGCGTCAGGTATAGGAGGTATTGAATGAATGACAGCTGTTATTATTTTAATGGCACATAATTACACATTAACAAAAGCTGTAACACCGTACAAATGGGGATTGTCTAAAATGAATCAAGCATACACATGCTTTTGAAATGAAGAAATATAACTACATAAAATATTACTTGCTTACAATAAGTATTTAATTTGTAATGAAAGAACTCATCAGAAAAAAAAAAAGCCTTGAAAATTTATTCAAATGTATAGATGTGCCAAGGGTCCTGGAGAGAAGCTGAAAGGCCCTTTACTGATATATATAATTTATATAATACTAAGGCTTAAACCCATTGTAAATAAATAATAAGTTTTGGTAAATCATTTTCCATTGATTCCCTCTTATTTTAATTTCTATTAAACCTGGTTTCATTTTTTTATTTCATTCACAGAAGTAAGCAAACATTTCCCTCTACTTTGGATTTTTTAAACAAAAGTTGCAAATGAATGCAGCTTCTATTTATAATGAAACTAAAGGTAAGTAATTCATCATCATAAGATTCTTAGAATAACAACAATAGAAAAACATTATGTTATAATTATGCTTTAATAACTTTCTTCCCTGCTTTAATCTCAAATTAAATAAATGAAACTGTGTTCAAAACACTAAGAAAGAGAAAACAGAATTCACTTTATTACATTCGACTTATGTTTCCACACAGGGGTGAAGATTTTTAGATGTTTTCTAGAATGTTAATAGGCTATTTTGGGGCCTGAAGAGCTATGTAGAAGTCTAAAAACAATAGAACAAATACTACAACAATAGACGGAACCTCTTTGGGTGTGCGTGTGTGTAAATTTTATCATCTTAATCTGTACATCCTCTTAGAGAGAATGGATATGTTCACCTCATTGAATCTTCCAATCCTTCAGCTCTATTTATTTAGGTCTACTTTAATTCTTTTCAGTGAGGATTCCTGTTTCTTATGGTAGAGGTCTTCAAATATTTCTTTTTGTTTTATTTCCAAGCATAATTTTATTTCTCAATTGTCTTTCCTGGTAATGCATAAAAACAAAAGTTATCTTTAAATAGTCATTTTTATCCAACACATTGCAAAATTTGTTTATCAGTTCTTGGTAATGGTTATGCTGAGGATTCCTCAGGATATTCTGTCTTGACTGTGAATAGAGGCAGTTCCCTTTATCTTTTCAATTCCTTACACATTTAAATTCTTTTTCTTATTTTATTGCATTGTCTGGGATTTTTGTGGTAAAAACGGACCAGGCCAATTTCCTCTTCAATGTTCTTACATGGACCTTCATGAAATAGAAAAAAAAAAAAAAAAAAAAAAAAAAAAGTTCTGATAGCCTTCCTGATTTGACCCTTGCCATCTTTTCCAGTCTCTCTAATACTCAAGTGGGTACATGCTAGTGAGTCTGGCCTCTGACTCTTGAAAGAACCATGCATTCTAGTGTTGAAGGGACTTTCTCTGTGAGTTTTCCTCTGTCTCATCCTTTTGGGATGCTTATAGATTCCACAGATGCTTCCTTTGACTATCCTATCTAAAGTAGCCCCCACTGTTACTTGTCAAGCTAAGCACCATGCTTGCTTTCTACAAAACATGTGTCTTGATTCTTAACTATAAATATGTCTAATTTCTCATATAATTGGTACACAAAATAGGAATAAAACATCTCTATATTTTTCACTATTTCTTCATTGTTGTTCACTTAGCTAGTTTTTACCTTACTACTGTACAAAAAATTTAACTGATGCTCTTAAGTATTAAAATTGACCTGTGATAATGGAAAGGCAAGAATGCAGACTCAACTTGGTGCTGTTAGATCACTAAGGGAAGCCCCCACTCCCTCTTCCACTTATCAGCTGCAGCTTCTTACCCCACCAAGAAGGTGGCTGATGTTTGAGTTGGCAAAGAGGGAGGATGAAACACAATAATATAATAAAGTCTTGACTGGAATTAGGACAGGAAACATCAGTCCTTCTGGACCTGTGGTATGATTTTAATATGTCTCTCCAAAGTTCATATTTTGAAAACTTAATATTCAAATCACATACTGGTGGTATTTGGAGATGGAGTCCTTGGGAGGATTAATGATTAAATAAGGTTATGAGAGTAGAACCCCCATGATGGCATTAATGACTTAGTAAGAGGAGAAGGAGGCTCAAGCTAGGATGCTTGATCTGTTACTATGTGATGGCCTCCACCATAAATATGTTTGGCCTTTGTAGACAACAAACAGATGCTAATCATACCCTTAATCCTCTCAGTTTTCAAAACTGCAAGACAATTTTTTCTTTGTAAATCATCCAATTTCAGATATTCTATTGTAGTAACAGCAAATGGACTAAGATAAGTTAAAAGATGTTTAAAGCTGACTGTTTCCTAAATTCTTTGTATTTTTCTTCAATGGCTTCCTCTTAAAATATCTCCTGCCAGGTTGGGGTTTGGTTGAGAGGCAAGTGGGCCACAATTATGTAAGTCCAGGGTTGGAATCTTTTAAAAAACATCTTGATGTCTGTTTCATTCCACCATTACCCTATGTACATGTGCGATTACCCAAATGGTATGAATCTACATCGTGTACAACCGTAGAAACAAAATGATGTACCCCATTTGTGTACAATGAATCAAAATGCAGTCTGTAAAAAATTAAAAAATAAATAAATAATTTTAAAAAGCTTGACATTTTGTTTAAATGATTGAGAACAATAGGCACACTCAATCCCCTACTTGTTTGTTTGTTTAGGGAACTCTTCATGCAGCCTCATTCATTGAATACCTCCTAACATCCCAATCTTTAATGCCGTGGTTCCACTGTGGATGAAGGGTTTCAAGGAAGAGGTAGATTGGTAAATCACTTGCTTTTTTTTTTTTTAAATAAAGGAATGTTTTATTATTCATGAATAGTCAGGAAAATGCATAGCAACAAACATATACCGCTTGAAACTCATCAGATTTTGGCAAAGTTTGAGTTTTGAAATATTGACTTATACATTGGAAATAGAAATTGGTATGATCACATCAGAGAATGGTTTGGCAACATGTAGCTAACTGAAGGTGTTCATGCATTATCTCCCAGCAATCCCTTTTCTAGACAGATGTCCTAAGAAATACTCACATGTTTGCACAGAAAACTTTCATAATAAAGTTCTTTGCAACATAATTATAACAGGAAAAATGTAGAAAAAAATACTATATATTAAGAGAATGATTGAATTAACCATAGTATAGGAATCATGTAATACTGAGGTTAGTAGGTAGTATGAGTTCATGAAATTTTAGTTTTTTTTAAATTGATTTTTATTGTAAACAAATGGATACATGTTGTTTCTGTTTGTACATGGAGTAACAGCATACCATTTGTGTAATCATACAATTACATTCTGTTATATTTTCCTCTCCCCCACCCCTCCCACCCCTCTTTTCCCTCTATACAGTCCTTCCTTCTTCCATTCTTGCCGCCCCCCCCATTATGTGTCATCTTCCGCTTCTCACTGAGATCATTCGTCTTTTGGTTTTTTTGAGATTGGCTTATCTCACTTAGCATGATATCTCCAATTTCATCCATTTGCCTGCAAATGCCATAATTTCATTTTTCTTTATAGCTGAGTAATATTCCATTGTGTGTGTATGTATATATATATATGTGTGTGTGTGTGTGTGTATATATATATATATTTATATATATATATATATATATATATATATATATATATATATCACAGTTTCTTTATCCATTCATCAATTGAAGGACATCTATGTTGGTTCCACATTCTGGCTATTGTGAATTGAGCAGCTATGAACATTGATGTGACTGTATCTCTGTAGTATGCAGATTTTAAGTCCTTTGGGTATAGACTGAGGAGTGGGATAGCTGGGTCAAATGGTGGGTCCATTCCAAGCATTCTAAGGAATCTCCACATTGCTTTCCAGAGTGGCTGCACCAATTTGCAGCCCCACCAGTAATGTATGAGTGTACCTTTTTCCCCACATCCTCTCCAACACCTATTGTTGCTTGTATTATTGATAATCACCATTCTAATTGGGGTGAGATGGAATCTTAAGGTAGTTTTGATTTGCATTTCTCTTACTACTAAAGATGGTGAACATTTTCTCATATGTTTGTTGATTGCTTGTAGATCTTCTGTGAAATGTCTGTTCATATCCTTAGCCCATTTGTTGATTGGGTTATTTGTATTCTTCGTGTAGAGTTTTTTGAGTTCTTTATATATTCTGGAAATTAGTGCTCTATCTGAAGTATGAGTGGCAAAGATTTTCTTCCACTCTGTAGGCTCTCTCTTCGCATTGCTGATAGTTTGCTGATAGTTTCCTTTGCTGAGAGAAAGCTATTTAGTTTGAATCTGTCCCAGTTATTAATTCTTATTTTTATTTCTTGTGCTATGGGAGTCCTGTTAAGGAAGTCTGATCCTAAGCCAACAAGCTGAAGATTTGGACCTACTTTTTCTTCTATAAGATGCAGGGTCTCTGGTCTGATTTCAAGGTCCTTGATCCATTGTGAGTTGATTTTTGTGCAGGGTGAGAGATAGGGGTTTAGTTTCATTCTGCTGCTTATGGATTTCCAGTTTTCCCAGCACTATTTGTTGAAGAGGCTATCTTTTCTCCATTGCATATTTTTGGACCCTTTGTCTAGTATGAGAAAATTGTATTTATTTGGGTTTGTGTTCGTGTTCTCTATTCTCTACCATTGATCTATCTGTCTATTTTGGTGCCAATACCATGCTGTTTTGTTACTATTGTTTTGTAGTATAGTTGAAGTTCTGGTATTGCAATACCCCCTGCTTCATTCTTCCTCCTAAGGATTGCTTTAGCTATTCTGGGTTTCTTATTCTTCCAGATGAATTTCATGATTGCTTGCTCTATTTCTGTAAGGTACATCATTGGGATTTTAATTGGAATTGCATTGAATCTGTATAGCACTTTTGGTAGTATGGCCATTTTGACAATATTAATTCTGCCTATCCAAGAACATGGAAGATCTTTCCATCTTCTAAGGTCTTACTCAATTTCTTTCTTCAATGTTTTATAGTTTTCATTGTAGAGATCTTTTACCTCTTTGGTTAGGTTTGATTCCCACGTATTTTATTCTTTTTGAGGCTATTGCAAATGGAGTTGTTTTCCTCATTTCCCTTTCAGATGTTTCGTTGCTTGCATATAAAAAATGCTTTAGATTTATGCGTGTTGATTTTATAGCCTGCTATTTTGCTGAATTCATTGATGAGGTCTAGAAGTTTTCTAGAGGAGGTTTTTGGATCCTCTAAATATAGAATCATGTCATCAACAAATAGTGACAGCTTAAGTTCCTCTTTTCCTAGTTGTATCCTTTTAATTTCTTTAGTCTGCCTAATTGCTTTGGCTAGAGTTTCAAGGACAATGTTGGATAGAAGTGGTGAAAGAGGACATCCCTGTCTTGTTCCCGTTTTTAAAGGGAATGGTTTCAGGTTTTCTCCATTAAGAATGATGTTTGCCATGGGCTTAGCATAAATAGTCATTACAATGTTCAGGTATGTTCCTACTATCCCTATATTTTCTAGTGTTTTGAGCATGAAGGGGTGTTGTATTTTGTCGAACGCTTTTTCTGCATCAATTGATACAACCATATGATTCTTATCCTTAAGTTTATTGACATGATGGATTACGTTTATTGGTTTACAGATGTTAAACTATCCTTGCATTCCAGGGATGAACCCCACTTGATCGTGGTGCACGATTTTCTTAATATGTTTTTAGATACGGTTTGTCAATATTTTGTTAAAGATCTTTGCATCTATATTCATCAAGGATATTGTTCTAAAATTTTCTTTCCTTGATGTGTCTTTTCCTGGTTTGGATATGAGGGTGATATTTGCTTCATAGAATGAGTTTGTTATGGTACCCTCCTTGTCTATTTCCTGGAATACTTTGAGAAGTATTGGAATGAGTTCTTCTTTGAAGGTCTTGTAGAACTCGACTGAGAATCTGTGTGGTCCTGGGCTTTTCTTGGATGGTAGGTTTTTAATGGTTTCTTCTATTTCATTGCTTCATATTGATCTGTTTAAATCATGTATGTCCTCCTGGTTCAGTTTGGGAGGAGCATATGTCTCTAGAAATTTGTCAGTGTCTTCGGTAGTTTCTGTTTTGTTGGAATACAGATTTTCAAAGTAGCTTCTCATTATGTTATGTATCTCAGTGGTGTCTGTCGTGATATTTGCTGTTTCATCACGAATTTTAGTGATTTGAGTTTTCTCTCTCCTTCTCTTTGTTAGTGTGGCTAAGGGTTTGTCTATTTTGTTTACTTTCTCAAAGAACCAACTTTTTGTTTTGTCAATTTTTTGAATTGTTTCTTTTGTTTCAATTTCATTGATTTCAGCTCTGATTTTAATTATTTCCTGTCTTCTACTACATTTGCTGTTATTCTGTTCTTCTTTTTCTAAGGTTTTGAGCTGTAATTTTAGGTCATTTAGTTGTTGACTTTTCATTCTTTACTGGAATGCACTTCATGCAATAAATTTTCCTCTTAGTACCACTTTCATAGTGTCCCAGAGATTTTGATATGTTGTATCATCATTCTCATTGACCTCTAAGAATTTTTTTTATCTCCTCCCTGATGATTTTTGATATCCATGGTTCATTCAATAGCATATTATTTAGTCTCCAGGTTTTGGAGTAATTTCTGCTTTTTATTTTGTCATTGATTTCTATTCTCAATCCATTATGATCTGCTAGAACACAAGGCAGTATCTCTATTTTTTTGCACTTCTTAAGGGCTGCTTTGTGGCATAACATATGGTCTATTTTCGAGAAGGTTCCATGTGCTGCTGAGAAAAAAGTGAATCTGTTCCTTGATGGATGGAATATTTTATATATGTCTATTCAGTCTAGGTTATTGATTGTGTTATTGAGTTCTATGGTTTCTTTGGTTGGTTTTTGTTGGAAGATCTATCTAGTGGTGACAGCGGTGCATTAAAGTCACCCAAAATTATTGTGTTGTGGTCTATGTGATTCCTGAAATTGAGAAGGATTTGTTTGATGTACAAAGATGCACCTTTGTTTGGGGCATAAATATTTACTATCATTATGTCTTCCTGGTTTATGCTTCCCTTAAGCAGTATGAAATGTCCTTCTTTATCCCTTCTGACTAACTTCGGCTTGAAGTCCACTTTATCTAATATAGGATTGAAACCCCCGCTTTTTTACTGAGTCCATGTGTGTGGTAGGATTTTCCCATCCTTTCATCTTTAGTCTGTGGATGTCTTTTTCTATGTGATGAGTCTCTTGCAGGCAGCATATTTTTGAGTCTTTCTTTTTAATCCATTTTGCCAGTCTATGTCTTTTGATTGATGAGTTTAGACCATTAATGTTCAGGGTTATTATTGAGATATGATTTGTATTCCCGGTCATTTGGGCTTATTTTTGGCTTTTAAGTTGGCTTCGTTTTTCCTCTGAGTGGCTTTTCTCTAAGGTAGTTCCTCCCTTTGCTGACCTACATTGTTGTTTTTCATTTCCTCTTCATGGAATATTTTGTTCAGAACATTCTGTAGCACAGGCTTTCTATTTGTAAATTCTTTTAATTTTTCTTTATCATGGAAGGATTTTATTTTATCTTCAAATCTGAAGGTTAGTTTTGCTGGGTATAGGATTCTTGGTTGGCATCCATGTTCTTTCAGAGCTTGAAATATGTTGTTCCAGGCCCTTCTAGCTTTTAGAGTCTGGGTTGAGAAGTTGGCTGCTATCGGTATTGGTCTCCCCTATATGTAAGCTGATGCTTTTCTCTCGTGGCCTTCAAAATCCTATCTTTATTTTGAATGTTAGGCATTTTCATTATATGTGACTTGGTGTGGACCTGTTGTGATTTTGTGCATTTGGTGTTCTGTAAGCCTCTTGTATTTGATTTTCCATTTCATTCTTGAGGTTTGGGAAATTTTCTGTTATTATTTCATTGAATAGGTTGTTCATTCCTTTGGTTTGTATCTCTGTGCCTTCCTCAATCCAATAATTCTTAAATTTGGACTTTTCATGATGTCCCATAGTTCTTGGAGATTCTCTTCATGATTTGTTACCATCTTCTCTGTTTGGGCAACTTTATTTTCCAGATTAAATATTTTGTCTTCCTTGTCTGAGTTTCTGTCTTCCAAGTAGTCTAGTCTTTTGGTGATGCTTTCCATTGAGTTTTTTATTTGGCTTATTGTTTCCTTCATTTCAAGGATTTTCAATTTTTTTTTTTTGAGAATCTCTATCTCTTTTTTGAAGTGATCTTTGCTTCCTGCAGTTGCTCTGTCAGCTTATTGTATTATCATTCATTGCCTGCATTTGCTCTCTTATCTCATCCTTTGCTTCACGAATCATCTTAATCACATATAATCTGAAGTCCTTTTCTGACATTTCTTCTACCATCCTGTCATTGGATTCTATTAATATAGAATCTAGATTTGTTTGGATCATTTTCTTCCCTTGTTTTTTCATGTTGTCATGTATCTTCCCCTCTAGCAGTGCAGATCTGGGGTATTGCAGATTTCCCCCTATAGGCTTATAGTGGCCCTATAGGTTTCCAAAACCTTTTCTTTAAGGGGAGATCAATATTAGCAGTGCCCAAATCAGACACTATGAAATCCTAGACCAAATATCCCCTATGAGGATTATAACAAAATTGTCATAATAAACAGAATGAGTCCAAATATTATCTTCAGTAAAACAAAGAGTTTTGTAACAAGGTCTGCAGTTTTCTAATGGAGGACAAAGAGGATGCAGAGGGATGTAGAATATGCTGTTAATGGGATAAGAAAAGAATATACAGAAGTTCTAGGTAATAGAGAGGGTGAGAGTGTAATCAAAAGAAATTGGATGTTAGCATGCAAAAGAGGGAGAAAGAGACTCTGAGGGAACAGGTAAAGAAAAGGAAAAAAGAGCAAGAAAATTAAAGAAATGAAAATTTTAAATTTTTCAATAAGGAGAAAAAAGAAAATCTACAGTAAAACAGTCATATAGTAATGAAACCTCCCAGTCTTCAGTAGCCTGATGCATGAGAGGTACCTGACATTGAGCTTTAAGTCTCCAGTAGGTGTCTCAGGATCAAAATTTTAGTTTTATGCACCCACTGTGTGTCAACATATGACCAAATTAATTCAGATTGTGTTCTAATGCATCCTATGGAATACAATATTTGGTATACTTTGGAATTGTGGTTAAAATTCCAATAATACCCATTTATCCTGTCTCCTCATTAAATCATAAACACCATGAAAGCAGAGATCATTTAGTTTGATCTTTTTTGTATTCCTTGCACTCAGCACATTGCCTGGAAATTTTCAAACTTTCATGATATGTCATTGATGGATTTATGGAATAAAAGAGTTAACTTTTTCTAGTAGAGTTATAAAGATAGAAAGTTTTTTAGTTGCATTTATTATTTTTATTAACAATATATATTCTTATTTGGAATGCTGGTGAAGAATTATGAACACAGAGTTGATTACGAAAGATGCAGGAAAATACAAGATAGATGAGATTCAGCAAAGTCAGTAAAAAATGTTCAATGAGGAAGTGAAGACTTGCTTATATTCTCAAAGTCAGAACATGAAACCTTTCAGGAAACAGTGTGGAAGTGGCTAGTGGCAGGTTTTCATATATTCTATAATAGCCTCTGCACCTCTCTATCCTGAAACGATAAACCTTATTCTCTGTGGATTTACCTGGATGAAAACCAATCAGGCAACTGTACAAATACTACAAACACCTGCACATCAGAAAAATTTAACAGTGCCAGCACCAAATAGTTCTTTTAGTTTATCTCAAAGAATGTTCCCAGTTAATCCTCTCTTGGGGACATAGATAAACACTCTGAAGCTAATACAGTCTTAACATAAATTAAAAATAATGCAGAAAAGACATTTTTGAGCATACAGTATTTTGTTACCTTTGGATTTTTATTCCCATTTTGTAAGTCTCATCGTTGAAAAGAAAACATTTTTATATTATTGTTCTGAAGAGGCCAGTAACCTCAGTACTACACACCATGGTAGATTTTTTTTCCCTTTTCCTCCCTTGGTAACAACTTAGAAAACCCAGATGCTAAGCTATGGAAGAGATTCCCACAAAGCACCTGGCTTCTTGGCAGATATCTCAGGTGACTGTATTGGTAACTGCTTTTCCATCTGAAAGTTGGTTTTAGGTCCAAGATTTACTCCTAAATTTAAAATATCTAAATTCTCATCATACTGTCATTTTAAAAATTGGAATTATAAATGAATAGAAGAAAGATCAGTAGGAAGGAGGAGGAGAGGGAAAGGGAAAGTACTGGGAACTGAATTGGAACAAATTAAATCCCATGCTTATATAATTATGTCAAACTGGACTCCAATATTATATATAACTATAATAAACAAAAAAGGAGATACACAAGAAGAAACTGAAGAGTCTCTGTCAATTGAATCTGTAATTAAAAACCTTAACACAAAGGAATAAAAATGTAATTATGGAGAAACATTGTACAAATAATAGTTTTTTATGCTATGTATAAAAGTATGTTATATTATTTTATGGCATCTACTATAAGTAATATTGTTTGATTTCCATATTACTTTATTTCAGGAAGTGACATGCACAATAAAATTTTTTAAAAAATCCCAAAATTCTATTTCTAATAAATCTTTTTCTTCTTAGTCTAAAACTTTCACCTTTTTCTAATATTTCCCTTTAGTTCTAAAAATGCTGATGTACTCCATAAAGTATCTTAACAAGAGGCCACTCATTTCAGAATATCTTAATTAATTAGTTATTGCTTATATCTTGCCAATATAGCAATGAGTTAAGATCATATTATTTACAAATTGTTTTCATGCATCTCTCTTTCCTAATGTGAGAGCAGTTTTTATTTACCTTCTCTAATTTCTAGTTTTCCCTGTTGATTTCTAAAAAAAATTTTATGAACTTTTTGGAAGGATTTTGTTAGTAACTTAATTTATCTCTGAAATGTTCTGACATTTTTAGTTTTTTTTTCCACCATCATTATGCCAATGTTTCCTTTGTATCTCATCTGTATCTAAATTTGTATTTTAGTTTTTCTTTGTTATTTCATGTGAAATATAATTAGGACTTGGACATGAGGTGTCCCCCTGACGTGCATGTGTTACTGAAGAAATATTCAGAGAGAAGGTGATTGGATAATAAGAGCTGTAACATAATCAGTCCCTCTGGTTTGAATGGGCTAACTGGGTGGTAACTGAAGGCAGGAGGGACATGGTTGGAGGAGGTGAGTTCTTGAAAGCTTGTGCCTTGGACGGATGCATCTTTCCTTCGTCCCTTTCCACATTTTGTCTCTGCTTTCTAACCACCATTAATAGAGCAGATTCCCTACACAATGACCTTCCACTATGAATATTCTGCTCCACCTTGGGCCCACAGCAATGGAGTTGGCCCACCATGGACTAAATCACTGAAACCATTAGCCACAATAAACTTTCCCTCTAAAGTTGTTCTTGTTAGGTATTTTGGTCATAGTGACACAAAGCTAATACACATATTTGCCTATTTTTCAGTCCTTATTAGAGCTCAGTAATATCCTCTAAAACCAAGATTCACTTTCTAACCTGTTTCATATGAGCAAAATCATGTAAATGCGAATCCACAGATTCTTTCCAGATTTTAGTGTGTTTTGAGCATATTTCTGTAGCTTTTGATTTTTCAGAGAACCTCATTCAAAAGAACTTCAATAACACAAGCATATTTTGTAAGATGCAATAAAGATATGCTCTCTCACTGCATCAGATTGAAATCTTATCCTCAATAAACTGAGGAAAGAGTAATTTGAATGGTTATATAACTTCACTACTGAGCTTACCTGTTCCTGTTGTTATATTTGTCATCTAATATTTACTGCTAGTTCTTACTGTTTAACATAAACATACAGCTATTATCATTTGAAAGGTGAGGTAATATGTTGACTTTTAAAAATCTATGTTCTGGCAAGAAAGAAGCAAGATAAAAACATTCCCCAAACTGATAGTGTCCTATCTGGAATAGTAATCCCAAGAGTAGAAAAGAGAGGAAAGAGCATTAATGGAGCTAACAGTACACATTCCAAAGGATTGGGCTCACTTTGTGCCCGAGAACTTTCTTGAATGAATTTCTCAGGCCATATAACCATTACCCACACTGACCTCAGGAGTTCTTCATGACGTAGATAACACAATATGTTTTAAACAAGGACAAATTCTTATTGGATTAATTTATTATTGTTATCAAATGCTCATATAATACACTTTGAATATTCTATTTTTAACTCTCTTTGTTTCCATTCCTAAAATACATTCTGAAGCTCATAACACTGAGAGATGACTACAGTTGTGACGTTTCACCTTGGATAGAACAAACTATGAACTGTCATTTGGTTTCTTTGGCTCTGATTGAACTCGATGTCCTTCCTTGTCTGCTTTTCTCCCTTGCACTTCAGCTCTTTTCGGTCACATAATAACTTTGTGTAGCTTGTAAGCTAAGAAGTCAATCCAAGGTTAAGCTGTTGCTTGACAGAGAAGAAATAAGTAATTCGATATGAATGTTGTCTGTGATATGGGCATGTGATTTCAGCAAAAGTGACTGGGATATATGATATAGATCAATTTTTATTCCAGAATCTTTGAGCATTCTTAGGCCAACTGAAGCAGATCCTGAGGGTGAACTGTCTTAATGCTGTCTTTTGGTTTTGGAGATCAATGTGTTTGCTCTGGTGTGTCTTGCTCTAATCGGCTACCTGAGCACCTGCATTGACTCTTACAGCATCTCATTTGTTTTAGACAATCACAGAGACAGGCAGGAGAACCTTGAAGAAAAGTTAAAAAATCAAGATAAATGAATCTACACTTTGAGAATATTTACGAATTAGCTTGCTTAAGTTTTCCTGGGCTAGTCAGGTTTTGTGATTCTAGATATAATGTGATAAGATTGACTTCCAATTATTTAAAGCGAGAGAAATAGTGATAAGGGATTAGAAACCTTACTTATTTCTCTCCCACATATTTTGTGAATATAGACACATCTGATTCTATCAGAAAAAGATTGCAAAGAAAATAGGAATGTATGCTGCAACGATTCAACTTGGGGGTGAACCTAGTCTTACCTGTCCCTCACCAACAAAGAACATCACAGAACTTGAGCCCTGAATTACAATACATCATTTTCCTGTTTGACCTCTTTTCTCTAGTATTTGATCTTTTTCTTTCTTTCAAATCCCTTCACTTCCTTCCCTGGAATTTACCTTCGTGTCTTCATATTTCCATGAACTTCTGCTTTTCTTTTGGCTCACTGTCTGCTTTCTTAAACTCAATAAGGAACTCATGTTTCCATGCATTTTGTTTTAATTGCACTAATGATAAAAATGATTTTTAGCTCAGTTTACTTAAATCTAAGTGATATTGTAACTCATTTTGATTTATTTATACAATTTTAGGAAATAATTCTGATTTGAAACAATTAATATTCTGCATATTCTTCACACATGCCTTTTCTGTAAGCATCACTGATAGATTTTCAACTTTAAATTTTTTACAATTTTATCAAGATATAGTTCACATACAATAAAATTCACCTATTCAAAATGTTCAGCTCAAACTGGATGCTCTCCTACAGTTTCAGCTCCTCAGGAGGCTGAAGCAAGAAAATCACAAGTTTGAAGCCAGCCTGGGCCACTGAGCGAGACCTTGTATTGAAATAAATATTTTGAAAAAGGGATCGGGATATGACTCAGTGGTAGAGTGCCTTGGGGTTCAATCCCTAATACCCCCTAACACACATACACACACACACAAAGACAAAATTGCTAAATGTGCAGTTCAATGACTTTTTAGTGCATTCACAGAGTTGTGCAGACTTCACCAGAATCTATTTTATAACAAAATCTTCAAAGAAACAGTACCTATTAGTGGTCATTCCCTATACCTGTTCTGTATTTCTATCCCAAACCAGTTCTAGAAAAAAACCTAATCTATCTATGTAGATTTTTCAGTTCTGAATATATAATCATATGACTATGTTTAATGACTGGTTTTATTCACTTTGTGTGATGTTTTCAAGGTTCCTTTGTTTTGTAGCATATATCAGAATTTCAAGCTTTTTATGATATAATAATCTTATTTATTTGTTTATTCATTTCTTTATTTATTTGCTAGTAGGGATTGAACCCAGGAGCACTTATCACTGAGATACTGCCCCATTTATTTTGAGACAAGATCTCACTAAGTAACTTAGGGTCTTGTTAAGTTAATGAAGCTGGCCTCAAACTTGTAATCCTCCTGCCCCAGCCTCCTGCATCTCTGGGATTATGGACATGTACCACCACACCCTACAATTAAAGGTACAAATAGTTTATTTTTAATCAATGTTATTATACATCAACCCTGCCATATAATACAATTCAAAATGGTTTCAGCAGTAATGAAACAAAATATAGTAATGTATAACTCCTAATTACATAACATTATTATTTTACTATCTCAATGAGAAAATTTAGAATAGATGTAGATCTCTCCACCACTAACAGTCTTCTACAATTTATCTGCTAATTCTTCACCTAACACTGTCCTCAAATTTATTATTTTAGTAAACTTCCCCGATAAGACATATATTGTAAATAAATAGCTGACATCCCTTGCATATGTTTTTCTGTCCATAACAATTTGTCTGGTGATGGGGGAGAAATGGAAAAACATACATAGTCTATTTCTGTCATGATGAATTAGAAGGCAGAGAAATTTCTATTATTAATTTGTTGTAGCACATAATTCAAATATCAATTGATTAAATCCAGCATTCAGTTACTCAATGAGCATTTATCCATCATGCTCTCATGGAATTAGTTTTGTATGCAATTAACTTTGTGTTGGATGATAAAATGCAAGCTTAAAAATAAACTGTTAACAAAGACTCATTGTAAAATACCAGATGCTCTTTTCAATTTTTGGTTCTGAAATGAATACATGTCAGCCAAGGCCAACAGAAATTTTCTCCAGCTATATCAGATTTGTCCAGCTGCATCCCAATAGATACTTCTTCCATAATGTTTTTCCATTTGGATATGATAGTTGTTTTTTGGTTTGTCCCTAGAGTGTGAGTTATAAAGAGGAATAAGACTTGCCTTTTTTCCTAGGTTTAATGGGTTCACACATGTACTAGAACAATCAGTGTGCTGATGGCAACAGCAGCTCAGGAACCTAGAATAGCATCTAAAAAGAAAAACTGCAAATATTTTCTATACCATGGAAGACAATTTTATTAAAGGCCAAATCCATTATACTGTCTTGGGGCCGCACCTTACTACCATGTAACTGTCTTCTCACTCTGGCTTAGGGCTTGGCAAAGAACATTTTTTATTTTTCTAGGCTAATCGGGTGATTGAAGATGTGATCCAGGCAAAGTATTGATAAACATTTATGTACTCTTCCCTCTGCCATTAGCATGGGAGCATGACTGCTGGAGGATGAGGAACATGCAGAAAAATGCCAAGTATTCGCAATCTACCCAGTGAAGAGGGGATGTAACAACTCCATGTTAAAGGTGGGAGCAAGCTCTGCCAATCACAGAGATTTCCAACCAAGCCCAGCCTAAACATCTGACCTACAGACTCCTATGCTTCACACATATTTATTTTTGTTTGTGACTAAGTCATTGTGATCTTCAATGAGTAGCATTATTGTAGCAATGGATGACTGATATATATGTGAATTTTCAAAAAAATAATCCGTAATACTTACTGGTGATAGCATCCGAATGTCTCCTAGCCTAAGTAATAATGCAAGTAGAAATGAGAGATAATTTATAATAGTAATAGCTGCTTATCTATTATCACTCATCAATAACAGGTTGAACTTTAATGGGAAGGATTTCCTTAGACAGTGAAAACTTACCACTTAAAACAGAAAATCATGTGTATTAGCCTAAATGTTTAGAAAGAAAACTTTGTGTCATAGCTGGGTCCTTATCTAGATTTTTTTAAAGGGAGATACTCCTTAAAAAATAATTGCTTACTGGTTCTTTTCATTATGAAAATATTATATTATCAGTATTAAACATTTGTTACACAGGGAAAAATAAAAAAAGACTATCATTGATGATAAGATGATGGACAATTACTAATATTTGACAGATTTTATGTAATAATTTTGGTCAATTTCTTTACATATAACTTACTTTAATATAGCTATGACATATTGTTTGTACAACTTCATGTAAGCATTTTCTGCTGTTTTAAATTATAGTTATAAATAAAAATTATCATAATAGCTATTTATCACAGCTCAAAAGTAGATATAATTTATGTAAATATTCCATTTTCATTGAATATTTAGTTTTCATATTTTGTGTTATATTATTTTGCTTGATTGCTAGTATAAATAATGTTATTAGTGAACATTGATGAACTCTGGGCCATTTCTACATAAGGATTACTAATTTAACACAGAATCCCAGAAGTGGAATTACTGAGTCAAAGGGTATAATATTTAAGACTCTAAGTATATGTCAGGATTATTTTTCCAAAGGATTATACCAATCTACCTTATCACTAGCACTTTATGCCTTTAAAGCAGAGTTATTTGAGCATTAATTAACCTT